>NC_056741.1:472589943-472892443 GCF_019279795.1 Protopterus annectens
CTTTTGAGCCTTGCCTAAAAAGGCACTATGGGGATGGCAAGAGCCTTAGCCAGTATTCAAAAGTCCAGGGGTGACGTGCAAGCCATCCCTAGGGAAGCAACGTGGCTTGTCGAGCATGTCATTCCAGGCTGATAGACACTGGATCCCCTTTGAATGACACCAATACTTTAGCCAATTGTTAAAATTGATCATTTTGTCTTTATACTGTGGCATCATTCTTGGTGAGGCTAAGATGCTACTCAAGGTCAGGGTCATACCGGCCTGGGCTACATGATCAGAGAGCTCCTCTACGTCTCTCTATGTAGTCCAGGGAGGTACGTCTCAGGTCATTTACAAAAGCATGAACAATGACGGAGTCATATTTGTACTTGCTTTGGAGTGCCCCGAGTGCTTGTGTTATTTGGCAGATCCTGGCACCCGACAGGCTGCTTACAGTGACCTTCTTGTTCAGCCTGGTGAGTGGGACGTCAGTGTGTCTGACAACAGAGTCACCTATTACAAGTTTATTAGGTATGTTGTTTAGCCTTAAGGGCTGACACTGTGTGGCACACTGACTTTTGTGAACTATGTGATACATGGGTACTGTGGGGTAGCAGTTGCTTGGAAGTCTGCTTTGGAGGTCTCGGCTGCTTGGGCAGATTTTTTTTTAGAGCCTCAAGAGTATGTTTTTGTACATTATCTGTTTGGTTTGCTGTTGCGATAGGTCTATGTGAGACTGGATTTGTGGTGTGTGTTGGTTACCTTCTCCTCCTGACTGCACCAGTACTGGGTTGAGAGAGCTCAGCCTCCAGTTTGGCTATATAGTTGCATCTCTCACATATATTTGAGCTTGTTGGGAGGAGGAGAGGGTGGTCTGTGTACACAAGGCAGTTGTAACATTGCCTCAAGATTCCCAGATTCACCAGCTGGACTGGAGAGTAAACCCGAAACTGACTTTTGGACATGCCAGAATAGTATACGGAACTACTTTTTGACTGATCAAAAAGGACCAATAGGGAACAAAGTACTTAAGGGTGTAGTGCTTTAGTTTATTAGTGCTTACTTATAAGATTACTTATACGAGCAACTGCAGGGCTTTAGAATGAAAATAGAGTGCTTACTTTGAGATTTAGAACAGTTCTAAGGAAAAAGTCAAGAGCAGACTCTGTGGAGCTGGGAATAGTTTAAACCCGTTTAAGCAGCGCTGCCAGATGCTGCGCTATGCGCAAAATCGTGCAAAACCACGCAAATGCAGGTTTTAAACAGGGAAACAGAGATAGGAATTGACCCAAAACGGCCAATAAGCTACTAGTTTCTGGGCCAAGACCACTCCTCCAGGGACAGATAGGCTGCTCAAAGATACCAACTCTCATTGGTGAACAGAGAAGCTTCCTATCCAAGTAAGGATATGGGCAACACAGGAAACTATACCACAGTCCAGAATTCAGCAAAATCTGAAATCTGGACTAATCTAGTTCAGCAAAGGCGGGAAAAGAGTATATATTTTTTTTTTTCCCCCAAGGAAACAGCAGAAAAAAACACACAGAAAACACTGTAAATGCTATAAACAGGCTAGCGCACTTTAGTGGTTTGCCTACAACAGTTATACAATACAAAAACGACTTAAATGGATATAAAACAAGTGCAAAAACCATAAAAAGCAGAATGCAAATGCAATTTAAACTTTTTAAAAGCACAGATCAGTTAGAAATCCGCTTTTTATGCAGGAAAAGGCAGTCTGAGCAAAAAAAAAAAATACTTAAATCTGGAAAAGTTTCTCTTGGGTCTTCTCTGTTGCCTTATCACTCTGCAGGACACCACGAGGAGCTGTGCGGACTTGCATACAACTAACCTTTTAAATCACAGATTTGCTAAAAAACCTGGAGTTTTAGGCAGAGGTTAAGACAGCAAAAAAAGTTATACTTAATCACTCCAAAGTCACTCGTGTCTCTGCTGCTGTAAACTCTGCAGAACACCTGGAAAGCACTTGTGAGCAAAATACAAGTGTAAAAACTGTGCAAATTAGGTTTTTATAGCAGGGAAGTGAAAGAGATGGAAATTAGACCAAAACGGCGAATAAACTACTAACTTCTGGGCTGAAACCACTCCTCCAGGGACAGATACCCTGCTCAAAGCTCCCCTCTCTCACAGGCGAACAGAGAAACTTCCTTCTATCCAAGTAAGGTATGGCAACACAAACTTGTAACACAGCCCTGGATTCAGCAAGAACATGAAAACTGGACTAGTTCAGAAAGGCGAGAAACAAGTATATATTTTTTTTTCAGAAAATAGAGCAGATACAAAACACTTTACCCAATTAGCCAGTTAAAAAGCTTAAAACTGAGCCCTGTTCCAGCAGTCTTCAGACAAGTTCTAACTGCACAGTCCTGCCACTAGGGTACAGAGAAACCTTCTCCAAAAAAGATGGCCTGGATCAGTGCATAAGTTGTACAAACAAAGCTAGATCCAGCCGGCCTGAATCTAGTCTATGCTACAGCAAACAATTCGTACCGATTTCAGAAAAATAACAGTTCAAGTAAGCATGCGCAATAAGCCTTTAACCAGAAATTACCAGCTCAGAAGGGCAAAATCTAGCCTCTCCTCCCACAAGAGTGCAGACCACAAACCTTCTTAATGTAAAATAACTGGCAAGCCCAAGTTCTTAACCCAGAACTAATACACTTTTAGAATAACAGACACCGAGCCTTCAATCTGCAGTTCCCAACTTAGGATGTACGCTACCTGTCCTGCCACAACAGTGCAGACCACAAGCCTTAATGTAAAACTGGTTTGAAGCCCAAGTGCTTAAACCAAGGGCCTTAGAATAACCGTTACAATTTAATCAGGCTACTAACAAGCAGTAATAAAGGCAGCAGAATAAATTCAATTAGTACTTTTAAGAAGAGGCAAAAGCAAAATAAGGTAATAAAGTAGGAAGATACACAAATACAGTAAGGCAGATGAAGTGCAAAAAATGTTTTTTTTTTTTTATGAGTCGGAGGAAACAGAGCAGATTAAGATACTATAGGGGAATGCCCTTCCCAAGTGCTCTCTCTGTACACTGCAGAGGAGATGGGACTGGTAGGAGTATCCAAAATCAAAATAGGACCTCACTAAACTCAGTTGAGTGAGCAAATGAGATGGGTCCAGGAGGAGTGTGCAAAACGAGATTAACAGCAGGGGCGGGCAATTCCAAAGCCACCAAGATTAACACCACAGCTAGAAACAGGTGTGGGGGGGGGCTAACTTCAGAGAGACAAAGACAATATTTACTGAATCAAATACACACAATATTTACTGACTCAATTCTTAAATAAGTGCAGAAAATGTACTTAAATCAGCTCGTGTCCAGCTGATATATTCAGATAAGTCTCAGTAGCCAGCAACTCTATTTAAAATGATTATTAGAAATGTAATCAACACAGATTTTAATGTTAACAGAACCCCCCAAGCTAAGTGACACTAAAAAAAGAATTTCAAAGTAGTCTAACAACTTTCAGTGAGCTCAAATAACTGCGCACACACATTATATATATATATACATATATACACACACATTATATATATATATATATATATATATATATATATATATATATATATACACACACACACACACATTTTATATATATACACACACACACACACACACACACACACACACACATAAACTTTACCTTCATCTACAAGCAAATACACCACATAGGTTGTAGAAGATAGAGAAGGAAAGAAACTCTAGAATGACTGGAGGATGGTGGGCGGGTAACCTGGACTGCAACAGTGAATACACTCAACATCTACATTTATGTTAAGTGTACACTAGTGTACTATGTTCTTAGTGTTTCACTGTTGCCGTCATTACATTTGGGTAGAATCCCAAAGCTATGGTTGGGAGGCTGGAGCTAAACAGCATTAGATGCGGCTATAAGGCCCTGCAGAACTGCAGTGGCAAAGCCTACCCTGGACTTGGTATCGAGGCAAATGATAATGCTTTGTAAAGGTGTGAACAGAACTCCAAGTAGCATCCTCTAGAATGTCTTTGGTTGGTGGTACTCTGAGAAAGGCTGCTGATGTAGCTGCAGCTCTGGTGGAATGAGACCCAATGCCCTTGGGCACAGGTTTACCATGGTGTAAAGCAGCAGAAATGGATGCAGTGGCTTATCCACTTTGAAATTGGATGCTTTGAAATAGCCTTTCCTTCTGATCCTGCAGCATATTTCACTAGTAATTGCTCAGTTTTTCTTAGAGCTTTAGTCCTGCTCAAGTAGAATCTAAGCCGTCTGTGTACGTCCAAGGAATGCAGAATTCTCTCCCCCTTGTTCTGTGGATTTGGATAAAAAGGTTGGCAAATGAATGGTTTGGTTTAGAGCCCCACTGGAAACCACCTTAGGCATAAATGTAGGATTTTCTCTCAGACACCCCCTGTCTGGGTAAAATATGATAAAAGGCTCCACAGCCATGAGGGCCTGTAGCTCTAACTCTTCTTGCTGAAGTAATTGCTAGTAGCAGAACTGTTTTCTACGATAAGAACTTCATATCAGCTGTGGCAGCTGGTTCAAATGGAGACAGGGTGAGCTTTTCCAATACATAATTGAGGTCCCATGCAGGTAATGGTGCTCTTCTAGGAGGCCTTAATTTTTTGGCTCCTCTAAGATACTGCTTTAATAAAGGATGAGAAAAGATTGGTGGCTCTGCACTGTAATGAGCCGAAATGGCAGAGGCATGGATTTTAACTGGAGAAAGGCCTTTGTTAAGCATCTCAGTTAAGTATTGCAATATCTTAAGAATATTTGGTTCTGCTGTATCAGTTCCTTGTGCTCAATTCCAAGCACAAAATCTCTTCCATTTATCAGCATACGATTTTCTAGTACTAGGCCTTCAGGCTTCCAAAAGGACATCCATTACAGCTTTACTGAGGAGTTTTGTATAACTACATTATCAACCATGCTGCCAGGTTCAGTGTCTGGAGTTGGTTGTGCAGGATCAGATTGTTTTGTTGGGCCAGTAGTTGAGGTCTTTGAGGTAAGGTCCAAGCTGGGTATTGAGACAAGTTCCTTAGGACTGGGTACCAGTATTGGCGGGGCCAGTCAGGGGCAATTAGCATCATCCTGGGTTTCTCTTGTCTGACTTAGGAGGACCTTGAGAAGAGGCAGAGGGGGAAGGCGTAAACTGATAGGTTTTTCCAAATGAAGGATAGGACGTCCACTTTCCATGCTTGTCTGTGATAAATCCTTGTGCAGAATCTTTTCAAATTTATAATTTTGAGGAGAGGCAACTAGATCTAGGTCTGGGCTCCCCCATTTCCTTGTTATGCTGAAGACTTGTGGATTTAGTTTCCAGTCGTGAGGGTCCATAAGGTTTCTGCTTAGTCTGCCAGAGTATTTTGCTTTCCTGGCAGGAATTGAGCCTGGAGATGTATTTTGTAGGTCAAAGCTGTGTCCCACAGTGCCATGACTAATCTGCAAAGGGGGTAAGAGTGTGTGCCCCCTTGCTGGTTCATATACCACATGACCGTGGTGTTGTCCTGGATGAAGTATGTCCTTGAAGGCTATTAGGGCATTTTGAACAGCTAGCATCTCTTTCTGATTGATATGTAGATGCATTTGTTTTGGGGTCCATATGCCTTGAATGCATCTTCCTGCCATGTGGGCCCCCCCAGGCATAATCTGATGCATCTGTTAAGGTTTGGCTGGCAGGGGGTAGAGTGAAGGCCCGTCCCATGCTTTGGTGACTGGCCTTTGCCCACCATAGAAACTCATGTTGTAGGCAGGGTATGAGAGGAATCATTGTTTCCAGATTCTGAGAATGTTAACTCCATAAACTTTTTAGGTACCACTGAAGTTTCCTCATATGCAGTCTCGCATATGGAATCAGTAGGATGCAGGATGCCATGAAGCCCAAAGTCTGCAGAATCAGTCTTGCAGATAACTAGGTTTTCGTCAGTTTGAAGTAAATAGTCAGTTGCCTTTGCTCGTCTGGCGTGAGGTAAGTCATCTGGGCAGTTGTATTCAAGCTTGCACCCAGGAATGGTATCATTTGAAAGGGTACCAGTTGTGATTTCTTTTCATGTGTGTACCCTAGGCATGTTAAAAGCAGTTTCACAAACACCAAGTGTTGAGGAAGAATGTCCTTGCTCTCTGCTTGAATTAGAGTCGTCCAAGTACAGGTATATTTGTATACTTTTTTGTCTGCAAAATGCAATTACTGGTGCCAGGCACTTTGTAAAGACCCTGGGTGCAGAAGATAAGCCAAAGAGCAGTGCAGAGAATTAGTAATGCATTAAGCCAGCCTTGAATCTGAGGTATCTTCTGCACGACTGTCTTATTGGGACATGCAGGTATGTCTCTTTTAGGTCTAGTCACCAGCCAAGCATTCTTGCCCAGCATGGGCAGAAGCTGTTGTAAAGTCAGCATTTTGAATTTTGGAATGTCCAGGTATGTGTTCAAAACTGATAAATCCAGTATTGGCCGCCAGGCCTCATCCTGGGTACAAAGAACAGTCTATTAAAAACCTTGTCCTTTTTCCTGTTCTGGTACTGGCTGAATGGCCCCCATTATCCATGAGGGACGTAAGCGGTTTCTGTTCCTCTGCCCATTGATTTTTGGGCAGATATGGCCAACCGTTTGCCATTGGCAGAGTGTGGAAATGGAATCTGTATCCCTGTGATACTATGTTTAGTACCCACTTGTCCTGGGTTAACTGCCAATTTCGAGCAAAACGTGCTAACTTTCCCCCCAAGGGTGCTGTCAAAAGATAAGTGCTTGGTGTAGGCAGAGGGTGCTATCAAAAGATAAGTGCTTGGTGTAGGCAAAGGGAAGTCATTGGGACTGTTTTCTGCAGGTTTGGGCTTTGTCTCCTCCAGATATGGAGGTAGAGGCGCACCATGGTTTTGACCTGTATGAATCTTGCGCCTGGTATCTGGAACCCTTAGGGCATCTGGATTTGCCCCTTTGAGCTCGGTCTGCCACAGGAATGGACCAATTCTTTGTAGGCCAGTGTCTACTGAATCTTGGTGGCTGCACTTGTAAGAAGCCTTTAACAGTTTGCATAGACTTAGCTTTGTCTTCCATTTTCTTTAAAATCTCTTCTGCCTTAATACCAAATAAAGTATCATGCTGTAAAGGTGCATCTAGCAATTTAGCTTTAACATGATTGGGCAAATTGTTCATTTAGCCAGGCATGCCACCTAATCACAGATCCAATAACTGATGACCTGCAGGAGGACCGATGACCTGCAGGAGGACTCAGGGTCAAAACCACATTACAAAGTATGTTTTCCAACCTGTTCAGCTGCATGCACTAATTCCTGCAATTCTTTATTTTCTGCACACTCAGAAATCATCATTTTCTGTTTCAGCAATCCCATAACATGTTGTTAATACTTAAGTATACGAAATACACAGTTTAAGGCTCCGATTGCCAAGGCTGCAGATGTATAAACCTTTTTTCCCCATCTGCCCAGTGCCCTTGAATCTGTTAGAGGGAGTAGGATTTTTTGCTGTTGAGGCCTTAACTTCCTTTGGACCCTGTGAAATAGTTTAAGGATCAGCAGCAGGGTTTCTAAATAAAAATTTATGAGAGTCAGGGACCCTGTAATATCGGTCAGGCTTACTGGGAGCCGGAGGTAAGGAGTCAGGGGTCAAGCTTGACTCTGAAAACACATTATCCACAATGTCTAAAACAGGGGGGGATGGCTAAAGGCCTGTGCTGAGGGAGAAGGAATTCCCTGAGCCTCTTGATTCTGAGAAACCTGGACTCTCCCAGTGAAAATGCTTCCTCAAAGTATGCAAGGTTTCCCCAAAAGAAAAATCTTAAGGAGAAGCGATGGTAGACTCCTCTGCATCAGAATCCTCATAGGGAGGTATAGATAATTCCTGATCAGAAGAGGAATCAGAAGAAATGGAAACCTGATCTGAAGATTCATAAATCAGTGTCTTGCCTAGGCCTCTGGAGGGGGATGGGTACCCCTGATCAAAATGGCTGAAGACCTTATTACCTTGATCATCTGTTTTTTAGGCATAGAGGCCTGTGCACGTGGCTCATGCATCAGTTTTTTTAGTTTCAGAAGTTGCTTTTGTAGCCGTCAGCGGTTTGATATACAAATTGAGGTCTGAATACACCCACAGAAGCTGGTGCCTGCTTAGAGGCTCCAGACCCATCCGAGGGAGATACATCCATCGGTCCAATACCTTGCGGCATGCCTGACTCCGCATGGGTGCCGGTAGAGGCCTACAACTCTAAGGTAGTGGGCATCAGGGGCTATGAAAGCACCAGAGTACCGGTGAACTGACTTAGAAGCTTTGTTAGTTTTGGATCTCTACTGCCTTTCTCTATCCTTTTCTTTACGTTTATGTAATCCGGTAGTCGAACTGCTATCGGATGACATTTATGGGTAGTTAAATCTGTTTCCAAAATACTTTGAGGCAAAAATATACAGACGCTCAATAGTGCGTTGATTAAATCTAGCACAAAACTGACAGTCAGGCACGTTGTGATCAGGGCCTAGGCAAGGAATACAGTATAAATGGAAATCCTTATGAGGTATTTGCTTCCCACAAGTAATACAATTATTAACTTTTTCTGACATCTGTACGGAGAAAAAAAAAAAAAAAAAGTTTCCCTAACGGGGTACTTGGCTTTAGTGACTACTTCGGTTCTGAAACTCACTCGAATATTTCAGTAGTCGACCGGCACTTAAGAAATGCTTCTGCTTTGGGCACCACGCGGCAAGAAAGACTCAAGAAAATGGTGTCGGCTGCATGTTTTATACCCCTGACAACCTGACATCATGGAAGAGTAGACAGCAACCGACGCAGGACCCAAGACTTTGGAATTCAGGCCGACTGAGGGCAACCTGCCAGCAGATTACCCAAATGTAATGACTGCAACAGTGAAACACGAAGAACATCTTTATATTATTTTGGACTGTGTACTATATGCAGTAGAACTGTTTTGGGAGCTTTAGTAATTCCGGTTCTTTTGGGAACGTTTGTGTAGTGATTTACTGACTAGACACAGTATCAAGACTGTGGAAATTAGCATGCCTATCATTCAAACTCATTTTTCGCCAGCCAGTTAGGTCACGCCCAGCGCTGCGCAGAACTACCTGCGAGGTACTACACTTGGAGATTACCGAAGATTTACCCTCTGAGTCTGGAAGATCAGAACGAACCCGACAGGCCCGAGAAAGTAGGGCCAAGACATACCTAGAAATATGGGTCTGATAATTAATAGCCCTAAAAGCCACAGTAGAGAAGTATAAACTTTCTTCCCAGCCTATCCGTGGTCCTCCTGCCCTTGTCAGAAGCAGTAACTTGGACAAAGGAAGCAATTGAGATGGCTTATCAGAGGCTACAAGACACTGCAGAAGGGTCTGCAGCAGGACATTTAAACAAAAAGGAACAATCCTCGGCACCCTGTAAAAACTACCAGACTTCCTGGGATCAGGGGGCAGAGAATCCGGCGCTTTAGAGGCAGTGGAAAAACATCCAATAAAAGCAGACAAGAAAATAAAGAGGAATGGCCGCAGGTTTAGGAGATTCCATTTGCAGTAATACCTTTTATGGATATCCAAAACCTGGGCACAATCCCACTTAAGTCCATCATCCTAGAGATACGTCCACAAAGGAAATTTCCTCAGAGGGATTATCAAGATTATGAGAATCCTCGTCCTCAAGACCCCGTAGACTAAAGAAGGAATCTGGGCAGAATAAGCAAGGGAGTCAGAATCCACCTCAGAAGAATGGAATTCTCTGGGCCTTTTAGAGGAAGAGGCGGACCAAGGAGGAGCAGGAAAGTACAGTTGTGTACACCTACCATAAATGTAGATGTTAGAGTGTCTTCACTGTTGCAGTCATAACTGTAGGGTGTTCCTGCCGGCAGGCAGCCCGAGGTCGGCCAGAATCCCAAAGTCGGGGTCCGGCGTCGGCTGTCCCAGCAAGCACCCTGACGTCAGAACGCAGGGGTACATAGCTGACAGCCGACGCTATCTTCTCCAGCCTTTCTTGCCCCAGATGTCAGAAGCTCCCCAAAATATCCAAAAGGTGTCCCAAAGGAAACACAAATGCACCACAAGGAAGAGGAGAAAGAACAAACAGAAAACAAGAGGGGAATGGTGGGAGGGAAACCCCGACTGCAACAGTGAAGACACTAACATCTACATTTATGGTAGGTGTACACAACTGTACTATGTTCTTCGTGTTTCACTGTTGCAGTCATAACTGTAGGGTGGAATCCCAAAGCTGTGAAGGAGGGTGGAGGTTATGCAGAAGAAGGGGCAGCCAGAAGACCCTGCAAGACAGCAGAGGCAAAGCCTGCCCTGGACTTAGAATACAAAGGGAGATTATAGTGCTTTGAGAAGGTATGCAATGAACTCCAAGTGGCAGCTTCCAAAATGTCCTTGGTAGGAACTCCTCTGAGAAAAGCTGCTGAAGTGGCAGCTGCCCTAGTAGAATGACTCCTAACAGTGCCTGGAATCTGTTTCCCAAAATGAGAGTAACAAAACCTTATTCCATGAGCAATCCATTTGGAAATAGTTTGTTTAGAAATAGCCTTGCCTAGAGAACTGGAGGCATAAGAAATAAGCAACTGTTCAGATTTCCTGAAATCTTTAGTTCTGTCCAGGTAAAATCGTAGTAGTCTGTGTACGTCCAATGAATGTAAAATCCTTCCCCCTTTGTTTTGAGGATTTGGAAAGAAAGTAGGAAGGTGAATAGTCTGATTTAAAGCCACCTTAGAAATCACCTTAGGCTTAAATGTAGGATTGGTCCTCAAGGCCACCCTGTCTTGATGGAAAATAAGGTAAGGTTCCACAGCCATGAGAGCTTGCAACTGACACCCTTCTTGCAGAAGTCAATGCTAATAAAATAGCTGTTTTCCAGGATAAGAACTTGATATCCGAAGCAGCAGCAGGCTCAAAGGGAGGTAAAAGTAAGCTTCTCCAAAACATAATAAAGATCCCAAGCAGGAACAGGAGGAGTTCTGGGAGGTCTTAAATTCTTAGCCCCTCTCAAGAATTGTCTCACCAGTTGATGAGAAAAAATGGGGGGGATCAGTGTTGAAATGAGCCGAAATAGCAGAAGCATGGATTTTGATAGAAGCGAATGAGAGGCCTTTAAGCAAGAGTTCAGAGAGGTAGAGTAAAATGGAGGAAATATCAGGTAGAAGAGGAACAGAACCTCGATCCCGCATCCAAATACAAAATCTTTTCCATTTAGAAGCATAAGATTTTCTAGTGCTAGGACGCCTAGCTTCCAAGAGAACATCCAAAACTTGTTTGGGAAGAGCAGAAGGGATCAAAGGCCTTTGTAGAGCCAGGCTGCCAGGCAAAGAGTCTTGATTTGAGAGTGTAGCATCTGACCCTGATGTTGGGACAGAAGGGAAGGAGACAGAGGCAGAATCCAAGGAGGTTCCAAGAACAGGTGTCGTAGGGTTGGATACCAGAACTGCCGAGGCCAATTTGGAGCTATCAGAATGATAATCTTGGGTCTGTCCTGTTTTATTTTCAGTAGCACCAGAGGAAGAAGAGGAAGAGGAGGGAAGGCATATCCCGAAAGATTCCTCCAGTTGAAAGACAGGGCATCCACTTTCCATGCTGTTTTGTGGAAGGACCTGGTGCAAAATAGAGGCAACTGATGGTTGAGATGGGATGCAAACAGATCCGAGGACAACCCCAAACTGATGTAATCCTGCTGAATAAGTTGGGGTCCAGCATCCATTCATGGGGATCCAAAAGATTTCTGCTTAGGCTGTCTGCCAAGAGATTTTGCTTCCCTGGGATGAATTGAGCTTGAAGATGCAGGTTCAGATTTAGAGCTGTGTCCCATAGACTCATGGCTAGTCTGCAAAGGGGGTAAGAGTGGGAGCCCCCCTGCTTGTTTAAGTACCACATGACTGTGGTATGGTCTGTACGAATCAGAAGATGTCCTGGTTGCAAAAATTTCTGGAAGGCTAGAAGAGCATGCTGGACTGCCAACATTTCCTTCAGGTTGATGTGCCAGTGAAGATGTTTCTTTGGCCAATAGCCCTGCTGGCAGTTGTCTAGAAAATGAGCTCCCCAAGCGTAATCCGAAGCATCTGTGGTCATGATCTGAGAAGGCTGAGGCAGACGAAAGGGGTTTCCTTCGTTTAAAGCACAGGCCCTGGACCACCAAAGGAACTCCTTTTGGAGGCAGGGAATCAGAGGTATGTATCATTGTTTCCAGGCTGTGGTAATGCTGAGACCATACACTCTTTAGGTACCATTGAAGTTTTCTCATATGAAGCCTTGCATTTGGAATCAACAGTATGCAAGAAGCCATGTAGCCCAAAGCCTGCAGGAATTTCCTTGCAGGGAGCTGAGTCAAAGTAGCCAAGGATTTGAAAATTGCTGCCAGATGTACTTGCTTTTCTGGAGTCAGGAAGGCCTTTTGCAGGCTTGTATTTAGAAGAGCTCCCAAAAAGATCATTTGTTGAGAGGGGATCAAATGTGACTTTTTTGTGTTCACTGAAAATCCCAGTAGTAGGAGGAAGCACTGAACAAACTGCAGATGTTGAAGTAAAAGATCCTTGCTGTCCGCCTGAATAAGGCAATCGTCCAGATAGGGGTAAATTTGAATCCCTTGGAGTCTGCAATAAGCCACTACTGGAGCCAGGCACTTGGTAAAGACTCTGGGCGCAGTAGATAAGCCAAAAGGCAGTGCAAAGAATTGAAAGTGTCTCGAGCCTGCCTTGAATCTGAGGTACTTTCTGCGTTCCTGTTTGATGGGAATGTGTAAGTAGGCCTCCTTCAGGTCCAATGTTACCATCCAAGCATCCTGAGAGAGCATGGGAAGAAGTTGTTGCAGAGTAAGCATCTTGAATTTTGGAATTTCCAGAAAAGTATTTAATACTGAGAGGTCCAGAATAGGTCTCCATGCATTCTGTTTTCTTGGGACCAGGAAAAGTCTTGAATAAAAACCCTTGCCCATCTCTGGGAGTGGAACAGGTTCTATGGCCCTCATAGCCAATAAAGCGTCCACCTGATTTAAGGCCTCTGACCAATGATGTTTTGGCAGATCTGGCCAACCGTAAGACCTTGGCAGAGTATGAAAATGGAATTTGTAGCCTTTTAAAATCACATCTAAAACCCATTTGTCCTGGGTTATATCCGTCCAGTTTTGGTGAAAAAGAGTTTTCCTCCGAGAGGAGCTTCCAGGCAAGAAGGACCTGTAGCCCAAGAGAGGGAGTCATTGGGTCTGCTTCCTTTGTGATTGAGGTCTGTCTTCTCCCCTTCTAGGTGAAGAAGCAGTCCACTGTCTGGACCTATAAGAGGCCTGTGTCTGTGCCCGGCCTCTAGACCGTCTATATCTTCCCCTTTGAGGCCTGTCAGAAGTGGGAAAAGACCAATTTTTGGAGGGCCAATTTCTAGAAAATCTAGGAGGCTGAACTTGTAAGAAATCTTTGACAGTCTGCATAGATTTTGCTTTTTCCTCCATCTTTTTAATAACCTCTTCAGCCTTAGATCCAAACACATCATGTTGAACAGGGGCATCTAACAGTTCGCCTTAACCTGCTCAGGTAAATTCTGCTCTCGAAGCCAAGCATGTCTCCTTATAACAGTACCAGAAGCTGCGGCCCTGCAAGAAGCTTCCAAGGCATCAAAACCACAATGTAAATTATGTTTGCTAACTTGTTCAGTAGCATGCAAAACATCCTGTAATTCCTTGTCCTCAGCACATGCAGGAAAGGTAGAAAGCCTTTGCTTTAAAACAGACAAAAGAAATTGCTGGTACTTGAACATATGAAACTGGCAATTTAAAGCTCTAATAGAAAGAGTAGCTGAAGTATAAACCTTTTTGCCCCACCTATCCAAGACACGAGAATCCTTTTCAGATGAAGCGGCCTTAGCAGCTTTAGAACCCTGAGAAATAGTTTCTGGATCTGCAGAAGGGTTCTTAAATAAGAATTGATGGGAATCAGGGACTCTGTAAAATCTTTCAGGCTTAGAAGGAGCAGGCGGCAAGGAATCAAGATTCAGGTTAGCTTCAGAAAAAGCATCATCCACAATGTCAAGCACAGGAGGAATAGCCAAAGGTCTGTGTTGAGGGAGAAGGAGAAATTCTCCAAGTCTCTTTTTGGAGGCAGAATAATCCTGACCTTCCCAATGAAAATACTCCCTCATCTCATGTAAAGTTTCCCCAAAAGAGAAATCTTCAGGGGGAGAAGCAGAGGGAATAGAGTCCTCTGCATCTGAATCCTCATAAGGAGGAAAAGAGTAATCCTGGTCAGAGGAAGAGACAGAAGACACAGAAGCCTGGTCAGAGGAATCATAAGGTAAATCCTGTCTAGGCCTTTTTTTCAGGAGGAGGGTGAGAACCCCTAATCATTGAAAGTAAATCCTCAGCCATCCGTAGTAATTGCTTCTGGGACTTGGGAGCCGAATCCAAAGCAGCTGGAGTAGAAACCCTTGGTTTAACAGGAGTTTTGTCTTTGCCTTTGTGGAAATAGTTATATGTGAAGGCCTGAAAACTCCCTCAGAAGCCGGTACCTGCACAGCGGTTCCAGACCCATCTGAAGGAGCAACGTCCGAAGGTCCTACAGCAGATAAAATATTAGGCCTAGATGGCTCCCCATGGGAGTCAGTGTCGGCCATCGGTTCAGAAGTGGCGGACGACAGGGGCTGCAAAAGCGCCTCACTGACGACCGCCGAACCCGAAGCTGGCTCCGGCTGCGAAGAATCCTGTTTGGACCTCGGAGGCCTATCCTTGTCCTTGCGTTTCTTTTGAATTCCAGTTGTCGGTAAAGTATCCAACGACATCCTGTAATTAAATAGTCTACCGAAATAGGCCCAATCGTACCTACGCTTGATAGTACGAGAATTAAACCTAGCACAGAACCGACAACAAGAAACATCGTGGTCAGGGCCTAAGCAAGGTAGACAGTAAGAGTGGAAATCTTTATGAGGTATTTGTTTTCCACACGATATACAATTATTAACTTTTTCTGACATCGGAGGAGCAAGAAAAATGTTTCCCCAACGGGGTACTTAGCTTGAGAAGAGAAGTTGAAAACTTCGGACCAAAGTCAATCTAAGCACGTTGTTCTGGATACACCAACCAACAACTTGCGAGCTGCTTTCCACCGCACGGCAAGAAAGACTGGAGAAGATGGCATTGGCTGTCAGCTATGTACCCCTGCGTTCTGACGTCAGGGTGCTTGCTGGGACAGCCGACGCCGGACCCAGACTTTGGGATTCTGGCCGACCTTGGGCTGCCTGCCGGCAGGAACACCCTACAGTTATGACTGCAACAGTGAAACACGAAGAACATCTGAAATCCCATTAAGGAGGCCATGACAACAGTAAAGCATTAAAATAACCCCCAAGTAAATGCCACTCACTTTGTGGATCCCTAGAAGCAGAGGAGATATGGTTAGTTTTCGTTTTTTTCTTCAAAGGGACAGCCATCCTGGAAACCCGAGAAGGCCCAGACTCAGGACGACATTCCACAATTGCAGTAGGAACCTCTTCCCTAAAGAGAAACTGCTGAATCCCATTAGACCCATCGTAATAGTCAACCACGGTTCCCAACGCCCAAAACGGACACTTGCAAAGCCTAATCGGACGTGCTGCCCGCCAGATCCTCACCACCCTCCAACCCAGACGCGGTAGAAGAATCTGACAAAATAACCGTGAGAGCCTCTGGGTGCATAATCTCTGGAAAAACACCTGGCAGAGGCTGGACACTGGAAGATTCCAGCCCTACCACACATTCTTCCCAGACGGCTGACCCTCTGGGCAGGAAGTTCCATCCACAGTACCCACAGCAAGAAGCTAAAGCCGCTGGATCTCAAGGTACAAGGAAATGGAAGAAAGTCTACTGCGAAGAGTTTTAGGGACAAACGCCTGACAAACTGAACAAGACGTATTGTCGTGAGCAGCACCAAGGCAGAGAGACACTTATCGTGACGGTCTTTATGGGGAATCAGTCTCCAAGACTGGCATTTACCCTTCCTGGATGACTAACTCCAAACAGCACTAAACAGAAAATTAACCAAAAACCCAACTGGGTACTTGTCTGCAACTGTGAGGACTCCAGCAAACAGGAGTAAGCACAAAAAAGCAAATAAAAAAAAAAATAAAATTGATGTATACAACAGACCAGCAGTTAAAACAGCGTTCAGATTGGAGGCAAAAAAGTTCTGAGGATGGTATGCCTGAATGTCACCTTTATGCTCTACCTTACGCAAGGAATAAGCAGGTAACATTCAGCTTGCCTTAAAGCAATGGAAATCTTTTGTAAACTGGCCAGACGGAGTGCTTCACGACAGGGAATCCCCATTAGTAAGGAATACTGCAGTGGTGAATGTAAGGACATCATTTGGATACTGTTAGTTTCATTTATCTGCAGTCTGAATTTGTCCAAATGTACTGGGATTTAATATCAATGGGAAAGCACACAAACATGGTGTTTTAGTGGCATTAAGTGAAAATATCTCCATTCTTGACTGCAATGTAGGCACAGCCAAGTGTATGCCATTATGGTACCGGTGGTTGTTAGCCTAGGACAAACCTACGAACCTGCAAGATTCCCAGGCCATGTAGCACCGACCCCTTTACTCAATCCTGTGACGAGAAGTACAAACACAAACTATACTAAACAAAGAAACAATAATGCAAAACATGGAATCTACTAGTATGGCCTCCAGGTCCAGACAAGAGGATGGATGACAGGAATGATAATGGGGATAGAACTTCAAATCCATATCATTATGGTAATTACGGAAATGTTCCCTGTCTGACAGGAATTCAATCTTCACCTGTAGGTTGAGTCCCAAGCTAACCTCTCATGAATCCTCATGAAATAATGTTCAGGATAATGGTGCACTGAAGGAAGAACTGGCTTCAGCTTAGTTTTGTAGACATTTAGTAATGCCCATGTAGCGGATGTACAGTTATCTTAACGAAGTTAATGTACAAATACTATTCCACTGTACATTATTTATTTTTATTTATTTATCTATCATTTGTTGACCGGGAAAGTCCGACTAGGTTCCACAGGGCCTGTTATCAGTGGAGGCCCGGGGAGAAATGCTCCAGATGCATGTCCTTATGAAAGACTGAAAGGCGCCCCCCACCAAAAAAAAAAAAAAAAAAAAAAAAAAAAGAAAAAGGGCTTTCAGGCTTGGCCAGTAAGGCTTGCTTTTAAGTTCTTCCTAAAATTTTTCACAATTCAAGGGAGATTTATAGGTTTCACATGTTAAGCCTATGGCCAAAGGAGACCATTGAGCAGCTCACCCACATCACCCAACAATGCAGACAAACTGTTATTAACACTCTCCCCCCACTAAGTCCTCCCCACATATCCCTGGTAAAAGTTTGAAGCCACCCATTCAGTCATACAAACTGGTTTTAAAGGTTGACAGGGAAGTATTCTGCTTAAACAGTAAGGGCAGCCAATTACAAAAGCAAAGTATATGTTGGGTTATATTTAAAATCACATCTGGTGTTGCTGATATGGTAGTATAGGTTTAGGTTTCTAGCATGCGTTTGCTTTACCACTGGTTTGGTTTAGGTGAAAGGATGCTGGGGTCACCCACAGCACAAACATTTAAGGAGAGATCACCTCTCATATGGATACTATAACCCAATCATTTTAGTGAGGGAACACTGGGGTCTCTCAGGTTGGTTTAAGTGCTTAATGGAGGTACAGGCCAAGGGATGTTTTATACAAGTGTCGGGCCTAAAAAGAATGAATAAAGTAGGAGAGATTTTTTTTTAACCACCAAACAGACGTGATGGTCAAAGAAAGTCGATTACTGGACATATAGACCCAAAGTCACTGATGTGTCGAAGTGGAATGTTACCTATATGTTGAGCAGTTTTGATGCTAGACTTACCAAAGAAAAATATGCTGCTTTAATACAAGCATTTGTTTGGTCCAGCTCTTGGGGAATTTGAATAGGATTTGATAACCTCTAACCTCTCACCACCCTCAGTTTACAATCAACAAAATTAACTTTTTTTTTTTTTTACAGAGTTAAGTATTTGTACTTTAGATATCAGACTTTTTTCTGCTATGAAACAGAGGAGAATCCTTCCCATTATATCTAGATCTACCAATATAAAATCTGAGTTGTCCACAAACCAGTGCAATGCTAGAGATATTCTTTCCCGTTAAAACCATCTCAGAAAGGACACCAGTAGATAAATGACCCAATTTAGATTAATTTCTACTGCAATCCAGAAAAAAGGTAGTCATTGACCCACTGTACTACTCCCTCATTAGACCCATTATAGAATACAATGTCCCGTTTTGTGTGCACCTCTCAAGACATCTGCAACAACTGGAAAGACCGCAGAAATACCTCACTAAAAGAATCACAGGCCTAAAGCAGATGCTCTAGGCTGACCATCTAAAAAAAACTCCTATACTCTGTTGCATATCTCTACTCAGAGGCGATCTCTGCTCAACATACAAGGCCATGTCAAACCCAGAGCTGCTGGATATGCTACACTTAAAGAAATAAAATAGTATGAACACCAAAAAAACAGAAAACCGAAATTCAAGCAATCCAAATCAAGTAAAGAGCTTCCCGAAATGTTAATATCCTGAACGTAAATTTTTATAAAAACATACGTTTTCGTTACTGACAAAACAGCAACTTCTTCAGAGAAACTGACCAACAAAAAGCGCCAAATAGTTAAACTTACAATAGTGCTTGCGTATACATTCTACGTCAATTTAATTCAAGTAGAACCTCCCATTCAGTGACGTTTGCCTTCTATAAACTTGAATTTCATTCGTTGTAAAGCCTTAAAAAGTATTTATATACAACTTTTTTTAAAAAATAGTTAAACATCTCTTGGGTAGAATTAGTAATCTATGAACAGCATTTTAAAACGTTTTCTACGGTGTAAAACAAGGTTAACATTCAAGAAACCAGCTATTAATACGCTAAACAAAGTGTCTACCTATTTTTACAGTACTATAATTTCTAACTTTATTTTCATCAGTAACACACCCCTGACATAATGACCAATACATTTTATAGAACTGCGCTAGATGCCAACAGTTTTTTCACATGTCGAAAACCATTAAGTACTCTATAATAAAAGTGTATTCACTTAAAAATGAATTAAGTTCTAGATTATATACATATAAAGTGTGTATATTGTAGAACCTTTTTCCTATATAAATACATCTAATGTGACAACCAATGAGGTGTATATAGAAATCCACGTTCAAATTTAAAACAATTATATTACCTCAAAATACTTCTCAATTTCAAAATACAGGTTATATTACAGTTTTCATTTAAACCTGGTACATTGAAAGCATCTAGGGTGAGTTGCCATTCTAATTCAAGAGTTTCTAAAAGAGAACGGACCACCTCTAATGTCAAATGGAACATTGTCTATGGCAAAAAAATGAAAACTGTGGCCCGGATTATTGTTGATATGTTTTGCTAGAGCATTATCACCTTTGTTTTTCTTTATAGCATAAATATGTTCATGTAGTCTTTCACAAAACTTTCTATCGTTTTTTCCTACGTAAAAGGCTGGGCAACAGTCGCAGGTAGCCAAATAGACAATAGATCTAGTGTCACAAGTGAGTTTGTAATTTATATAGTATTTTTTGTCCCTAATTGTAAAAGAAATTGCTGGTTTCAAATAATTACACCATTTACAAGTACCACAAGTAAATGTCCCCTTGTGTCTTGTAAGTGAAGTGTCATCTTTCATTCTTGTAACATTTTAAGATTGTTGCCTTTCTTATATACAATCTTAGGAATATGTCCTAATTTTTCTGTAAGTTGTTGGTTACTTTTAATAAGACACCAGTTTTTGAAAACAATAGATCTAATCAAGTCAGAGTCTGTATTAAAAGTGGTAATGAAACTGATGTTGTAACATCCAGCTGGTACACCACATAATTGGCTCTGATGTTCTATAGTGTTTAAAGTAGAGTTTGTAAGTGTAATGTTAGAACTGTCATCATAAGTAATTAGTACTTCTTTACCTAATAATGGAGTATATATTCTATTTGTACGTTTTAACTCCACTTCTTGAAGTGTTTCATCAATAAGTGTTATAGGATAGCCTCGATTGATGAGCATATCCTTGAATAAGTGTGTGCTTGTGTAATGTAAAAAGGAGTTGCAATAAGTAGTTTTCCTGAATGTCGATGAAAAATAAGCCATTTCTAATGTCTTTACTTAGTTTTACATGTAAGTAATCAATTTCTTCAGTATTAAAATGGTATGTAAAGTTAAGAAATTGAGTACCAGAATGGAAAAAAATCAATTAGTGAGATAGCTTCATCTATATTACCTTTAAATAAGATGAAAATGTAGTCAAGAAATCTCGTATAGTATTTAACTCGTGCCATGATATCGAGGTTAAAGATGTAATGCTTCTCCCAATATGCAACAAATAAGTTTGCCACACTGGCGCCGCATGGTGAACCCAGTGCTATTCCTTGTTTTTGTAAATAATATTCTTTATTGAAGATAAAGTTAGACGTTAGGATAATGTCCAACAGTTCAGAGACAAGGTCTATTTCTCTTTGAGTGGCATAGAGTTCTTGCATAATCAATGTTATCCATTCAACGGCCTCATTATGTGGTATAGAGGTGTACAAGTCTACCACATCTACTGTTAAAACGTTATAAGTACCATCAAAATTGAGGCTGTTGATGTTTGCGAAAAACGGCCAAGAATCCTTACATACTTGTGGAATAGACTTTAAATATTTAGAAAGAATGCCGTCAAGTTTTGCACAAGGATATGTCAGAGCCACGACCATCAATTAAAGGTCTCATGGGCGGATTATTCTGATCTTTATGTATCTTGGGTATACCAAAAATTACAGGAGTTTTTGGGAAAGATATGTCAATATAATTATAAGTGTCAAGGTCTATCTTGGCTCCTATAAAAAGGTCTCTAAAATAACCTCTTATTCTCGAATAGGTGACGTTCATTTCATTGAGTGAAGATGGCTATGCTATCTAGTACGGACTTCATTTTCATGTTGTAATCAGTAATGTCTAAGATTACAAGCCCTCCACCTTTGTCAACTGGAGAAAGACACAAATTATTAAGAGCCATCAATTGCTCCCTAGTAGTATTTGGTTTAGACTGTTTCATACAATAATTGAACAACTGGTTAAGATGTCGGATATCCAATTCACAAATGTTTTCAAACAATAAAAGGACAGGGTATAGTGGTGGGTTAAATGTACTTCTGGGCTTCATAATTGCAGATGTTGTGAAACCAGTACAAATAATGTAACAGTGCCTTCGATACCACCAGCACAACATGCTGTAGTAGTTGAACAGCACACACAATTGGAAGCAAATGGTTCTAACCAAGTTCGGAACAACGATATTGCACCTTCTACTACAAATAATGGTGCCAAAGGCAATTCTACAACTGGGTTGCCACTGTCACTACGGAATCAACGATCACTACAGAATCAACGATCCTATGCACAAAGTGTAAATTAGACTTCTGGCCCAGATACAAGGAACTCAGACTCTGCGCTTATTGGCGTTCCTTTAATACAAGATTGGATTAAGAACACAGAAAAGTTCAGCTTTGCTCTCCTTTCTACACAGGAACGACCGGCTGCGAGTACAGAGGCACCACCTGCAAGTACAAACGCTATCGCTGAAAAGTTAAACACATTTGATAGTAAACCTTTGAAACTAAAAAACTACAGCTAGAAGTGGCTTATTTTAAGCAGTGTTTAGAAGAAAAGCTAATACCCAAGGGTCTCCGGAGTACTCTTTTTCCTACCGGGTTATTGCCTGACCCTGTATTCTATAATGATTTAGTTGTGCTTTTTGAACAGCAAGGGACATATTAGAACTGATGGTAAAACACTATTCTCAACATATTGACTCGATTATCGTCGAAGTCAATGATTTAGACAATTCCATTAAAAATGACTTGGACTTTATCAGGTATAAATACGACTATAGTCGTATTTTTACCAGTATCGATGCACTTATTGACAAATTAAAACAGAATAAAACTAAGAAACTTGTACGAGACAGGACAGCCTACAAGTCTAATAATGTCTATCCTAAGTTACAGATTGGTCTCTATCAAAAAAATTCACCAGTGAGCTCTCATAATGTTGACAACACAACTGCCTATCCATAGACCTCCAATATAACAGATAATCACATATTGGAGAAAGAACTACATGAGCAGCCTATTTATGAACTGAGACGTAGCAGCAGAATTCGAGCCAATAATAACTCTCAAAGATATCTACAAGAGAATGGTGAAGATACCAACTTACACACTTCTAATAACTATAAAAGAACTTTAGGAGCTCGGCAAACCCGGTTCCAAAAGAACAAGAACAAAAATTGGAAAAACTACCGGAAATAATTAACAATATTATCCAACATGGTTTTATTGAAAACTTCAAATGTAGGTCCCAAAATGAAAGTATTAACTAATTTTAAAGGTGACTTTAAAATCTACAATTTTTAGAACTCGAACCATCACTGATAGAATTACTGTCTTATGGGAGCACATTTGTCCCAAGTAAAAGGTTTAACCTAGCAAAAACATTGATAGATTTGAAATGCTATGTGAGAAAACTCAATTTGAATTTTTTGTTTGGGAATGCTGGTTTCACATCTGCAATTATGAAGCCCAGAAGTACATTTAACCCACCACTACACCCTATCCTTTTATTATTTGAAAACATTTGTGAAATGGATATCCAACATATTAACCAATTGTTCAATTATTGTATGAAATAGTCTAAACCAAATATTACTAGGGAACAATTGATAGCTCTTAATAATGTGTGTCTTTCTCCAGTTAGAGTGGTTAAACCAGACAAAGGTGGCGGGCTTGTAATCTTAGACATTACTGATTACAACATGAAAATGAAGTCAGCACTAGATAGCATAGCCTATGCCCAGTCTTACTCAATGAAATGAACGTCACCTATTCGAGAATAAGAGGTTATTTTAGAGACCTTTTTATAGGAGCTAAGATAGACCTTGACACTTATAATTATATTGACATATCTTTCCCAAAAACTCCTGTAATTTTTGGTATACCCAAGATACATAAAGATCAGAATAATCCACCCAGTTTTAACAGTAGATGTGGTAGACTTGTACACCTCTATACCGCATAATGAGGCCGTTGAATGGATAACATTGATTATGCAAGAACTCAATGCCACTCAAAGAGAAATAGACCGTGTTTCTGAACTGTTAGACATTATCCTAACGTCTAACTTTTTTATCTTCAATAAAGAGTATTTACAAAAACAAGGAATAGCAATGGGTTCACCATGCGGCGCCAGTGTGGCAAACTTATTTGTTGCATATTGGGAGAAGCATTACATCTTTAATAACCTCGATATCATGGCACGAGTTAAATACTACACGAGATTTCTTGACGACATTTTCATCTTATTTAAAGGTAATATAGATGAAGCTGTCTCACTAACTGATGTGTTTCCATTCTACTACTCAATTTCTTAAATTTACGTACCATTTTAATATTGAAGAAATTGATTACTTGGATGTAAAACTAAGTAAAGACATTAGAAATTGCTTATTTTTTCATCGACATTCAGGAAAACTACTTATTGC
This sequence comes from Protopterus annectens, assembly GCF_019279795.1. NCBI lineage: Eukaryota > Metazoa > Chordata > Ceratodontiformes > Protopteridae > Protopterus > Protopterus annectens. Next base: position 472,613,513 of record NC_056741.1, read on the forward strand.
AACTCCTTTTTACATTACACAAGCACACACCCATTTAAACAAAAAAGTCTATAATAAAAGGCCAATTTATCCGAGCCACAAGGATGTGCACATTGGATACAGCATTTCATGCAGAATGCCACTTATTGAAGGATATGTTCATCAATCGAGGCTATCCTATAACACTTAAAGAAGTGGAGTTAAAATGTACAAATAGAATATATACTCCATTATTAGGTAAAGAAGTACTAATTACTTATGATAGTTCTAACATTACACTTAAACTCGACTTTAAACACTATAGAACCTCAGAGCCAATTATGTGGTGTACCAGTTGGATGTTATAACATCGGTTTCATTACCACTTTTAATACAGACTCCGACTTGATTAGATCTATTGTTTTCAAAAACTGGTGTCTTATTAAAAGTAACCAACAACTTACAGAAAAATTCGGACATATTCCTAAGATTGTATATAAGAAAGGCAACAATCTTAAAATGTTACTAGAAAGAAAGATGACGCTTCATTTACAAGACACAAGGGGACATTTACTTGTGGTACTTGTAAATGGTGCAATTATTTGAAACCAGCAAATTCTTTTACAATTAGGGACAAAAAATACTATATAAATTACAAACTCACTTGTGACACTAGATCTATTGTCTATTTGGCTACCTGCGACTGTTGCCCAGCCTTTTACATAGGAAAAACCGATAGAAAGTTTTGTGAAAGTCTATATGAACATATTTATGCTATAAAGAAAAACAAAGGTGATAATGCTCTAGCAAAACATATTAACAATAATCCGGGCCACAGTTTTCAGTTTTAGCCATAGACCATGTTCCATTTGACATTAGCGGTGGTCCGTTCTCTTTATTATTAGAAACTCGTGAATTAGAATGGCAACTCACCCTAGATGCTTTCAATGTACCAGGTTTAAATGAAAACTGTATTATAACCTGTATTTTGAAATTGAGAAGTATTTTGAGGTAATATAATAGTTTTAAATTTGAACGTGGATTTCTATATACACCTCATTGGTTGTCACATTAGATGTATTTATATAGGAAAAAGGTTCTAAAATATACACACTTTATATGTATATGTATATGGATTAAGTGAATACACTTATTATAGAGTACTTAATGGTTTTTGACATGTGAAAAACTGTTAGCATTTAGCGCAGTTCTATAAAATGTATTAGTCATTATGTCAGGGGTGTGTTACTGTTGAAAATAAAGTTAGAAGTTATAGTACTGTAAAAAATAGGTAGACACTTTGTTTAACTAGCGTATTAATAGCTGGTTTCTTGAATGTTAACCTTGCTTTACACCGTAGAAAACGTTTTAAAATGCTGTTCATAGATTACTAATTCTACCTAAGAAAGGTTTTTTAAAAAAAGTTGTATACAACTACTTTAAGTCTTTACAATGAATGAAATTCAAGTTTATAGAAGACAAACGTGACTGAATGGGAGGTTCTACTTGAATTAAATTGACGTAGAATGCATACGTAAGCACTATTGTAAGTTGAAATATTTGGCGCTTTTTGTTGGTCAGTTTCTCTGAAGAAGTTGCTGTTTTGTCAGTAACGAAAACGTACGTTTTTATAAAAATAAATATACGTTCAGGATATTAACATTTTGGGACGCTCTTTACCTGATTTGGATTGCTTGAATTACACTTAAAGAAATCCCAATCCCTCACAGACACGCTCCAGGGATTTAAACTTTATCACAATGAACAAAATATGCAGGAGGGATAGGTTCCTGACCCAGAGACTCCCCAGACTCGAAAAGACTGCCCGTACATGTCAAGCAGAGCGCCTCTTTGGCACTCTTCAAAAGGAACCTTGATGACTGCATGGGAGATAGGAAATTCACCCCGTGGATTATGTCAGTAGCCCTGCTAGACAGGGGTCCGGGAAGTAAATAGTGTGGGAAAAAATAGCCAGGGAATTGTTATGGCTAGGCTTGTATAGGCCCTAGGGCTGATGGTACTAGGCTATGATTGTTACTTGGACACAGGGAAACCTCAGGATTTATAGAAAAAGCTAGCAAAGCCTCCTTTATTTTTTCATGCTAGACTAATTTCATAACTGAATGAAACAATTGCATCTTGCCTTTCCAGATGACAAAATTTATCTGCAATCATTACATATTTTAAGCAACAGTTTCCTGTAGAAAGTGGAAGAAACAATTTACTTGGGTGACAACGGGGCAGTTGCAACTGCAACTGTTTAAAGCACTTTGTTGACATTTATTAGTTAACTTTCTGTACCACTGCATGAGATACGCACACTGCAGTAAAGCATTTTGGCCACTATCAATTACTATACATAGCCGCCACTTCTTAGTTACAAACCTTCTTAAAACTTGTACTTTTCCTCACCTCCTGTACTAAATGTAATCAGCCCAGGAATAAGCAAAGTTCACTGATGTCACTTGGAGTAAACGGTAGCATCAATACACTAAATGGGTGACCTACAGTGATACAGTAAATATTTTGTGACCACAAAAATAAGTTACAGCTTTTATGAAAATATTGTTTGCATACACACCAAATGGGGGGACTGCAACACAGGTACGAAACACTGACATTTCCTTTAGTATTTGTAAGGTGTATTCATTTACATTTCAATTGGTCCTTATTTAGTTTTTAAAACAAGATTTCACTTAAGTGTTTTGTGCATTCATTTACAAAAGTTTGTGGTTGATGTCCCATTTACTAGTTTATAAAGGATACCCTCATAGCAGTAACGACTGCTGACATCCACCCTTTCTGAAGATAAATTAATCTACTATAATGTAATAGTCAGAAAGGTTCATTAGAAGAGCGAGTCTTAACTGAGACTTGAGGCTACAGCGGTCTCCAGTTTGTGGCAATGTGTACCATGGTCACAGGAATGAGGTACCAATCACTGGAGATATACAAGCACCCCGTCTAGAAAGTGTGTGCACGCACTCGTACATAAACAGTCTGGTTAGGAAAAGAACAGCTGTAAAAGTAAAACGTACCATAGCAATGAATGTTCACCTGTTCACTGCTGCAGTATATCTATCCAAGGACAGACTGTCAGCTTCCAAGGTTTTTTGGGTACCTTCGTTGCATCCTAAGTATGTCAGCTCAAGCTCAGCTGACTAAAAATTCAGGTTTGGATGCAAAGGTGTTTACAGCTTTTAAGCCAACAGGGAGAGGCAAGCTGAAGCCCTGACAAGGACAACGATAGGAAAATAAATAAGATGCTCTTCCTGGCAACAAACACATACAAGAGTAAGGGGAATGGAGGGAGTAACTTCTGCAGCTACGATCATTCCAACATCTATTATGGCAAGGTTTACCTACATAACTATACTATGTTCATCATGTGGAACACTGCTACAAGTAGCTTTAGCAATATGTGTATATTACCACAGCATAAACTAACTGGGAGGAAGGATGAGGGTCTAGAAGCCATAAGCAGAATGATCTGAACTAAGCGTACTGTACACCTAGAGAAGGAATCTAGTTTATAATACTTTTGTAAAAGTATGCAGAGAGGACCAAGTTGCTGCTTCTGGAATACTTTCCAGCCCTTTCCAAAAAGCTACAGGATCAACCCAAGGCACTAAGAATGAACACTGACCCTGCCTGAAATAGTGTTATTGTGTTGAGTACAATAGCATGAGACAACCACTTGGAAATAGTCTGCTTTGACACAAGTTGTCCCTTTTTCTTACCTTCACAAGAAATGAACAATTGATAAGAGTTCCTAAATGATTTTATTCAGTCGAAAAAGTTCAAGTAGTCTGTGGACATCCAAGGTATGCAGCATCATCTCCCACATTTTAGGTTCTGGAAAGACAGGGAGATGGACAGTTTGGCTTAAATTAAACTAACACTTGAGGCATAAATGAAGGATTAGCTTTTAAGAAAACCCTATATTTGTGTAATGACAGAAGGCTGACCCCACAATATGAGCTTGCAACTTAATCTTCTTTCAGATGTCAAAGCAAATAGCAAAACTATTTATATACAGCAAGAGTTTTTCAAAAAGATATATAAAATTTGAGATCCCAAGGACGAGCTACACATTTTTTTACGAAAACGCCTTCTTTAAAAAAAATAAATAAATCCCTTTGCAAACATGGAGAAGGTAGGCTGAAAAATCTAAGACCTCCAATCACTTTACCTCTGACTTAACGACCTCTGCAGCAGATAGACCAAACTAATTCACTGTCAAAGGAAGAATTCACAGTTTAATTTCTGACATCAACTGGTATATTGAGAATGCAACAAAGCAATTTCAAAGTTCTACTCAACTAAAAGTCGGAAGCTGTTTAGCTGGAATGGTAAAATCCTGTTAAATCGATCTCCAAATCCTTTCTGCACCCCAAAAAATAGTTATAAAAATTAAGTGTGCCACATAGCACAGAACATGTCCACACTTAAAAAATCATGCCTAGCAGCAGGATGACGCGATTCTGTGGCATGCTGTAGTTGTTAGTAGTCAGACATCGCGGAGCAGCACAATACTTGGGGAAAAACAAAGTCACAAGGCAAGCACCCCACCAAATGTAATTTAATAAAGACGGTGCTTCTTTAAAATTTTTTATGGTTGAACTGCTCGTTCTGCAACATAGCACTTTATTTCTGATGGGTTACACTGCTTTACTACAATCAAGGGGCAGAATCAGCACCCCTTGCCCTTTACAGGTAAGAAGTCTTTCTTTCACAAAAATTCATTGTTTTTTGTGAAAACAAGACCTAAAATCAGTCACTGCAAACAAAATTGTGTTCCCAAAAGGCAGAAATGGGATGCAGATTCAGCATTCTGTTTTGTGCATTTAATATATATATATATATTTTTTTTTTTATGAAATAAAACTATCTTGCAGAAACCGAAAACTTTAAGATCTATCCGCACTCTTTGCAGTTACAAATTGGGATGCAAGACAAAAGTACAAATCACTAAAACACAACAGCAATACTAACAGCGACAAGTTACAGCAAGAAAATGGAAAACTAGATGCACCGTTAATAAGGGAGGTGAAAAAGATTACAAACTTAAAGTATGGAATTGAGAATTACTATCGATAAAGAAAAATCCATGGTGAACAAATGGGATGCTGTAATGGAAGTTAGGCTTGAAGAGGACACTGACATGCAACAAAACACTGACGATATTTACCTATTTAATAAAGGAAACTTGAAGTCACTAGTCCAGTATGCTCACTAATCAATTCCCGATCTCAATCGTCTAATACACAGATTAACTGTTTGCAACATTATGAGCAATGTTCAGTCAATCATGGGATTAACAATAGACAGAAGTTACATGCAGGGATAAACCCACAAATACAGCCTAGGTTATCGGCTGTCTGAGTTGCTGCAGTGAGGGATAGACATGCCCATTCTGAGGTGGAGCCATTCATCTAGGCACTTTATGTGGAGAAGGTGGAAGTGAAGGTAGGATTACTACAATCCCCCACAATAGCAGGGCTCATGTACAGTCACAGGATGCCCTAATGATCCTCATTCACATGCCATGGCACAGCAAGCCCGAGAAGGGAGATCAGGAAGGATAGGCAGACCACATGTAGATCAGGGTACCAGGACAAGCTGAAGGTTGACTGTGTAAAGGCAAGCAGAGGACTAGATAGAGCTGATATTGGACTTGCATGCTCAGCAAGAGCAAACAATCACAGCACCAGGGTAGTGCATAATTAACTGTACCTGCCTGAAAATTCAAAACAGAGCTATCCCTAAATGAAACTACAGTGACACCCTACACCCAAAACTGTCACTGACAATGCCCTATACCCAAAACTGTCACTGACAATGCCAATGTACATTTCCATGTAAATAGTTCTACATTCTATTTTATGTTGAGTTGTATTGGCTGGCCTCTTTGGCCTGAGTAGTGAATGAAAAGGGTATTTGGACCAGGTGACGTACCCAGTTAAATACACAAGTAATTGAACATAAAATCTGATTAGTCTAACAGCAATGTACAAGTACACAATTATAAAATGGTTGCATAAGCAATCACTGCCAAACTGCACATTAACTCAAACTGAACGATTTGTTAATGAAGCATTCACATTACTTACAAAATACACACAGAAATAGGAAGAGTCAATAGCAATTATGGAATTTCAGAAACAGTGCGCATATTTTACATTGCGTACACCTCAGACACTGAATAAAGATTGCAAAAAAAAAGTGAGGCCCGTTGGCTGAAATGTTGACCATTTTAAAAACTACTGAAAAATCATTTTAAGCCTGCCATCCCTCACAAGTTGTCGATTTTCCCTCATTTTTGCCCCACCCCTCCTAACTTTTAGGTTCATAGGTTTATACTAGGCTATCTGCCCCAAGGCATTTATAAGCCTAGCCCAAAGTTTTGTGGCTTACGCCACCCCTTATATGAAAAAATACTGTGCCCATTAGTTTGTTGTGCCTCTGTCCAGCAGTGACACAGAGATGATTCCCGGGGTAAACCTACGACCTCCCATCCACAGGTCAAGATTTCTCTTGAACAGAGCCAGCGAGGTGCTCTGCCTCACATGGACCGGGATTTTATTCCACAGCATAGGGAGTCTGAGTGATAAATCTATCCCTCCAGCACGTCCTATTATATCCGTGCTAAGGTTTAAGTCGCTTGCTCTAGTGGTTTTGGTGGATTTGGATTTTTTTGAGGTGGAGCATGTCCATTAATTCCGGGTTGGACATGGCCTTGTATGTCAGGCACATGTCACCTCTGAGCAGACGGCATGCGACTGAATAGAGCTGGAGTTTCTTCAATCTGGCAGCATAGGACAGATTTTGGAGTCCCTTTATCCTTTTGGTGAGGAACTTTTGGGGTCTCTCCAATTGCTGCAGATGTCGGGTGAGATACATCCCGAATGGGGCATTGTACTCTATCATTGGTCTGATAAGTGAAGAGTACAGGGGAACAATGACCTCACTTGATCTGGATGTGAATCCCTTCATGATCAGGTGGGCAATGTAGAAGGTCTTTCTAACCACTTTAGCAAAGCGAGTGTCAAAAGAAAGGCCACTGTCAACCTGGGTCCCCAGGTCCCTAATAACCTCTTCTGTGCTTAGTGGATTGCCACCTATATGGTAGCTTGGAGTTACCTTGTTTTCCCGAAGGGTATGACTATACATTTTTTGGCGTTTAACTTCAGGCCATGGCTCTGGCACCAGCTATCTGTTTCCATGAGTCCCTTCTGAAGGATATCGTGTCCGATGCACTTTCCACTATGGCGCCCAGTTTGCAGTCGTCTGCAAACTTTGTCAGTCAAAGTCCTCCCATGTTGGCCTGTACTTCTGAGAAGTAGATGCCGAACAATAGGGGGCCAAAGACAGAGCCCTGTGGGACACCACTTGTGACCGGCTTGGAGTCTGACATAGCGCCAGCAACTCTAACCCTGTGGGTTCTGTGCTTAAGCCAGTTTGCAACCCATCTTGTGACATATGGGTTTACATTTAAGCTGGTAAATTTTTCTGCAATACCCGAGTGGGGTATTGTGTCGAAAGCCTTTGCAAGGTCAAGGTAGGCTGTATGGACTGCCTTTTCCTCATCAATGGTCGACCAAGTTCAAAAGGCATGATCTGCCCTTGAAGCCAAACTGGGTCGGGTCCAATGTCTGCAAGTCCCCTATATCTTTGTTTATGAGCTCCATTATGATCCTCTCCATAGCTTTGCAGTCTAGACTTGTTAAGCTTATGGGGCGGTAATTACCAGGGTCCGTAAAGGCACCGCCTTTGTGGAGTGGGACCACAGTTGCCGTACGCCACTCCTTGGGCACGTATCCTGTGGTAAGGCTGAGATTAAACAGCTACCTTAGGTTTAATTCCTCATTTAGCTCGTGTAGCACACAGCCGGGGACACCATCCGGTCCCATTGATGCTGTGTTTTTAGCTTTAGAGAGAGCAGCTTTCACCTGCGCATTTGAGATGTCTGGGAGGCTACACTCCACTGGGATAGTTATCTCTCCTTTAGGGGGGGGGGAAGAGGGGGGTGAAGTTTGCACTGAACCTGTCTGCCAGTATGTTGGCAACGTCTGTGGGTTCAGTGATTTTTGTATCATTTTGGACTAATTCTGAGCATATCTGGGAGTTTCCACCCAGGTTCCTAACATAGCTGAAAAAGGCCTTATGATTGTCCATCCATGGCAATTTTTCTCTCAAAATTGGCCTTAGTTGATTTTATGAGTGCTCGTATTTTTTTTACTAATAATAATCAGGGTTGACTTCCCTTTTATGGATTTTGTTCCATCATGTAATAGCTTTCTCCTCTTATTGTAAAGTTTGTTAATGGCTGGGGTCCACCAGACTGGACGTTTGCCCTTTGTGGAAAGAGTCTTGGTTTTATTTGGGATTGCCTGATCCATGCAGTCCTGGAGGTGTTCATAGAAGGCATTTGTAAGGGCTTCCGCAGCTTGGGTTGAGGTTTCCACTGGCTCAGGGGCCTTGAAGGATACCACACCAGTCTTGAGTAGTGTGAAGTTTGCTTTAGAGAAGTTCTTCACTGTGGTCTTTTTTGTCTGGGGTGGGGGCGGGATGTGGATTTCCAGTGAGATTAGTTTATGATCAGATCTCACCAATGAGGGATATACTTCCGGTGTGGAGCATTTTGTCCCCATGTTTGTGATGAGATCTAGTATATTTTCTCCTCTCGTGGGAACAGTGACTAGCTGTTCCATGACATTTGAATTTATGAACTCCAGGAACCGTTGGGCTAGAAAGTTAGGGCTTGAGTAATGTTCCCAGTCTATATTCGGGTAGTTGAAGTCACCCAATATGATGGTGTTTGGAGATACATTTATACCCTCCAGTGTCTTCAGGAAGGCTGTGTGGGGTTCCTGAGTTTGAGAGGGTGGCCTGTAGCATGCTACAATTTGTAGAGCAGCTTTGCCTATGGTTAGTTGCACCTGGATGGTTTCCGAAGCTTCGTGCGTTGCCACCAACCTGGAGGTGTGGGTATCCTTTATGAATATGGATACACCCCCTCCTTTTGTGGTGTGGTCCGGGTTTTGGGACCGGAACGCATGATAGGAGGTAAAACCTAATAGTGCCGGGGTGCTCTCAGGAGCCTTGAACCAGGTTTCAGTTACAGCGCAGACATCGATGTTCTCCATACTGAGAAGGGCCTCGAGTGCGTGCATTTTGAGATTTTGTAATTCTCTGATAAATCACTGAGGATTAACGTCAGTAGACAATGTCGTTTCATACTTCTTATATTGGACACTGATGCAAAGCTGTAGCTCTCAACTAAAATGTGAATTACAGTAGTTATTTAGTGAAACAGATCCAGACTGAGAAAGAGTGCAACAATGCACTAAACTTAGGCAACAGGGGCATGCATAAATAATGCTCTCCCACAAGAATCCCACAAGGGTTTACCTTGATCATTTTTATAGCCGAGAGAAAATGGCAAGCCTAGAAAACACAACATTCAGTTGCCGATTACAAAAACATCTTACATTATAAATATTCATTACCTACCCCATACAGTTAGGTAGTGTATATTCAAAACATATGCAAGACACACAACAGAGCAGTGCAGAAGTTGAAAATGTCAGCAGTAAACGAGCAGGGTTTGCTACTAAGCATCAGCAGGTGGGAGCAGTGATAAGTACTGTAGTACTGCCAAAAAAATCTATGCGATACAGTGAGCATATGTCCCTATTACCAGCACAAAGCATTTATCACTATTCTGCTTGCACCATCAATTAAACTCCAACTAAAGCAAGAGCGACTTCACAGACTGCACACAGAATTCCCAAAGTCCTACCTATCCAATAAAAATACCACTGGCTAACTCAGTATCAAAATACACAGAAGGGTTCAGAGTTTTACTAGTTAGGCTGGACATATAGGATACCCTAGAGCTAACACTCAAGAGAAGACTACTGCAGTAGTGATCTAAACGAAAAATATATAAGCACATACAGGGAGTACACCCACAGAAACACTCCATACAGGCAACATCGAACGTTTGTACAGCCAACAGTAGTGATCAAAAACTCAGGTGGAGGTCATGGAACACTGAAGTGGGAATTTGCCCCTTCCCCCACTATTATACGATCTCAGTGTTAAAATGTATAATTATCAAGCGGTGTGTGAGGTGCAGAAAAACCTGCCCACTGCAAAAAAGTTTTTTTTCATTATTTTGAGTCTATCATTTTGGATCCACGTTTCACCATTCAAAGTTTATGTGCTTTGATATTTCCAAGTATATCCATATCGACATTGTTGTGTGTATACATGTACATTTGTACCTGAACTAATACATAATGAAGTTCTCTTTATACAAAGACAGTTACATGCTTATACTTTGGTTCAAGTACACCAAAACAATGAAGCACCACACAAATACTGGTGATATCTGGAAAATCTTACTCCAAGCTACTTGCTCAACTTTAATTCTGATCTATAAAGCAGAATTGCACTACAGTAGTCTGGAGTAAATTACAGTAAACCACACCTCATTCAGCTCACAGAAATTATACAAAATATCCAAAATTATGCAGTTTTCTGTCAAACTACCTCACAGTAGCAAAAACATTTCTTAAGCAACTGCTTTCATTAAAAATTTGCACGCTATAAATGCCCACACCTGCATAATCTATCCAAGAAACAAAGATGTAACTTGGACATTCCAGGCTTAATGAAAAATCGTGAGCTAGGCTGAAGTGAAGAACACCAGTGAAGTATTCTGGAAGACCTCATTCAGTTTCCCAGTGCGTCGCACGTTCCCCTCTCAAAAACTACATTCTGAGGAAACAAAAATCACACTATGGTAAACAATCCCATGCCATGGTCCCACTCCAAAATCACTAATTGTTCAAAGGACCACAGGAAACAGAGCAATTCGTGTCTACAAGGACATTTACTCTTGTCAATACCCACCTTCATGCTCTCATTCTCAAGAACAGTAAAGTCAGTCAGTCCCAGAGAAAATTTATGGGTAACCCAATCCAATCATCCAAGTTTAATTTGAAGGATGCTAGCATGTCACAATTCCCGTTTATCAAAACATACCAATTAGTGCAAGCATAATGGAAAACTTGACTTCACCTTGTAAACCACTGCACCAACATCTAAAATGGGTCTTTGAGTATCACAGCACTGTTTAACAACTTACCTGCACCAAAGCCTCTTCCTTTACGTTTCTTTGCTCTGTCTTTCAACTTATTAATGCTTTCTGCAAAAAAAAAAAAATAAATAAAATAAAACAACGTCATACAAGAACACACGATAGCATACCTCATCTGAGCATAGAAATAATCACTTATGCAGTTTAAAACTCCCCAACCTGCTCTACTATACAACAGATCTTCCTGTATATCTAGGTTTGCCATTACATTTTGTATTCCTTCCTCAACCTCTACACTGCAGTAAAGACTTGTCTCAAAGCAAGACTTAAATGGTTTGCTTTAAAGACGCCACAAGACCAGTGAACCTCTGCGTTCTTAAGCACTTGCAGCAGAGTTCTTTTAGTGACACAAACTAAAATTTGTTTATGAAGCAGTATCCAGTTCAGCAAATCACATCCCTGCTCCAGAATGTACAAGTCTACTCCAGATTGTAGCTCCTCTTTCCCCTTATTTGCTTTCTTCCTTAACTTCCACACTGCTGTGATTTGAAAGTTACATGACAAAAGTACAGGGTAGGATCCTCTGTTTTTTCAGTTTATTCCATTGGAATACTTTTGAGTGGTTTTGGTTTAAATTATTCCGTCTGTCTGCGGGTCTAATTTGAAGTAACGCAGGAGGAGCAGTGTGGGATGTTGCTAGTGAAAAAATGTTGGCATACATTACCCATTTTATGGTGTAGGCACGTTCCTCACAGTTATCCACCTGTAGGGAGCTTGTTCTTTTTTCTCGGAGTGTCACTAGATATGGGACTTTCATTTTATGGGGGTGCATATATTATGTTCTCCATGTTTTGATATGGATCAGTTTTGAATATATATTCCTGAGCTCTTTTACATAGCATATACTACAGATATTTTCAATACTGTCATTAAGCCCTTAAAAATAAGACTAGTTAGCTCAGCATTAAAGCCAAAGGGCAGAACTGTAGGTGCCAAGGTCACTATAGTTTCCAAATTTTTTATAACACAAGTGCTATTTTAAAATTAGAAAATACAATCAGAATACCAGAGTAGAAGCCGCTGTGATGCAGCGGTAGCATTGTTGCCTCACAGCAAGAGGTTCTCCCGTTTGATTCTCGGCTGGAGCGCCTTCTGTGTGGAGTCTGCATGTCCTCACCGCGATCGAGTGGCGTTTGAAAGACATGCGTAGAATGGGCGTGCCTTCCTTGAGGGTCGAGCTGGCACCGGTAAGAAATCTACTGCCAACCATTAGCGGACCGGAGTTCCGCTGTGGCGACCCCTAACTGGGAAAAGCTGAAACAACAACGAACAGAATACCAGAGTGATGTATATTCTGTTAATGCACTTACTGTAACAAAACGAAACAAACATAGAAAAAGGAGCTAAGTCTCAATGGAAGTAAGAAAGCTATTTATGCTCTTGCCATCTTGCTTCTCTTATATACATACAGTTAACAGGCCCCAATCCAAAGCAAACACTGGTGATCTCCAGCAATTTCCCTGCAGATCACAACATGGAAAAGACACAGACCTTCACTGTTCAGTCTTCTCTTGCAGATGTCACTAAAATTACTGTCAGGACACCAAATGAATCAATGGGTCAGTGCTAACAGTATGCATTGCCATAGCAATTACCTTTTTAAAAATATATTTGTTTAATTATAGCTACTACCGAAGGATAAAAGAAAAATGGCCATTGCAACTAGAACATGGTTATTTTGGGGATAAGGAATGGGGGTGACAAGACCACATCAATGGAACTGAGGGATATTACTTGACCACTGTTAAATTATCTTAAACACTGTTTACCAGTGAAACAGTAATCATACTTACTAAGAATAATGTATTAAATGAGACAATTACTTATTTCACTCTGATCAGTCAAGCCCTAAAAGAGCAACACAGTCCAAAGTGACAGAAGGGGAGTTGCTATCTTTGGAGGAGAGTGGTAGGCAGGAAGGCCGTTTATGAAGGCAAGAGAATTACATTTACATCATCTCAACTCTGCCTTGCAGGAACTTTGGAAAATGACTTAAGATACCAACTACTGCATCTGTAGCCTTTTAAGAGATTAAGTTTTAAACACAATGTAAATGTGCTCATATCTCCAGAATCAAACTGGCACTACAGAATAAAACAGAACAGATCAGCACAAAACACATTGCAACAGTGATAACATGTCATATTCAAAGTCATAAATATGATCTTTGTAACAAACTAATGCTAACAAAGCACTACATAACAGTATGTGTTCAAGCCACACAGTGCCAGCAATATATTAGTTAATCCAGTGAGATTTCAAAAACGATTTACCAATTCTACTGTATAGCATACATGCTGAGATGCTTACAAATAAATTAGCAATTGCATAATTACATACATGAACACACTACCTGCCCAGCTGTTTTACCACACAACATACCCTTCCCCAATTTCGGGCTTCCTCCCAGCTGAAATCATCATCCTTAACTGCCATCTGAATCCCCACAAAAAACTTGCAATTGCCTCCATCTACCTTCCTCCTGGTAATCTGCCCATTCTTGAAAACATCCTATCCTGGTTCTCCCACAACATACCATATGAGACACTTATCCTTGGTGATGTCAACATTGATTGGTCCAAACTCACAAATGACTCCCCCCAACTCAGTATCCACCTACACGGCTTCCACCAACTTATAACATCTCCCACTTGCTTGCATAAAAATTCCACTTCCAGCTCCATCATAGACTGGATCCTTACCAATTCCCCCCACCAATACCACAATCCCACCACCTTACCCGACTCCTTCAGTGATCATCTCCCTACCACCATCTTAAGATACTACTCCCATATTCCTAAACCCCACCTTACCAAAGGCTGTCGAAAACTATCTACTTTCAATTCATCCCAATTTAACTCCATTCTCCACAACATAGACTGGTCCATCCTAAAACACCTCTCCCTAAATGATGCTGTAAGCACTTTCAATAGCATCTTCATGAATACTCTAAACTCCTTAGCTCCCTCTAGGAAGATCAGAGTAAAATCAAACCATGCTCCCTGGCTACCCAAAGAGACTAGGTCCCTTATGAAACAGAGATCATGCTTGGAAAACCTGGACTAAAACTAAACCACCACCTTTTCTTCAAAAGTACAGGCAACTGAGGAACCTTGCAAAAAAACATACTAATGACAAAAAGTTATACTATAGCTCTGCTTAGCTTAACAAATCCAAGCCTTGAAAATTTTGGTCAACTCTCAACAACATCCTCTATCCTGGAAATCCCTCTAATCCCTCCCCATACCCTAACCCTTCCTCTCAGGAAACAGCTACCCTCCTGAACAAACACTTTTTCATCCAAAATCTGGTAACCTCTAAGCCAAACTCTACTTCGACACCCACCTCTCAAAGTCCCACTAACACAACTTTGTTTTCTTTTGAGCCAGTTCCCATTACTTACATCAAATCTCTACCACTCAAGCTAAAACCTTGCTCTCCTTCCACTGACAATCTCCTACATTCCTCAAACTTGCTGCTGACTCAATTGCCTGTCCTGTATCTATACTAATTAATCGATCTATTCTGGAATTAACTGTCCCCACCCTTTGGAAATCTTTCTTCTCTATCCCTCTTCATAAAGGTGGAAACTCCACTGACCCCTTAAACTACCGACCCATTGCCATTCTCTCCCCCCTCTCCAAGATTTTAGAAAAATGTATTCACTCACAGCTTCTTAATCACCTCCTCACAAACCACACTTATCCCTACCCAACATGGATTTCGTCCTCACCACAGCACCACCACTGCCCTCCTTTCCTTCACTCATATCATTGCAGAGGCCCTAGACAACAATAAACTCATTTCCTCTCTCTTCCTAGATCTCTCCAAAGCCTTTGATACTATCCAAACGCTCAAATCTCCACCTACCCCCCTCCGCACTCGCCTGGTTCAATAGTTACCTATCTGGCAGGGAAGAATCTGTCAAATGGCTCTCATCCTCCTCACCTTTCCTTCCCATCTCCACTGGTTCCCCAAGGCTCCATCTTGGGACCCCCTTTTGTTTAACATCTTCACCAATGATCTTTGCAGCTCATGCAAAGAATACTCCCTTATTCAGTATGCCGACGACTCCACACTTACATCCATCTCGAATAACATTCCTGAACTACACTCCCTGACCCAACAGGCCCTACTATCCACTGAACAGTGGCTCTCAACAACCTATTGATCCTAAATCCCAAAAAGACCAAACTCCTACTTTTCCTTCCCCGTTCTTTCTAATCACAAAACCTTTTTTATTACATCTTCTAACAATACAAACATCCTGACACCCACACAAAACTCCTACGGGTCATTATCGATGACTAACTCAAGTTCAACCTACACATACTCCAATGTATATATAAAAAAAATAAATAAAACTAGGTCTGCTATATCGGAACAAAAAATTCCTAACCCCTGAATCTAGACTTACCCTGGGCCAGGCACTTCTCCCCTCTCTCTTATATGCCGCCCCCAGTTCTTACCAATATCCAGGCCTCCACTCAAACTGCAACAGACTTACCATAAAATAGCCAGATTCATTACTAACTCCCCATACAACTCACACCACTGCATTTCTTTAAACTCTCTTCAATGGCTTGAACTTCCCAGTTTCTATCTTAAGTTCATATGCTATACCCTATTCTTTATAAACCCTCCTTCTGTCCATCTGTATCATCCTTAGTCTCAATCTACATCCCATCCTGGACCCTCCGTACTTCTAACCAACAATTACTTGATATCTACCAACCAAAGAGGTCAGTACGCAAACTACTCTACAAACACTCCCTTGGCCATGCTTGGAACAAACTTCCCCTTGACTTATGTTCAATCTCCCACACCTCACACTTAAAAGCTTATTTTCTCAATTCCAGAACCTGCCCTAGCCATGATCCTACCTAGTCTTCCTTCCCTTTATGTACCCTCAAAAGGGCCATACTTTACCTCATTACACCTCCCTCTCCAATGTGTCTACTATGCATTTGCACAATTTTATACAAAAAATGTTTGTTGACCTATTGAACTATATCATGTAAAATTGTTACTTAGCTTCTTTGTAATGCAACTTTAACTTTATGCATGTAACCAAACATGTGAATCGTTTTGCTATAACTGCTATTATATCAATATTGTTTAAAATTGTACTTGTTTTAAAATGTATTACTGGAGCTTTTCTCCTCGGGTCTCCACTGAAAATGGGCCACAAGCCCAGTTGGACAAACCCGGTTAACAAAGGTCAATAAATAAATAAAAAAGTAGCACTGACATCTGTATTAAACATCATTGCTAACTGGCATCATTCAATAGCTTGTTCACAGAAGATTACTAGGCTAACTGCTTAGAAGCATTTACAAGCCTAGCCAATATAACCTAATTTTATCCAGTTTATGGCCCCTAGGGGAAGGAGGATGGCATGGGTTTGTGCCCATGCATGGATTAATTTACAGTTTTTACAGATTTTCCCCGCTAAGTGACACAGGCACCATCCCAGGTGTGAACATTTGATTCCCCATCCATCGATCCAGATTAGCCTTGGAGGACCAGAGAATGACTGCTTAATGTGAATTGTAATTCTTAGTATGATGGATGGGTTTCCTGGTTCATGGAGGGGTGGAGGGGGACCTGTAGCTAGCAAGAATATGGTAATTGATTTTCCCATAGTTAGTTGGACATGGAGTAGCTCAACCATGCCATTATTTGACCAGCCTTGAAGTGAGATTATCCTTTATGTAGGCAGATAAACCTCACCTTTAGTTTTCACGTTAAATGGGTGAACGGAATGTATGACAGGCACTATAGTCATGCACTGCCAGAGTGCTTTCTGTAGCTTTATACTATGTTTTGGTAAATGCATAAACTTCAGCATTCACCAGGGTGAGGAACATTCCTAGGCAGAGCAGTTTCTTGCTGAGACACCTAGCATTGAGCAGTAACACCTTTAGTTTGTTCAGAATAGCTTTTATGTTGGAAGGTCTGTTTGACAATGCCTAATAAAGGGCAATAAAGGGTGGATATTGTTTTTGCCAATATCTGAAACCATAGAGGTGACAGGTGGAGATCATCCCTGGCAAAAAAGTGTGGTCTGTTGACCATGTCTTCCCAGGCTGACAAATACTGGACTTATTTGGAACGACAGCAATAGCGAAGCAGACTGTTAAAGTCAATCATTTTCTGTCTGTACTGTGGCATCATACTTGGAGATGGTAAAAACTGCTGCTCAATGTTACCTTTATACATGCCTGTGACACACAGAGTTCAATCATGTCTCTTCATATAATCCATGGAGCTACGTCTCAAGTCATACACGTCCCACATGGACTAGGAGTTACATTGTTACTCAGGGATGAGTAACCAGAGTGCTTGCATGATCTGCTAGATCCTGGCTCCTGACAAACTATTAGAACTTTCTCTTTATTCAGCCTTGAGAGGGGGACATGGGTGCGCCTCACAATGGAGTCACCTATGACTAGAAAGTTGGGTTATGAAATATTTCACCTTATACGCTTAGCAGTTGAGACACAATGAGATGTGGCTTTATGTGCTGTGCTGGCAAGTGTCTTGTGTGCATGCAGAGTTTCTGAGGACTGCACTTAAGAGGCCTTTGAGGCTTGGGTAGATTACATGTGAGCACCTAAATATATGTAGGTCCTTCGAGGTTGCGGTAAGTGGTGTGTGAGAGGTGATGACAACCTGTTTGTTGCATTTTCATCTCCGAGAGAGTCTGGCCTCCAGTGACAATGTGTAAGCACATCTATCTCGTACTATATTGGTCTGTTGCAGAAGTGGCTGTCAAGTGTACATGAAGTAATTGTTACATTCGCCTCAGGATGCCCATGTCCACTAAGCTGGAAAAAGATAATAGGAAAGCACCCACCCATGGCTACCAGTCTTATTGTACTTGCAAAGAATAGGAGTGGAGTGCGTTTATAACCAGACTGGGGGGGGGTGCTTACTCTACGTAATCTGCAACTAACCTAGCCTGTGATGCAAAGCACTCAAACCAGATGCTCACTGAGCAGTGGTAGTCTTGAGTGCTGTGATAAGGTAATGTAGAATGAACAGTCCTAACTGAATGTTTACGTGCTGATCACCTCACAAACTAGTTGCCTGGTGAATACCATGGGACTGAGGTACAGTTCAAAGGTAGTTTTATAGGGAAATTTCAACTTCTGGTGTCTGCATACATAGACGGAATTACTAATTGCTGGTGCACGAAGAGCAGGGTCATGCAAATGCACGGCTTAAATACGTTCAAAACAAAAAACAAGTTTTAACACTAAGCTCACAGGCCAATCAGATAAGCAAGTTAGTTTTCTACCATTAATTCCCAGCACAGATGATTGAAATCAGCCTTCTCCTGACAAAAGAGTGCTTGAGGACAACAAACAGATGCCTGGAACTACCTTAACAATTCACTAGATACATTGTATTTACTACAGAACAGCAGCCCTTACAGCAGTTTAAAAACAGCTTGAGCTTTGAAAAGGTGCATAAAAACTAACAGTAGAACTTCACAGTAGATGAAAATAAGCAATGCAGGTGCAAACATTGTACCGGAGATTTGTTATTTTAGCCTTGGATGACTTGATATGCTTGCAAAATCAGTCTCTGGCACAGGGACCAATCTCAAATGTCAGGAATTACTTGTATACTACGTGATTCTGCAGTTCTTAATGTAATGTCTACAGATGTCACCTGACCAATCCTAAAGAAATACCAAGTAGTTTCACCAGGGTTTAAGTAGTAAATGGACTGCTGATATAAACTAATCAGGCAAGGACAGTGCATTTGCCTACTAGCAGCAAGCCAAACTACTGTGGCCATTATTTAACTCTGATCAGTCAAAAAACAGAGGTTGCACAGCAGCAGTCTCTATATGAGAGAGAGTGACTTAACCACTGCAGTCACTCAATTACATTTAACAGCCAGACCTAGGCCAGCTGTGTTGATGTAGTGGCATAAAGCCTCGACTATGGCCCACGTGACCGGAGTTTGAAGAACAGCTCAACATCTGATGGAGCTACTATGGTAGAAGGAACTGTAACACATGAAGAATTCACCTCCT
Organism: Protopterus annectens; assembly: GCF_019279795.1. NCBI lineage: Eukaryota > Metazoa > Chordata > Ceratodontiformes > Protopteridae > Protopterus > Protopterus annectens. Next base: position 472,632,691 of record NC_056741.1, read on the forward strand.
CCTGCAGAGAGTAGAGTACATATAGACACTAGTTCCTGCTACAGAATCCCCATATGCAGAAGTATTGACTTTAAGGGAGGAATAGGAAAATGTTCAGGCATCACTCACATGAATCAGTGAGTCAGACCCTCAGTGACATCCACCACAGACTGAACACTGGGGTGGACTACTGGACATACCAATTGGAAGTTGACTGGTTTTACAGTGAAAGACTCCAAGTCCTTGGATGGGAGACAGACATGCTCTCTAGTACACGGCTGTCATCCCCAAGTCAGCAAATAAGCCACTGTTATTGCCTCCCAGGAACAAATGAGTTGAACTATGCAGGCAGAGTGTGGGAAATCCAATGGTCACAGAGAAAGGGAGCAAAAATACACACACAAAAAAAATAAATAAAATAAAAAAATCAAATCTGGCAGATTAAGGGGATTATGAAATTTATAGAAATGCATGGGTATCAGAGAATTTTTAAGCGGGTGGGCAGTTTTCATTTAAGGCTACTTTATGTGACTTCTTCACAATTAAAAGAGATGTACCATATCCGAATGGGAAGACATTTTTATTTTGAATGCGCACATCTCTGTTCAAATGTACAGTGATAAAAAAGGGAATGAAAACAAGTTAGAATTTTAAGCATAGTTCTATTCTGTGTTTCAATTCAGGACGGATGTTGGAAGAGGGGAGGTAGCACTGCCCCGTAGATAAACTTTTGACAGACGTGTTCTGAAAAAGCACAAAACAATCTGCCAGGTGGTACATCTTTAGCTCTATCAATGTAAAATCTAAGCAGCTTCTGCACGTCTGTTAAATTCAACACCCAGGAAAGGGCCCAGTGGTTCTTAGTCTAGTGCACACCTATGAGAACCTATAAAAATCTGGGCTGTGGGACTCAGACTTTTACAGAAATTCTAGCATTTCACACACATACCTGTCAAGTACTAACACATAGAAACCTGTTCTGAAAGTGTCTCTACAGCAAACAGGTATATGCAAGGCACCTACTAACTTTCATATACAAGAATGACTCAGAATTATACAAACATTAACAGTATTCCCAACAGTATCACAGATTCTTTCCACCATGACAAAGGGTACACAAACGTGAGAAAATTTTTAAATGTGTCTATGCTCTGGGGCAATCCCACGTACACATGTCTAGGCTCAATAAACCACATGGGGGGGGGGGCTCCACCTTGGATCCTGGGAACTACCACCCCATCAGTCTGACAAGCCTGATCTGCAAGGCCATGGGACTTGTAAACAAAGACAATGGCAAACTTCAAACACTGGACTCCATGCAGTTTGGGTTCATGAAGGGCTGCTCGTCTCCTGAAGCTGATTGACTTCTTCAAATCAGTCTCCAGAGCCGCGGACGAGGGTAAGGCAGTCCACACAGCCTATCTGGACCTTGCCAAGGCCTTTGACACCAACCCCCACTCTGGAATCATAGACTTACTAAGCTGGGCATTAATCTCTACATCACTCAATGGGTTGCCAACTGTCTTACTGACAGAACCCACACTGTAAAAGTAGCAGACTCCAAATCCAGCTACAGACAAGTAGAGTACCTCAGGGTTCAGTCCTGGGACCGCTCTTGTTTGGCATCTACTTCTCTGAAGTACAGGCCAACACTAAGGGACTCTGGCTAACAAAGTTTGCAGATGACTGCAAACTGGGAGCCATTATTGAATCCCCAAATTATGTGGATACTCTACAAAAGGGCCTTACAGAAACAGATGCTTGGTGCCAGAGCCATGGGCTCAAGCTCAATGCCAAGAAGTGTATAGTTATCCCCTTTGGGAAAAAACCCGTACCCGTGAATTACCACATAGGTGGCAGTACATTAAACACCAAAAGTGTGATGAGATTTAGGGACACAGGTGGAGAGTGGTCTCACCTTCTATAACCAAATTGCCACAACAGTCAGGAAATCCTTCTATGTGGCACACCTCATCACTAAGGGCTTTTAATCCAGAAAAAAGGAAGTCATTGTTCCACTGTACTCATCCCTCATTAGACCCATTATAGAATACAACACCCTGTTTGGTATGTACCTCTCAAGACATCTGCAACAACTGGAAAGGCCTCAGAAATACCTCACTAAAAGAATCACAGACCTAAAGCAGATACCCTAAATGACCGCCTTAAACTCAAGCTATACTCTGTCGCATATCATCTACTCAGAGGCGATCTCTGCTTAACATACAAGGCCATGTCAAACCCAGAGCAAATTGAATTTAAGGTATATTTTACAAGATGTTGGAGCTGATGTTTCAGGAAGTGGCAGGAGACTAAAGCGACCCAGTACATTTAATCCAGCTTTAGTAAACACTTTACATGTGTTCCAAAAAATATGTGAAATGGAGTTCAGGAAAATGGATATCTGTGGAGTAGACGACAATCTAACTAGTTTAGAGCGGGATGCACTTTCCCACTTGTCTAGCACTCCGGACATCAGAGTAATGAGGGCAGACAAGGGGGCTAAGTTGGTCATCATGAATAGAGTAGATTACGTAGACCGCATTTCTTCCATGCTGAGTGATACTGACAATTATAAAGCTGTCAGCATTGATTTTGTGTTGAACCAGCATAGGAGGGTGGACACCCATCTTTTTGATATGTTATGCCAGGAAGAAATAGATAATTTGGACTATGACTTCCTGATGATAGAACAACCCAGTTTGGGTAATTTCTTTGGAATACCAAAATTACATAATGATGATGGGCAACTCACTTTCAGGCCAATAGTTTCAGCCAGAAATTCTAAAACTGAAAGTATATCAGTTTGGTTGGATGATACTCTAAATAAAATAGCTCAAAACTCTGAATATTACATCAGGGATTCTTGGCATTTATTGGAGAGTTTAGGAAGGTTCAATTTCAAACTGGAAGAAATCAATTTTGCAACTCTAGATGTTAAAAGTCTATATACTTGTATTGATCATGAGTTGGGAATTGAACACCTGAGGAATTATTTGACACACAACACTGAATTACAGAATTCTAGAATCAACACCATTTGTACCCAGATGGAAATAGTCTTACATAATAACTTTTTCGAGTTTGATAATAAGATTTACCAACAAATTTCTGGGGTAGCGATGGGGGCCAGAGTGGCACCAGCTTTTGCCAACATCGTTATGGCAGATTGGGAGCAAGAACACCTTAAAAAACATCCTTATTTTGGTAAAGCCATGTTCTATGGAAGGTACATAGATGATTTGGTTTTTGCATGGTTAGGGGATAGAACTGAATTCGATACTATGGTCGAAGACTTGAACAAAACCACTAGTTTTTTGATATTCAAACATAGTGGATTTGGCAAAAGTATTAATTATTTGGACATCAGCCTCTATATTGATTCTACAAAAAATATTCTACACAGTAAAATCTACAGAAAGCCCTGCTTCACTAATCAATATTTGCACAAAGACAGTTTGCATCCCATTCACATGAAAAGAAATGTAATCAAGGGCCAGATAATTAGGCTAAGTAGATTGACATCTGAGGACATTATCAGAAAGAACTAATACAGTTAAGAGATCTATTCATGGCTAGAGGTTACAAAAAACATATGATAAAGAGGATTGAGAATGAGGTTCAAGGGCTTCGAAATGGAGTAGCAGGACCAATATTGTCAAACATTAGAATGAGGCATATGGAAGAAGTTTCAATAAGTAGTACTTCGAATCGAGATAAGCACGTAGATTTTCACATAGCTTTTCCTCTCCCGATCTCCAACCAGTTGGGGAACATTAGAAGTATCATTGAAAGAAAATGGGGTATCATTCTGGGGAATAGAGATCTTATGGCATGTGTAGGCATTAAACCAAGTTTCACATACAAAAATGTGACCAATCTAAAAAGCATGCTAGAAATGGACCACAAAAAAAGAGTGACACCCAATAGGGACATCAGTAAAAAGAAGGGAACTTTTGCCTGTCAGAATTGTAGACAGTGTAGGTATATAACAAACACTTCTTTTGTGACATTTAAGCAGATAAGAAGGACATTTTGGGCACAAAAGTTCTACAATTGCAATAGCGAATATGTGGTCTATGTAGCTAGCTGTTCAACTTGTGGAAATTATTATGTGGGGAAAACTAAAAGAATGCTAAAACGTCGGATCTATGAACACAATTTGGCTATTAGGAATAAAGATTTGAACAATTCTTTGGCAAGACACTCACAGGAGTGTACAGATTTCAAGAAATTTGAATTTTTTGCCTTAGATCATATAGACAAATGTCTACTGAAGGGAGACTTGAATAACAAACTAGAGCAAAAAGAGTCACTATGGCAGTTAGGGGCAGATGAACCACCAGGTCTTAACGAAGGGATCAACATTAAATGCTTTTTAAATAATAGAAAATGATCTTTGAGCATTCAAATAATTTAATGAAGATAAAATAGTTTTTTCCCCACTATAATTTTGATATCAAAATTCACTTGTGTACTTATGCAAATGCTAAACAGTCTAGAGAACATTTCTACATTTTACCACTTTGAAAGTGCAGGCAAGTAAATGACTGGTCGCAATTTCCATTAGATGAGAATAGTTTCATTTTTCATTTCTCATGTTAGGATATTTCTGGTAGTGGCAGTAGATAATATACATAATACATATCCACCTACATTCACATACCAGAGTTGTCACCAACACATTTGAGTACTTTTGGAGGTAGATAGGTGACACGACATCTATTGGGTGCAGTTATGGAGAGATCTACACTCCAGCGTTATATAATTTAGGTAGGCATCAGGACCCACTGAGTGAGACGTTCAGTCACTTTCATGGGGTTTCCTCAGTCGATATAGGGGTCAACTGGTGTGTCAAGGGTCAAGCCCAGTTGGCACGTTAAAGGCATAGTTGAATACAACACAATAAGGGAGATACATCGGATGTCTGGTACAACCATTTTTTCTTGGCAGTTAGTTTTTCCATATAGTCAACATGAATGCTATGGGGTACTATAGTATAGTGAGCTTTCACCACACAGAGTCTTTTTGCAGTTATACATCTGCAGATTTTCTATTGATATTAAACATGTTAGCTTCCAAAGGTATTTGGGAACGAGTGGGACAAGTAGGCATTCCAGCCGGATATGGCTAATAGTTACGCATCAATGTTAATGTTGGATAGGGTACTACATCGATTATCGGTGTAAAAGTTTTTTAAAAAAGTTTTTAAGCATGTATATTTAAAGCATTATTTATGATTGACAACAACACATATTTGTATATAACCATCTTTTGCACATCTAAATGGTTATTTTATCATTATTTTTTTGTTTTTATTCTTACATTTAAATTTGATTGTAAGTAATAATGTTATGAATATTACATCATTTCCTGTTTATTGGATATAAAACCAGGACGTTGGGAGGAGTCCTGGTTTTTCTGAAGAAGTCCACGTGATATTAAAGTGGAAGAAAGCTAAAAAATAACATCTGACTGAGTGGCCTCTTTTCATCCATTCTGGTTGCTGTTTGGCAGTTGGTTTTACAGTTCAAACCCAGAGCTGTTGGACATGCTACACAAAGAAATCCCAATCCCTCAGAGCCACACGATCCAGGGATCTAAACCTCATCACAATAAACAAAACATGCTGGAGGGATAGGTTCCTGACCCAGAGACTCCCCAGACTCTGGAATAGGCTGCCCATACATGTCAAGCAGAGTACCTCTTTGGCCCTCTTCAAAAGAAACCTTGACGATTGGATGGGAGAAAGGAAATTCGCCCCAGGGGTCATGTCAGTCACCCTGCTAGACAGGGGTCCAGGGAAGTAAATAGTGTGGGAATAGCCAGGGAATTGTTATGGCTAGGCTTGTATAGGCCCTAGGACCGATGGCCTATTACCAAACCGTGAACCTATGAACACGGTCACGAAAGTGCATTGCTACAAAAATAAATATGTGGCAACTTACAAAAATAAATATGTGGCAACTCTATGAAGGACATTCATGTCCTACAATCATGCACACTCACACCTACTGGCCAATTTAGAGTCGCCAATCCACTTACTACAGTGGGAAGAAACCAGAGTACGCAGAGGAAAAAAAACATATGAACACAGAGGACATGCAAAGTCTGCACAGAAGGCATCCCAGCAGAGAATCAAACCAGAGAACCTCTTGCTGTGAGGGTGTCAACAGTATCCTCTGAGCTACTGTGCCGCTCTTCATGTCTTTCAAAATGGACATTACAGCTGTACACTTTGCTGATAGGTTTGCCAGTGTTATTTCTTATGGAACCTGTATTCTGTTGTGCAATTTTGTGGGGGGTGCTTTCCGCTGCTTTGAAAACTAAGTGATGGTTCATTTACAGGTCTAATGCTTTTTGATGTTTTGCTAGAATAGAAGGTTGGTCAAATGTTTGATGGAGAGCTCTGCTCTACTGCAATGTTTATGCAACATTATGGTATCTGTGAAAACAAGTTGCATTCTTTGATTACTCATATTTAAAATCTGGACTCTGCCTTGGTCACTAGGAAATTGTTTTACCTCTTGGTGAACACAGACTTGATCTCATGCCTGACGGACATAATTACAAATATCCTTTAACATTAACAATGAACTGGCTATTTTTTAATAAATTTCAAACTACTATTCTTTTCTACTATACTCCTCAAAATAGCGATAGTCTTTATTTTGTATTTAGCATTTTTGGCTTACGCATATTCAAAATGTGGAGTTCCCAGGATTAAAGCCCTTGCAGCATGTCAGGCTTAGACACTGAAAGCTCACACTTCAAACCTACTGGTTAAAAAAAATCTCAAGATGACTGAGTAAAAGCAGAATGTGAATACAAATCAAGTGCAAGTTCAGAAGTGGCCCAATGAATTGCAACACTGAAGATTACACCAGGCAACTATCTCACTTGATGTCACTGCTAGACCCAACAAGGGCAACCACGGAATACAGCTCCCTACCAACTTATGGATAAAAGCAGTAGATGAAGAATCCAGCAAAGTGCAGCAATACCAAATACAAGGAATACAGCATTACAGAAGACTGTTGAAGAATTCTCCTAGAAAAAAAACAGATCCATTATTATTAGTAATAATACCCCAAAGTCTGGGAGAATATTAAAAAAAAGTACTAAAATTGCATTACAAGCACAATTACCAACCATAGGTTTTAATGACACTATTTCATGCAATATAATGTTCAACACAACTATGCAGACTGCATACAACACATTTCAGTCAAGGGATTCCTTCTTTTGCCATTGCACAAAGCAGCGTGGACAAGACCCAGTGCCTACTTTCTTATAAGACGTTGCCACGATCAAGTCCTCCACATGGATGCACTAAAACACAGAACCTAAGAGCATTTAACTCAGTAGCCAGACTTACTGCAATAATGGCAGCACCACTCCAAGCATTCTCACGGACTTAACTGTTGTATATACAAGGAGTCCACACACTACATATAAAATTCACTAAAAATCAACAACCAAAGCACACAATGATTAGCTAGAAGCCTGCCAACTTAATATTTGAACAGTCACATTTTGCCAAAAATGAATGTGCCCTAGTAAACTTGGAGTACACTGCTATAGCATCACTTTTACAAGTAAACAAAACTACTACCAACTCTGAAATCTCACTAATTACTAGGACTGCTGGACAATGCCAACATCTCAACAGATCCACAAAAAACGTTATGCTAGTAATAGATACTGCTCAATGAATGACTTGGTACTTATCAGTTGAGGAACTGAACTATTACTATCAAAAGAAAATTTTAAGGATTGCCTGCTTAAAGGGACTGTAGTATTTTCTAAAATGTTACTGCTTATTTGATTGCAACATACTATGAACTTATACTTTCTGTACATTTGCTCCAAAACACGGTGGAAAAAAGCTGATGCACCACTTAATTCTAAATAGGGGGAGAGTGATGCAACCTCTCCACTTGGAGTTTGGAAAATATTCTGACAGATTCTTACATAGGAAAGAGCAGCACAGAATAGGCAGGCTTCAGTGTGAATAAGCACCAAAACCTCTGCCAGATTTCATCCCATTTTTATGAAAGATAAAACTATCCCAGCTTTAAGAAAGGACATATGCATGAGAGTACAGATATACACACATCTCTCAAAAGGGGTTCCACCTGCTCTTACATTTGCAGATGTTACTAATACAACCACATTATATTTACAGATGCTTGCATTTTCCATCACTAATAAGTTAGGGTTACCACCTGTCCATTTATGCGAGCGACAGTTTGGGCAGTTGTGTTCTGCTGAAAAAAAACTAAAAAATGACAAAGGTCCAGAGATTTTTAGGACAAAAATATTTAAGTTTTCTTTAATAGTTGCAATTCAGTTTTGTATTTGAAACAACTAAATTAATAATGTAAGCAACTTAAACACTAAATGAATAAGCTTTTATTTTGGCAAAGGAGTGAATTTCTGTCTTTTGATTTCCCATGGGTATGTTTTGTACTGCAAAATTTCACATTTTTACAAAAAAATGGCCCACTTTGGGCATTTGAAAAGGTGGCAACCCTATAATAAGTTATCCGTTCCAAAGTAAACAAAACAAATAAAAACCACTTTTGTTATCACTACATAAACAAGCATTCGTAAAGGTGTTGACACACGTAAAAAAAGTCAAGGAAATCGGACAAATAGCTGAGGGCTAGCAGCATAACTTTTAAATTATAAAATAAAAGGCATACTGATCTGCCCAGAATACAAAGTTTCTAGTTTTGCTTTGGGTACCATCTCCAGGCACACATTCCGGTGTGCTTTAAGCACTACCAGTGCTAGCTCCTGAACAAACATGGTTCTTCATCAAACCACATGGATAATACACGGTCAATAAGACAAAAGCATTTTTGTCACTGACTCCTCACCATCCCCATCTTCATCCATGGGAAAGTCCTCAACAATGAAATCCTCGCCACTCGCTTCTCCTAACTCTAACACGTCCGACATCTTTACGGTTTGAATGGTAGCCACCTGAAAAGGATGCTGGGATATAGGAAATATTTTATATGGGGTACTACGTCGGAACTCGGAAGTTGTTCTATCAGGTTTTAAAACGCCATGTTTGTAGTTTCTTTTCTGTAGGACTGGGGATGTATAATCGGCCGCTTCTTCTGACGTCAGTTAGTAATCAGTTCAGCAGTTATAGCTTTCTACCCACGAGTAGCACTGTTAACTAGCTGTTATTTTGTTTGTAATTTTGGTCTTTTCTGTTTAACAGTTGTTTTCTAATAGATTGTTGACACCAAATAATGTTAGACATTTGGCATTGAGGCTTTGTATCCTTCGTTAAATGTATGTTAATAAAAGACGTGTTATTTTTGGATTTTCTAAGTGTATCATAGCAATATATACGATATGTCCTTGTCATGCTCTCAGCTATCCTAAATTGTGCCTTATGCTGTTGATGTGTGTTTTTGTGGAAAATCATTGTGGCTTGAAGTCAATTTATAGAATATCAGACATTTTGATTTTTTTTTACTTTGTATCCTTTAGAAAATGCGCGCTAATGCAAAATTGGTAATTCTAGAAACTTTCTTATTTAAAATCTGTTCCTGGTTTTGGGTGTTTGTTCCCCACAGTTTTCAGCTTTGTTCAGAATTCTTGTGCTTAGAGGTATGGTCCCTGGTTTTGGGCTGTTGGTTCTCATTATTTTTGGCTTTGCCTCGGATTATTTGCGGTTAAGAGCTATGTATACTAACCGTCAATTGTCTGAGTTTGCTTTTTCTGTACGTCCTTCAACATGTTTCTGATTTGCTGACAAATTACTATTAAAAACCCTAAATAAATCCATAAATTAGCATTGCATTATAATATTAACAATTTAAAGAAAAAGTTATTGCCCTGTTAGTTTGTTAACCTTCGAAGTGAAACATATCGCTCAATAAATGCTAAGCTCTAAACTCACTGAAAAAAGTTTCCACCAAAAACGGATTGCTCTCAGATCACGCCAACATTTCAACTCCCACAACCACACTGCATAGAACTAAGCACTCATCAATAGCTCCAGCTCGTAGGCAAACACTTCCCAGCCACCGAAAGGGACTCTCTTTACTACCCCAACTCAGAAGCCAACTGAAAATCTAACTTCTCAAAGAAGCCCAATGTTCCTGTCTAAAAAGGATCACACTGCCTAACCCACTTATCTCTCCTCCACCTGCTTCATAGGTCCTCATTCTTTCTTGGAAATGATATCGTGCGTATATAGATTACTTTTTTTAAATGGTACTACTTGTTTGTAAAGACTTGTCAAACTACTATGTGTTTATTGGTTGATTTTATGTCTTGTACATACAGCATATGCCTATTGCTGTGTTTCAATCTGCAAACAAATGTATTGTTCGCAGTCTTCACTTATCTATGTATGAGCTGTGATTATATCGTCTGGGTTGTGTCTAAAAATGGTCACTGCTAACCAGTTCACTATGTCAGTAAACAAATACAAATAAGTAAAAAAAATGGAACTGTGTTCCTCATTCATCACAAGTCTGTAGGATAAAATTACTGGTGAATTTAATCTCATGTCCACTTTTTCAATTGTAATTAACATACAATGTTTAGATACACAAACAGACCTACCTGCTAATCAAAATACATTTACTCCAGAACATAACCCAAGTATCCTTCAATGTTATTGAATCATGGTTGGCAGATGCCCAATTAATCCTTAACCCAAGTAAAATCAAACTTATGCTCTTCCACCCCACTAAATTAAAAACCCATTCCACTTACTTCAATATCATGTCTAGCAATAAGACTTTGATTGAGCCAATACCATCCACCAAATTTCTCTATGTTGTTATTGATCAGAATCTGATATTTGACTTACACATTGCCCAAACTATAAAAAAGTAGACAAAAAAATAGGTACCCTATACAGATCCAAAAACTATCCAACTGCAAACTCCAGAATAATTACAGGCAGAACCCATCGTCTGTCAACTTTACTGTATGCTTCACCCATCCTCACCAACCTTTCCAAATCAGACCTAACTAAGATAAATGTCTGCTGTAATAAGATAGCAAAATTTGCCACTAATTGCCCTCCTAAAACCCACCATTGCAAGGCCCTAAGACAACTATCTTGGTTAGAACTATCCCACCAACTCATCCTCACACAACTCTCTACTGTCCACCAAATGTTCTATAAATCCGAAAAAACTCCAGCTCTACAAGGCCTCGTCATCCCTCATACAACTTCCCATCCAATAATAAAGGTCTAATAGAAGTAAAAATAGCTCAGGTGACTCTCTATACTCCTACTACATTGCTAAACAGTGGAATGCCTTGCCACTTGACATCAGAACAATAACTAGCTTAAAAAACTTCAAGCATCAAATGAAAGTTTACCTCAACAATTCCTGGACTTGCACATGTGATGAGTATGGGTAGCCAAACCATGGTACTAGCTTATGTTAAAATTTACTTGCATATGTAATGAGCTTGGAAAATTAAGTCATATGACTATCTTATGTTACTTCCTTCTTTCTCACTGTAAATATCAAGCAGATTGTAAGTCTTCAATTTGCTATGTAACTGTACATAAGACTAATGAGCTTGTGTGCACTCAGTGTATACAGTGTCACTATCTGCTACTATTATAAAAACTGTCTTCCAGGTGCAATGTAAACTAAGATAATTGGTCTTGTCTTCCACTAGAGCAGATATTCTTTTTTTGTTATGAATTTCTGTTACTATACTTCTTCATTGTATTATAAAATTCTTTACTAACAAAATTGTCTGTTAACCATGGAGCTTTTCTCCCTGGGCCTCCACTGAAAAAGGGTTCTATGCCCAGTCAGACTGTCCCGGTAAACACATGTAAAATAAAATAAAATAAATAATTTACAAAATAAATTGCAGTGAACATGCCACAGTTGTGTGAACTTTGCTTTAGTGTACATCTCTCAAGTACAACCAGACACTTTTTTAAATACTGGTACTGTTCACATAGAAGGTTGGCAGTTGTTAAAAACATTGGACCATGTACATTGTACACTGTGAATACAGTATATCTGTAAGCACCAGAGGCATCACAATGTTAGAATACCACTATCAGTGGTATCCACAAACACAGTATTAACCATTTACCTCTAGAATCAGGAACACTTTTTAAATATTAATGGTAATGACCTACAAAGTTGACAGAATAAGATGACTTGAATTGGCATGTATTTTCCAAAGTAAAAAAAAAAACTGTACCCTTGATGATTGCATTATTTGATATATGTCATTCAGCAGGGAAGTCTCCAGGAGCAGATGGTATTCATGTGGAAATTTGGCAGTTAGGCAGAACAATGTGATAAAGATCTGGAAGGCTTTTTTAAAAGTGTGTGTGTGTGGGGGGGTAGTACCATCATCTCGGAAGAAAGCAGTGATAGCAATACTACTGAATGAGAATAAAGAACCTTCAAATCTGGCTTCATATAGACCTACTTAAGTATTAAACCATGATATCTATAACAGATAATGGAATGGCAAAAATGTTACCAGAACTGATAGCTAGGATTAATGTGGTTTTGTGGAGGGGAGGTAAACATTTGATAGTATTAGCAGAGCAATGATGATCCAGAGGAAAGCAAAGTGAAGAAAATACTTCTGCTGTTGATGAGTCTTGATTTAGAGAATGCTTTCAGTAGGGTCAGTTGGGATTTTATGAGTAAGTCAAGCATTTCCATTCCCTGATACATGAGGGGTCATATACAAGAGTTAAGATGGGTGGGGGGGGGGGTAATCCCTGACAAGATGTAATTTAGCAGAGGAATTAAGCAGGGATGCCCTCTTCCTGTCTGTTATTTACAGTATATTTAAAGATGCTGGCAAAGAAAATAAGTAATTCTCAAATTCAAGGATAGAAATGTGATAATCAAGCAGTTTCAAGTCTTTTGGGGATACAAAATAAATGAAGATGAAACAAAAACAATAGCAGTAAACTATGCACATATGCATGAATTGGTTCAGCTATACCCATACTTATGGGAACAAGATGAGATGAAATATTAACTGCATTGATTTAAGAAGGATTCTCTTATGGTAGCTTAGGATATGGGGGAAGACATTGAATGGAAGATAATATAAGAATTAAGAAACTGGAAGCTCATGTTACGGATATAGATAGTAAGATTCAAGCAGTGAAATTTACAGTCCCTTTATGTACAGGCCATATATATTTTTATTGAGCAGACAAGAAAGTGTGGATGACAATTAATACAGAATTGAATACATTTTTTGAGAGAAAAAGAGGGTGAAGTGGAATAAGTTAATTATCCCCATAAAATAAGGTACTTTAAAACTATGCAGTTAAGGTTTGTGCACATATGTAGAAAGTTATAAAGTGGAAAAAAATAACGATGAAATGGGGAGGGGTTCAAGAGATTAAATGTGACTGATTTTGGATGCAAGTCCTTAAGGAGAATTCTAATAACCATCAAAGATATCATATCCATAAAGTAGCAGAAAGTATTCTAAGAACTAAACCAGTGCAGGGATGGAAGAAAGGACATTAAACCAGCAGGGGTGTCTCAAGCAGGGGTATAGAAAATAGGCAAGAGACTAAGTATGAGTTTAGACTGCAGGTTAGACACTGCCTTCCCTATCAGAGACTGATAATATAGTATAGGCAAACAGAAAGTGATAAGGGAGTGTTAAATGAAAGGCAGCTTCTGGTAGAGTTTCTAGTTGAAAATATTACAGGAGATGCTAATAAAATGAAAAAAATTGTAGGGCATATAAAATATTACATGATAACCGTAAGACTCAACCAGAGGACATTAGAAAAAATTGGGAGAAGAAAATAAAATTAAAATTACAAACAAATAATGGGAAGAAATTTGTAGGGCTGCCAAGTGTGGGGACAAAGTCCAAAAGGTTTAGAATGTTTTGCTTAGAAGTGTTTAGAAAGATATATTCATACCCCAAATAAACTTCAGAATATTTGTCCTCAGGTCAGTCATAAATGCTGAAGATGTAGTAGGGAAAAGACAGGAAATTTGGAACATGTTTTATTGGGAATGTAATAATTATTTATTTATTGAAGTTTGTTTACCAGGAAAGCCCAACTGGGTCTAGGGTACCCATTTTCAGCAGAGGCCCAAAAAGGAACACTCCAAATACATCAAACTTTATAGGCACGTATACTGTGATATAAAAGCTTACAATATACGTTAGTAGTTTTTAGTAGTTATGCAAACAAGCACATTGCAGACACAAAATATGAGCAAGCAGGTGAAAAAAACTGTGTATATATAGACATACAGATACATATTTCAAAGATAAGTCGATCACAAAAAATAAGTGAGAGTGTTATTCTGTGAAAGGTAAGGTGAGAAGAGAAAGCAGAAAAGACAATGTGATAATGTATATGGCTAGATGAAAGGCAGACAGGGAAAGCAACAGTGAAACTGAATAGTAAGATAAGTAGAGAGGTGATGAACTCTGAAAGGAATCTTAGGAAAGATAAGGTGCTATTGCTTTTAACCAGGTTTAGAACAGAAGCATATCTATGTCATAGTTCAAAATTCCTTTAATGTATGCTTGAAGGCCAGGAGATTAGGGTTTGATCTAATAATAATAGGAAAGCTGATCCAAGCTTTGGCAGCAGATTAGCAGTAAAGGCTTTTTCCAGCAGATTTATTAGGTTTACGCAATTAGAGATCTTGATAGTCTTCTGATCTTAAGGATCTTGTAGGAATATAGCTATGAGGGACAGAAATGAGAGCAGGGCAGGCAGTAGGTTTATGAATAACATTATGGGCAGTTATAAGTTGAAGACAGCTAAGTTGTTGTGGTAGTTTAAGCTATTTAAGGAATTTGAGGGAAGTACACTAATGGTGCAGCATGTGAAATTAGCTGCAAATTTAGCTGTTTTATTGTAGCAACTTGGGCTGACCCCCTAATATACTTATTCCTAATCCTGTCCATCCTCGTCACACCCAGTGCAAATCTTAACATCTTCAACTCTGCCACGTCAAGCTCTGACTCCTGCCTTTTTATCAATACCACTGTCTCCAACCCATATAACATAGCTGGTCTCACTACCCTCTTGTAGACCTTCCCTTTCACTCTTACTGGTACTCGTCTGTCACAAATCACTCCTGACAGTCTTCTCCACCCACTCCATCCTGCCTGTACTCTCTTCTTCACCTCTCTTCCACACTCACCATTACTCTGAACTGTTGATCCCAAGTACTTAAACTCATTCACCTTCGCCACCTCTACTCCCTGCATCCTCACCATTCCTCTATCCTCCCTTTCATTCACACACATATATTCTGTCTTAGTCCTGCTGACCTTCATTCCTCTTCTCTCTAGAGCATATCTCCACCTCTCCAGGGTCTCCTCCACCTGTTCCCTACTCTCACTACAGATCACAATGTCATCTGCAAACATCATAGTCCACGGGGACTCCTGTCTGATCTCGTCTGTCAACCTGTCCATCACCATTGCAAATAAGAAAGGGCTCAGAGCTGATCCTTGATGTAATCCCACCTCCACCTTAAACGCATCCATCACTCCCACCGCAGACCTCACCACTGTCACACTACCCTCGTACATATCCTGTACCACTATTACATACTTCTCTGACACTCCCGACTTCCTCATACAATACAGCAACTCCTCTCTAGGCACCCTGTCATAGGCTTTCTCTAAATCCACAAAGACACAATGCAACTTCTTCTGACCTTCTCTGTACTTCTCCATCAACACTCTCAGAGCAAACATCGCATCTGTAGTGCTCTTTCCTGGCATGAAACCATACTGCTGATCACTAATCATCACCTCCCTTCTTAACCTAGCTTCCACTACTCTTTCCCATAACTTCATGCTGTGACTGATCAGTTTAATCCCTCTGTAGTTACTACAGCTCTGCACATCACCCTTATTCTTAAAAATCGATACCAAAACACTTTTTCTCCATTCCTCAGGCATCCTCTCACTTTCCAAGATTTCATTAAACAATCTAGTTAAAAACTCCAATGCCATTTCACCTAAACACCTCCAAGCTTCCACAGGTATGTCATCTGGACCAACAGCCTTTCCGTTCTTCATCCTCTTCATAGCTATCCTTACTTCCCCCTTGCTAATCCACTGCACTTCATGATTCACTATCCGCACATCATCCAACCTTCTCTCCCTCTCATTCTCTTCATTCATCAACCCCTCAAAGTACTCTTTCTGTCTGCTCAACACACTCTCCTCGCTTGTGAGTACGTTTCCCTCATTATCCTTTATCACCCTTACCTACTGCACATTTTTCCTAGCTTGATTCCTGTGTCTAGCCAATCGGTACTGGTCCTTTTCATCCTCTTTAGTGTCCAATATCTCATACAACTCTCCATATGCTTTATCCTTAGCCTTCGCCACCACTCTCTTTGCCATGCGCCTCATCTCCTTATACTCCTGTCTACTTTCTTCATTTCTCTGACAATCCCACTTCTTCTTCACCAGCCTCTTCCTCTCTATACTCTTCTTTACTTCATTCCACCACCAGGTCTCCTTGTCCTCCTTCCTCTTTCCAGATGTCACACCAAGCACCCTTCTAGCCATCTCTAACAATAAAAGAGATCGGTTGGTAAAAGGGGTATTCTATACTATCATATTTTGTCAACCCTTATGAAACAGCAAAAACTGCAGCAATTATAAATATATTATTGCTGTCAAATGCTAACCTTTTATTATACAACATATCCCTATTGCTAAATAACAGTAATCAACACTAAATAAAATTTAGAGATCAAACCAATAGTAAATAAAAATCAGATTAATGTAATATGTCAAAAACAGAAGCAACAAGGAAAATTCAACAATTATTAAATAAATTTCATTAAGAAACTGAAAAAATGTTCACAGACTGGGATAAATATGCTGTTGGAAAAGCAAAATCCAAATGTAAAACAAAACGACCAACGGAATAACACACTAGCTGGAAATAAAAACTTGTTTTATTGCCAAACAAAATAGGTAAGCACTTTCACTTTTGCTTCATCAGACCATATACACAGAGAGAAGAGCAACCTTCACTTATAGGCAATTCAATTACTAAGAAACCAATCACATGCTAAGGGTCACAGTTAAAGGAGAAAGACAAAATAAAACCACAGCTTGTGTAAAACTGTATACATATCTGCAGAAAATGCATACAGAAAAATGCATACAAAGAAAAATTCAACATGCAGTAAGTGTTCAGATTTCCATTAATGATTAACAGTCTTTTCAGCTACCAGCATTAATGCACTAAACAAGAATACCTGGATCTGATGACAGTAAATCCTAGATAGATCAGTACTGCATTTATGTAGCTGTATCTTATTGCAAACAAACTGTATCATCACAAACATGGGGGTGAGACCAGAGGTAAATTTGTGATTTCTCATCCAAAGATCAAAGTTTCTTTTGAATAGGGTCAGGGATGAACTCTGCTTCACATAGATGGGAAGCTTGTTGCATAGTGTAGGGATCCTTTGAGACACATATTGGTCCCTCCTGCAGGTTCTGTTTATGTTGCAGGCAAAGTTCAGGTCCCTGCATCTAGTGTTTCTGGTGCTATTTGTCTTACAGATGTGCAAGAGAGCCAGCAGAGTTTAATCTTAGGATGCTGTATATGCTAGGTATAGATTGCCTCTCAGTAATTTGTAGGAGACTGAGTATAGAGATAGGACCTGGATTATCCTGGTGAGGAACCTTTGAGGTCATTCCAACTTTTGCAAGTGACTGGTTAGGTACATGCCAAAACAGGCATTGCATTCAATGTTGGGTCTGATAAAGGGTGAGCAGAGTGGCACTATAACTTCCTTGGACCTGAATGTCATACCCTTGCTTATGAACTGGATGGCATAGAATGATATTCTTACTATCTTGGCTGTGTGCTGGTCAAACGCCAGAGTCTATCCTACATTTGTTTCCAGATCCCTAACTATCGGGTCAACTCTTAGGTGGGTTTTATTGATGAAGTAATTAGACTGGGTGGACAATTTCCCAAACAGCACTATAATGCATTTCTTTGCACTGAGTTTAATCTGTGGCTTCTGTGCCATTCATTTGTGTGTGTGTTAGACCATCTTGTAGTATGTTGCAGTCATTGGGGGATTCTATGATAGCTCCTAGTTTACAGTTATCTGTGAGCTTGATCATCCAGAGGCCTTTGACATTAGTCTTGACATCCAAGAAGTCAATGCTAACATGGAGTCCTGGGGTACTCTGCTGGTGACCATTCTCTTGGTGGAGGTGGTTTCACTGATCCTAACTTCTTGGGTCCTATCAGTGAGCCAGCTGGCAATCCAGCAAGTTATGTAGGGATTTATGTATAGTTCTGAGAGTTTATCAGCAATACCTGAGTGGTGTATTGTACCAAGCACTTTGGCCAGTTCCAGGTGGTCAGTATGCTCCGTTTTCCTTATCAATAGCCATGCTGACCCTCTTAAAAAGAAATCTAGCAGGCTGAGTATGCAAGACCTTTCCTTACCAAAGCCAAATTATGATTCCAGTGTCTGTAAGTTGCCAACATTCTTGTTGATCATTTCCATGAACATTTGTTCCATGGCTTTGCATATTAAACTTGTCAAAATGATGGGTCTGTAGTTCCCAGGGTCAGTTGGTGGTCCACTCTTATGAAGAGAGATGGCCATTGTGGTCCTCCAAATATCTGACACATAACCTGTTTTGAGGCTGTAGTTGAAGAGTGCCTTAACTGGTCCTGCTAGATCATGTTTTAGACTATTTAGGAGGTAACCAGGGATATTGTCAGGGCTCAATGAAGCAGTGTTTTTGGCCTTAGCAAGACCCTCTAAGACCTGCTCCCTATTGATATTTGGGAGGATATGCTAGAAGGGATTTCACAGGGGGTAGTGAGGGGGTAAAGTTAGAGGTAAATTTATCAGCCAGTAGATTTGTCATGTCACCCTGGTCAGTGAAGGATGTGCCATTTATCACCTTTAAAGTTCCTGACATAGCTGAAGATGGCCTAGTGGTAGTCCTTAGCCTGTGAGGCTATCCTGACTTCATAATTAGCCTTGTTGGACTTTATTAGACCTCTTAGTTTCTTGTTTAGTTAAATCAGAGAGATTTTGTCTCTGTGGTAGGTGCTCTTTCTAATTTTGGTCATGACTTTTTTCTTTTGTTATATAGCCTGTTCACGTAAGGATTCTACCAGTGTTTTTTTTTTTTTTTTTAGATCTGGGCTTACTTCTGGTAGGTGCAGCAGCCTTAATGCAGTCATTTACATGTTTGTACAGGGTTTCTGTGAAAATTCTGCATGAGTAGCTGTGTTCTTGGGGTTTCAGGAGCTGTGAATTTTGACAAACTTTGCTTAATAGGATGTAGATGGCTTTAGAATAGTTCTTAACTTTTACAGGTTTAGTTGGGTTTTCCTGAATGGTTTTTATTTCAAGGGAGTCAGCTTTGTGGTCCAGCTTCACCAATGAGGACACGACACTGGGGGAGTGCAACACTCTCCTATGTTGGTGAGTACTAGGTCCAATATGTTTGATCCTCTAATTGGAGAGTGCAGAATATGGTCCAAGGTGTTTGTGTTGATAAAGTCCAGGAAATATTGTGCCTATGAGTTAAAGGCAGTGTACATTGCCCAGTACATACAGGGGTACAGTTTCCCATGAATGGGGTGTTTGGTTTGATGGTGAGCACCTCTAGTAGATGGTAAAAGTTGTGAGTGTCATGGATCATAGAGGGCGACTTGCAGCTGGTCAGAACATGGTAAGGAACCTTATCTATGGAGACTTGGACATGGCTGAGGTCCAGGGCATCATCCTGTTTAACCAGCCTACAGCTATATTTAAACAATGTTCTACTTGTATCAAGATTATATCTCCAAAGATGGGATTCAAGCTCACAATTTCTGGCTAAGGAGGCCAGTGCCTTATCCTTTTGGCCACTAAGGCTTGACTAGCTATTAGGCTACTGGGGCCTAATTGTCTTTGTGGGGCAAAGATCCCCCTAGCCACTGTGAGCTGCCGATTAAGCTTGAGTCAGTTAACCTTCTTCATAACATTCAGCTTTAATTTTTTTTTTAGATAACAAATTAACTTATTGACCCTGAATATGTTGGTATATGAAACATCTGAGAGCCTTTGAAATTCTGCTCAATCCAGCATTTGTTGATCCCTGATCAAGTTTATCTTGGTGTCCTGTTTCTGAGTTCCATGCCCCTGCCCCTACCAAGGATACAGTTAGTGTCAGGTGAAGCTAATTTCTACCACCAATTCTTTATTTGGGCTGCTTATAGTCAATGTCTAACCTTATGGACAATGGAAGTTGATATACTGGCACAAAACGTTTCAGTATTCTGTTATCCTGTTATACAGGCCTTTCAAGCTTCTCCTTCCTTCTAATATCATAACTTTCCAGGGAGCTTGATAATTTTGATTGTTTAAATTATGTAGTAGCTGTACATTCAAAAGCAAGAATCCCTAATCCAGTTGCTGCTTTCAGTAGCAAAAGACCATGTTATGAAATTATATGTACTTGCTCACAGAACGTTGGAAGTCTGCTTATTTATTTTTTGAGACAGCCTGGGGGAGGAGATCAAACAGCTTTAAAGCATGGTAAAGTTTTCTAGACAATGATACATTATTTTCTGCAAAAGCAGAAAAGAAATAATAAGGAATTAGTATAACATAATTCTGTTTACCATTATTAAATTATTGAACATTACTATAAACAGTAAACAGTACCTGATCTGTTTGGGATATAATCCCACGAAGAAAGTTTGTAAGAATATTTAATACCAATGAACCGTTGAAAGAAATTATACATATTTTCATATCCCTAAAAATACAGCAATGCTACATTGCATGGTATTGTATTACATTATTACTAAGATATCCGTCATGTTCTGAAAAACATGTAATCATATTTCTAAACCTCTTAGAACAAGAAATCTGGACAAAGCCATAAATAATGGGAGTACAAAGGCCCAAAATAAAGGCGATTTTTAAGTATTGCTCTTACAAACTTAGAACATTGATAGAACAACAGGTTTTGCATTAGCATGAATTTTTTGAACGGTATGAAGTTTTAAACTCAAGCATCTTTCATTATTTTCTGACTTCAATTCTCAATTATTTGCCAATGATTTGCCAGAAAACAGCAATTTTATGAGAAACAAACCAAAACTGTGAAGCAAAAATCTGGACATTCTTCAAAAATCTAGACAGTTGAGAGGTATCCCTGTAATTCCATGCCAGATACTTAAGCTTTGTATTCTTCTGAAAGGATTACGTGTGCAGATGGTTTGGGTGAAGCAGAGATCCACAATGGGCTGGACTACAAGATTATAGAAGAAATGATGTGTTTCCATTTTTGTACTGAGGAGAAAACAAATATGACAACATGGAATGATGGAGAGTGAAAATTTACATTAAAATGCCTCTCATAAAAGAAAAGCCTTCGTGTGGAATCAGTCATGGTGGGTGATGTGGAAAGTTGCTAAATGGTGAGCCTGTCAAAGATCAAATTGTAGTACAAAGAATGCTGCTTTTATTCTGGATGCATATTTTATTTTAAAATTTCTTGACCATGAAGGTCCGACTAGGACAGAGCCTATTTTCAGCAGAGGCCTGGGAAGAAATGCTCCAGATGCATGTCTTTGGAATGTGGGAGGAAACCAGAGTACCCAGAGGAGACCCGCATAAATGCAGGAAGGATATGCAGAATCTGCACAGAAGGTACCCCAGCTGAGAATCGAACCTGAGAACCTCTTGCTGTGAGGCAGCAATGTTAAAAGCTGCACCACTATGCCGCCCATATTTGCAAAGTATTATTGATAAATTAAAACCCCTATTACAGCCCACACATTTAAAAATTCCCACATTTTAGCCCTGCAACTAGAGGCTTTAAAAGTATGATAACCACCCAAGATCTGGAAAACACACAAGCTCAAACTGCAGATAAAGTAAAATAACAAATAAAATACATCCCAGAAATATTTGACTGGACTTTATTCATATTTAAGATTAGTCATGAAGTATTACAGTAATAATCATATTCACAGACCAAGCCCTAGTTTTACTTTTAATGCATAATATCTAAAAAAACTAAAACTAAACATTGTCAGATGCAATGGAAAACACCTCCAACATTTATGAATACCTAAAGGGGGTAATACTGGCTTTGGTGTAGTGAAAACTGAAAATGCATCACGCAGAATAGTGGCTTTATACGAAGTCTGTGTTACATTTGTGGAAAGATTAAGGGACAGAATAATATTGTCCCATGTAGAAAAGTGTTTAGTAAAGATTTACATTTTATTTATATACAAAAGTACAAAAGTCATTCATTTTCATTCATTCTCTGATTACTCACTTAATACAATTCGAATTTGGGATTTCAAGAGAGCTAATGTATGCAGCAAGTGCAAAGCAGAGGAACTTAGACTGGAATAAGTGAAAGTCTATCTCAGAATGTGTGGATTAGTTCAGGATTAGTTTCACTGCCTTGTTTCCATTGAGAGCTGGGATGAGCATAGATCCCAAATGATTCTGAAATTACTTAAGCAAGTAATGAGAAAGAATGAAAATGTATTAGTTTTGTACTCAACATAAAACTGAGCACCCTTCTGTATGGTATGATATAATTCTGTGCCTGAATCTTTGCAGAGGTATAACACATATTACCAATAAACACACCTTCTGTGTGATATACTTTCATTTTTGCTTTCACCAAAACCGGAATTCTCCCCTTCAGTTCTCCTAAATGCTGAAAGTTTCTTCCATTGCATCTGACTACATCTATCTATCTATCTATCTATCTATCTATCTCTCTCTCTCTCTCTCTCTCTCTGTCTATCTATCTGTCTAATATTTGTTGACCAGGATAGTCTGACTGAGCTGGTGTCCTTTTTCAGCGGAGGGCCGAGGAGAAAAGCTCCGCAATCATAAACAGTAGATTAACACCTTAACAATTATAGCAAATGCATAGTTCACAAATGAGAGCAAACACAGTTTTAAATCACATGGTTAGACAGATGAATCGGTTTGTACAATTGAGCACACAGAGCATATTAAATGCAGTTTGTCAAAATTATTTACAAGATAGAGTCTTATGTATAATAGGATAAACAGGTTGTTACAATTAATTAGCAGGCAGCCCTTCATCACTGTTTATACTTAAGACCAAGGTGGAAAGTTTCAAAGCCTCCATGCTGAAGGATAACACTGTCCAAGCTGCAAAATCCTTTACTAATGCATTCTACAGGCAGCTACAAGAATGCATGGATTGTGCCATCCCAAGCAAAACCAAGACTCACTCCTCCAAGAAAAGGAAACCAGTCTGGTGGACTCCTGCCATAAACAAGCTATACAATAGAAGGAGGAAACTAGTACAGAAAAGAGTAAAATCCCAAGAAGGGAAGACATCCCTGATCAGTATCAGCAAGAAACTACGATTCCTCATAAAATCATCCAAGGCAAGCTTTGAATGAAAAATTGCCAAGGACTCCAAAGATAACCACAAGGCATTCTTTAGCTATGTCAAGAATCTAAGTGGCAATGCTCAGATCTGCTCAGAGTTAGCGCAGAATGGCACAAAATACACGGAACCGACCAATATCGCCAACATCCTGGCAGACATGTTCAGTGCAAACTTCACCCCACTCTCACCCCCAAAAGGGCCCATAACCATACCAGAAGAATGTAGAGTCCCTGAAATCACAGGCACTCGGGTTAAAACAGCCCTCTCCAAAGCCAAAAACATAGCATCAATGGGACCAGACGGTGTCCCAGGCTGTGTCCTACACGAGCTCAAAGATGAACTAACCCCTCACCTAAACACACTGTTCAGACTCAGCCTCTCCACAGCTATATACCCATAGAGTGGCGCACAGCAGCGGTTATTCCGCTCCACAAAGGTGGAGCCACAACAGACCCCGGGAACTATCACCCTATAAGCCTGATTAGCTTGGTCTGCAAGGCTATGGAGTGCATCATCATGGAACTCATTAACAGAGACATTGGGAACCTCCAAACACTGGACCCTACCCAGTTTGGCTTTGTTAAGGGCAGATCATGCCTCCTAAACCTGGTGGACTTCTTTGAGACAGTTACCAAGGCTATAGGCAAGGGAAAGGTGGTACACACAGCTTACCTAGACCTCACTAAGGCCTTCGACACCGTTCCCCATTCTGGTATTATAGACAAGCTCACCAGCCTGAACATAAACCCCTATATCACAAGATGGGTTGCCAACTGGCTCATGGACAGAACCCACATGGTGAGAGTTGCGGGAGCTAGGTCTGACTCTAAACCGGTTACAAGTGGCGTTCCCCAGGGCTCAGTCCTAGGACCCCTCCTGTTCGGCATATACTTCTCAGCGGTACAGGCAAGCACAGGAGGACTATGGCTGACCAAGTTTGCAGATGACTGCAAACTAGGGGCTATAATTGACTCTCGAGCTGACACAGGCATCCTCCAAAAGGGTTTCACTGAGATGGATACCTGGTGTCAAAATCATGGCCTCAAGCTAAATTCCAAAAAGTGCATAGTCATCCCCTTTGGAAAAAGAACAAAGTACCCACAAACTACCACATAGGTGGTAGTCCCCTAAATATGGAAAACATAATAAGGGATCTGGGGACCCAAGTAGATAGTAATCTCTCCTTTGATAATCCCATTGCCAAAGTGGTTAGAAAATCCTTCTACGTGGCCCATCTAATCACAAAACTGTTCACATCCAGATCAAAAGAGGTCATTGTGCCTCTCTACTCATCATTCATCAGACCCATCATAGAGTACAATGCCCCATTTGGGATGTACCTTACAAGACACCTGCAACAGCTGGAAACACCACAGAAGTACCTCACCAAGAGGATCACTGGCCTCAAACAGATGCACTATGCAGCTTGACTGAAGAAACTCCAGTTGTACTTGGTTGCATACTGCCTACTCAGAGGTTATCTCTGCCTGACATACAAGGCCATGTCCAACCCAGAATTGATGGACATGCTCCACCTAAAGAAAACCTTATCCTCTCGAGCCACACGCTCTAGGGATCTAAACCTCACCACAACAATAAATAGGACATGCTGGAGGGATAGATTCCTGTCCCAGAGACTTCCCATGCTTTGGAACAAGATCCCAATCTACATTAGGCAGAGCTCCTCACTAACACTCTTCAAAAGAAACTTTGACGAATGGATGGGAAACAGAAAGTTTACCTCGGGGATCACTTCAGTGGCTCTGCTGGACAGAGGCACAGGGAACTAATCTAAGGGGGCAGCGAAAGCCAACACATTCTGGCTAGGCTTATAAATGCCTTCAGGCAGATAGCCTAGTACCAACCTATGAACCTCTACCACACAGTCAGGTCCCAGGAAGAGGAACCACACTTCATAGAGAATGAATACCTATAACACAAGAAAAGTATGCCAGTTGAAAGAAATACTGGTGTTGCATCTAGAAGTTGGCCCGCAGGAAGCAAAAGGAATTTTGTGACTGTGTGTTTTCATAGACAGGGGCAATTCATGTGGTCTATCACTCAGCAGCATATGCTTTCCCCACAGACCATCTAGGTTTCAGACACAGTATTGTTATATAAACAGCAGGGCAACAGAGAGTGTGGACAGCCCCTGAAAAATAATTCAAAAGGAGTCAGAACAATTAACAGAAACAACCACAGCCATGCTGACCAAATGCAGCTTCATATAACTGATACAGAGGGCTCAACAAAATCAGACCCAAGTCCTGCAGATTTCTTGTTTACGTAAAGGAGTTCAGCCCTGTACTTTCTACTAACATAAGACATATATATTCTACAGTCATATGCATGGGAGTGGAAAAGTTAAGTTCTGCTACTACTGCTAAAAAAGACAATATACAGGGCTTATAGACAATAGTATAAATTAGCTGTTTGACACAACAGGTTCGACAAAGAGGACTGTCTGCTGTCAGTTCTATTCAGTCTTACAGTTACATTGGAAGAAATTGCTCTAATTGCTTTATGTCTTGATGTCACACAAGGCAGAATGGTGCTACTACAACCTGTCAACCTGCTTTATGAGTGTGGAGATAATTTCTCTTTCTCCATTTTCCCTTAGTTTAATAATTATCAGTTATAGAATAGTTGCTGTTAAGAACTAAGAAGCAAAATTCCCTAATGCAGCACAGAAAAGCTGAGTGCCTCACTCAGAACAGATATTACAGTGATATGTTCAGAGCAATAGATTGGCTTTCCTATATAGTTATGTTATAAATATTACATTACAGATTAATTAAATCCTCATCTTCAGCTTATTCCAGATGATGAAGCTATCAGTACATATGTGGTTCTGAAGAAATCCTTGAAAAAATGCTGGGACTATCCAGAAATTCCATATATACAGCTGCTCTGATGACACAGATGGATAAAATCCTGACTGCAGCCCACACAGTCTGAGTTGGACTAGCAGTTCGATTGCTTGCTGGGGACTGCTTGGAGGAAGAAAGGAATGAAGAGGTAAGAAGTGTGGCCTGCTTGCCTCTTCTCAGATGTGAGAAGGGGAAGCACACATTCCCAGGGTGTTCCAGAGAGCTATCACAAATGGGAGACAGGGATATTTCTCAAAGAAGCCCATTACTTATACCACTTCCAACTGTGTAAAAAGTATGCATGGGGTTATGGCTTTTTGTTCTCTCACCATCTTGATACTATGCAGCAGATGGCTGCACTATGATAACTGGCCCTTTCAATGCCATTCTCCATCTATTGCAACTAAATACAGCCTTTGCACTCACTTGGATATAACACCCCCCAGCAAGGGAAAGATCACAACTTGTTCTTAGCAGAAAGCAACTGTGTTAGCTGGTCTGGGACCCTAGCTGGCAAGCAGTAGTGCCTGTGTCACAGGCACTGGGGATTGATAGAGCTATGGGCAAGGAGCTAGGAATGAATTCAGCAGTGTCTCTATCACAAAGGAAGCAGTACACTTTCAGAGCTGGAGGAGAAGAGCATAACCTTGTTGTTAAAAAAAGCTCCATACATAAAGGACATTTTCTAGGAATCATACCTACAGGCAATGTATCTAATCCAGTTCAGGAATTTTTCCTTAGTAAATGAGCAATTGCCTTGCTTGCAAAATATTTCTGATGCACTATACCCCTGTTTACAAACCCTGCTGAGAAAGAAACATGTATCCCAGAGTATTATGTGGTGAACGGGAATAGGACAATATCAAAGCAATCTGTTGATGGTTCTTCTGTGGTTTGGCATAATCTTTAAAACATCAGATCTAAACAATGAATAAATACAAATCTCATGAAGAAGAAGAAAATTTATGACACAGTTACGACTTTCGGAGAGCATTCACACACAGCATGCTATTGCAGACATACACAAAACATGTTGCCAAATCTTAATTTGCTCATGTTGGTTGTGGGGGTCACTGTAAATAAATGCAAACTGCTCAGAAGCTTTTCTGTGCATTTAGGAATTATGGAGATGTGCTATCTGCAGTTAATGTTTCTTTTGAGTTGTTTGGTATGCAGTAGTGCTTTGTGCTGATGATGTTTTATGTTCAGATAGTGGTATGATATCATGATAATTCAGGAAGTTCCATTCAAATGTCTGGGAAATTATAAACGTCGCATTGGTTTGTAGTTATGGATCTGGTGACTCATCTTCCTAATAGAGTACAGAAGGAATATAAAATCCTTTTGTTTTATTTTATATATTTGTTAACCAAGTAACCCACTGCACAAAATAATCCATTTTCAAGGGCTACCTGGCAGCACTGTCTGGCTAAGTGACTTGTTCACAGGCCCACAGTAGGCAAAATGAAGATAGAATCAGATCCTGTATCCTGGACTACAAGATGTAGCTCATTAATATCTCAGGGCCTTATTCCTCTGCGCTGCCAGGCCCTGCATATATCACATAAGAAAATACATATTTATTTCATTTACAGCTTTCAGCTTGTTTGAAATTAACTGGGTATGAAATTTAAGTATAAAAAATATAACAATAACACTATGAGGAGTAGCCCCCTCAGCTAAACACAGTCTGGTCAAATTTTCATTGTGGCAAATTTGGCTGAAAGCTGAGGCCACACATCCTTTCTTTGGGAGGGCCATATCAGTCAATCCTGGAGTAAATTGCACTGTTTAACATACAGGGGAAGTTTATTCCAGAAGTTTTTGAGGTGCTGGGTTATACATCTGTCCTTCCACCATAATTTCTTTATCTTTTGAAAATTTAGGCACCTGTTTCTAGCAGGCATTTGACTTGAAAAGGTAAAGAAGGTCCAGGACAACTAGGTCTTTAATAGCATGTCACACGAGACAGAGGTCTTCCTTCAAAAGTTATAAGACACTGAGTAAAGGAATGGAGTTTCTAGCCTCTCTTGTGAGCTCAGGAGTTTTAGGCCTGTGATCTTTTTGGTTAGGAACCTTTGGGGTCTTTCTAATTGTTGAATATATTTAGTGAAATACATCTCAAAGAGAGAATTGTATTCAATAGTTGGCCTGATCAATGCAGTGTATAATGGACTGAACACCTTTTAAGACCTTGATGATATTCCTGATGGTCAAAAAAGATCCAAGTTCCTAGGTCCTCAACTAGATTTTTCATTTTGTAATGGAATGTTGTTTGTGCAGTACAATGAGGTGAGGGGTTGTGTACCAAAAGTGATGGTACTAAACTTTTTAGCATTTAGTTTGAGACCATTTTACTACATCAAGACTTCATTAGGGAGATTTCATTCTGTAGGGTTTGGATGTCATACAGTGACTTAGCAACAACCCCCAGTTAGCAGTCATCTGCACTTTGTTAGTCAGTGGTCTTGGCTTTCTGCTTGGAGATCTGAGAAGTAAAGGGAAGAAAGGAGAAGTCCTAGCACCAAGCCCTGAAAGATATTGATGGCCACTTTCATACTTTCTGATGAGCCTCTTGCAACTTGCACTGTGTGGGTTCTGTCTTTCACCTAGTGTGCTATATATTTTTACATATGGGTCAATTTTTTAAAGCATTTTTCTTTTGTACAGTTCCAGCATGCGGAATGGCATTGAAGCCCTTGGCCAGGTCAAGATATGCCATGTGTACCACTTGTCCACTGTCTAAAGTCTCTGTAACCCTTCTGTGAAGTTTATCAGATTCAGCTGACAGGATATATCATTGACAAGCCAAACTAACTGTTGGGGGCTTAAGTATAATGAGATTCCTGATATTGTAGTTAATGAGATCAGTTATATGTTCCATGGCTTTCCAGATGGCACTTGTAAGGATGATATAGCTATAATCACCCAGGTTGGTTGTAAGGCCACCCTTTCGGAGGGGCAACACCACTGCAGTGCTCCACTCGTGTGACAAATCCAGTAGCTAAACTTAGGTTAAAGAGTGGGTTTCCAAGGGTATGTTTAGCATTATTAATTAAGCATCCAAGTATATTGTTAGGTCTTGGTTAGCACTGAGTAAATGATTTTCAGAGATAATAAGGGGGAGTTAAGGGATTCAGGTATTTCAGAGCTATGGATAGAAATTGCATAGGTGAAGTTGGCACTAAATTTGTTTACAAGGACATTATCAATGTCTGTTTGGTCAGAATAGGAGGAGTCATTATGAATAGGTTCAGAGCAATGAAGGGTATTTTCCTTGTTTTCTATCATAGCTAAATAAGTAATTATAATTATCTTTGGCTTCAGATGCCAGCCTAAGTCATGGGCTGTTTTAGGAGACCCAATAGTGTTTTTCATATATTTTTTGTAATGTATATGATATTTGCCTTGAGAAGAGGCATTTAGGATTTGCTATATAATTTAAGAAGTTTCTTTCTCACGGTTAGGCTTAGTGTCCTGCAGTCATAAATTAATGTTTATACTTCATCACAGAGTAAGTTGAGGTTGGTATGTTTGTAATCTTTAAATTCAGTGGAGTTTGCAGTCTACTGTTACACCTGGAGTTATTATTATATGCTGTGAAACTGCATGTTTTGTCTTCCTGTTTTTTAATCTCTTCTTGTTATATAATCACATTCTTGGGCATACCTCTCAGCTGTCCAGATTTTTGCCTCATATTTTTGGTCTATTCCTCACAAAAATTTGTGTTTTTCTGGTAAATCACTGAGGACTGAAGTCATTAAAACAAATGACACACATTTGAGTTCTAGACTTTATATCATTCAGAAAATGCATGTTAACACAATCCAGTTATTCTGTCAACTTTCTATATTTATAAGAGCAATATTTATAATATGCCCTTATTTTTGTCCCCCCATTATTTCAGGCTTAGTTCAGATTTCTTGCACTAAAAAGTTTATATGTATGTTTCTGTGTTATGATATACTTAGAATGAGAGAGAATATTGGCAGTGCTGCACACTGACATTTGATTAAGTTGTGATAAAATTTCAATTAAAAGAAGGATTACCTCTTATTCATAATGACTTGTCAATCACAGCAGGATGAGCTAATGGCTTTTTGTGCAGGGTAGATGCAACTCTTCAGTGATAGCATTACTGACAACTGAAAAAATTAAAATTTGAATTTGGATTCAGAAACAGGCCTGGCTATGAGTTGTAAGGCTGTGGCAAAAGGGACTTTTAGCAGGACGAAGAAAGCAGTGATTCAGGAGCATATTAACTGCAAAGAGAAAACACATCATTATAAATTGATTTGTAAGGCTCTGAATTGGTCAGAGATTATCGTAAGTGTCAACAAGCACTTTGCTGTGGTAATCACCACTGGCAACCTATCCATCACATTGGCACAGGCAGCCCCCTCACGCATTCCCCCCCACCACACACACACACACACACACACACACACACACACACACACACACAGAACCACCTCTGATTTCACAAAACAGCCATGATCTCCAGTATTATAACCTCTGTGTCCCTAGCACACATGAATGCAGTCACTCAGCAATGCCAGACGTTAGAGTTTCATAGTCTTATTCATTTGTAGCTTCTTGCTGCATAATTTATCAATGAATTTTTTAAGTGTGGTGAAATAATATTTAAGATGTGCCCCTGATGTCTAGTGATCCCATTTATTATATCCAGCGAATAGTTTAGGAGGAACTGAGAGAATGGTAGTCCCTCCACATTTAGCCATGTAAATGCACACACACAGGCACACTCTCCCAGACATAACCACACATACACAGACACACAACATACATCACACACACAGTCTCAGCCAATCGCACTCACAGGCACACACACACACACACACACACACACTTGAAACCACTCATATCTTTGCCTATACTCCACATGCAGCCACACACACACATACACACATACCCACACTACCCACCACTACCTGACCACCAGACTCCATAGCACTTACCTCTAATGTGATGTCTCCCATTAAGAGTAATGGGTGAACTCAAACTTTTGGCTGAGTTAATTAACACAGTGGCAGTGGTAATATACCTAGATGAGCTGTTCTCTGAATAACTCAGTTGAGTAAAGAATTTACTGTAGGCATTTATAAGGGACAGCACATGGCTAATTATCATGTGACACTCCCATGAATACCTCATTTACATTTGCAGTAAGCAAGAGGGACAGCCCATCATGGTGCTGCATCTCTTTGAGGTACAGCACTGTGGTAGAACTAACGCTGAATTGGAAACAGGTACTGCAAGTGGTAAAGTAAGCTTACCACTGGCATTAAAGCTTATGAATCCCCCGGGTAAGGGTACTAACTGACATTTTAGATTTCTCTCTTTATTGTTTGGAATGTGCTTTAGTTACACGGCACTTATGATTTCAAAGTTTTAACAGCTTTGTGACATGCAGTATAATCACATAATTAGCTTGCAGTTTTGAGATAGGCTCTGAAATCCTCACCACTTGGCTACAAAATTTAATTTGCTAGGTTTATATATGTGAGTGACTACCAGCTACAGCTTCTGTTTTGTTTTTCAGACCAGGTTTGCCATTATAGTACTGCATTTGTTGCACGTCATGCAGATTTTGATTTTATGCACTAAAGCTGATTTTGCAGGCATCTTTGCTTATGAAGAACAACAACCGCATTACATGAAAGTTTCGATACAAATGTTTTCACACTTCAGAGCTTGAATTGCAAATAGTAAGGGCTAGATTCCAAAACAGTTGCTCTCTGTGTAAATCTGCCCTGATTCCAAAAGACTTGCTCTCAGTGTAAGTGACTGACTTCAGTGCAAGGCCTATTTCTAAACAGGCTTACTACAAGGACCATATTCCAAAAGACCTGCCCTCAGTGTAAGTGGTCACTTACACTGGAAGCAAGCCTTTTGGAATCGGAGCCTAGGTAGTTTACCAACCATCTTTCTTTCAGCAAAATACAGACTCATTTCCAACAGTCTTGAAAAAGTAACCTTATGTGTATGCACTATAGTTTATTAGTTCCCTTTTGTGGCCAACAGCTTATGTGGATAAGTTAAAGACAGGAAACTAGGGGTCTTGCAGCTTTTTTAGCAAATATAAGAGCAAACCTCATCATGTTAGTGCAATCTCTTCTCATCATCAGCAAAATAATTTCATATTATCTTAAAGTTATGCTGAATTAGTTGTGTAATAGCATCAGTACCTAAAAAGCAGACTAGACTTTATTTGGCACACTCTGTATGATGTACCTTAATCTAGCAAATGCTATCCAGTATGCCAGACTAAAGTTCTAAGAGTTATTTATTTATTTATTTTATTTGTTAACTGAGGTAGAGCACTGAACCCATTTCAGTCCCAGCCTGGGAAAAACATAATAGTTATATGACATTATATGCACAGCACATACACAATGCAATATACACATATATTATATACAAAGTGAATATCATAATTTGCTTGAAAGAATAAAGGCAATAGATGAATGACATTATATACACAGTGAGTGTAAAAACACAATATATAAATGCATTAAATATAAAGTGGAAATCAGGGTTGGCATGCTGAAAGAATAGTTTCATAGTTTAGTACTAGGCTATCTGCCCTGGGGCATTTGTAAGCCTAGCCATAGTGATGTGGCTTTTGCCACCCCATGAAATGGTACAAAAATGCACAGAATAGATTTAAAATACTGTGCCTCTGTCTAGTAGTGACACAGTGAAGTCCCCTTATATAACAGAATTAGGTTACTGTGCCCCTTTCTAGTAGTGACACAGATGTGACCCCTGGGGTAAACTTACGATCTCCCATCCACTCATCGAGATTTCTCTTGAAGAGAGTCAGT
Source organism: Protopterus annectens (assembly GCF_019279795.1). NCBI lineage: Eukaryota > Metazoa > Chordata > Ceratodontiformes > Protopteridae > Protopterus > Protopterus annectens. Next base: position 472,665,827 of record NC_056741.1, read on the forward strand.
GAGGGGCTCTGTCTAACATGAACTGGGATCTTGTTGCAGAGCATGGGAAGCCTCTGGGTTATGAATCTATCCCTCTAGCATGTCCTATTCATACTTGTACCAAGGTTTAAGTCTTTAGCTCTCGTGATTCTGATGGATTTGGATTTTTTGAGGTGGAGCATGTCCATCAGTTCCTGATTGGACATGGCCTTGTACGTCAGGCAGAGATCACCTCTGAGCAGGCGGTATGCTACTGAATAGAGATGGAGTTTCTTTAGTCTGGCAGAATAAGACATATGTTGGAGACCCTTGATCCTCTTGGTGAGGTACTTTTGTGGTCTCTCTAGCTGTTGCGAATGCTGGGTGAGGTACATACCAAATGGGGCATTATACTCAATCATGGGTCTGATGAGGGAGGAGTATAGGGGTACAATGACATCCTTGGATCTGGATGTGAATCCCTTCATGATAAGGTGTGCAAGGTAGAATGTTTTTCTAACCACTTTGGCAATGTGGGTGTCAAATGAGAGGTCGCTGTTGACTTGGGTCCCTAGGTCTCTGATTACTTTTCCCGTACTCAGTGGGTTGCTGTCTATGTGATAATTTGTGGGTACTTTGTTTTTCCCAAAGGGGATGACTATACATTTTGTGGCATTTAGTTTAAGGCCATGACTCCAGCACCAGTTGTCCGTTTCTGTGAGGCCTTTTTGTAGGATGTATGTGTCCGCTAGTGTATCGACTATGGCTCCTAGTTTGCAGTCATCTGCGAACTTTGTCAGCCACAACCCTCCCATGTTTGCTTTAACATCTGAGAAATAAATGCCGAACAAGAGGGTTTCCAGGACAGATCCCTATGGGACACCACTTGTGACTGGCTTTGAGTCTGACATTGCTCCAGCGATTTTAACTTTATGGGTTCTGTCCTTTAGCCAGTTTGCAACCCATCTAGTGACATAAGGGTTTACGTTTAAGCTGTTGAGCTTATCTATGATGCCTGAGTGGGGTATTGTGTCGAAGGCCTTAGCCAAGTCCAGGTAGGCTGTATGGACTGCTTTGCCCTCAACAATGGCTCTAGTGACTGTTTCGAAAAAGTCAACCAGGTTCAAAAGGCAGGATCTGCCCTTCACAAAGCTGAACTGGGTGGGGTCAAGTGTTTGTAGGTTCCCAATGTCTCTGTTTATGAGTTCCATGATGATTCTTTCAATACCTTTGCAGACCAGGCTGGTTAAGCTTATGGGGCGGTAGTTCCCAGGGTCTGTAGAGGTACCCCCTTTGTGGAGTGGGACCACTTTTGCTGTACGCCAGTGTTCAGGTACATATCCTGTAGTAAGGCTAAGGTTAAATAGCATTTTTATGTGCGGGTTTAGCTCCTCTTGGAGTTCACATAGCACGCAACCCGGGATACTGTCAGGTCCCATTGATGCTGTGTTTTTAGCTTTGTTGAGGGCGGCTCTCACTTGAACATCTGAGATGACAGGGAGATTACATTCAGCTGGGATAAGTATTTCTTCTTTTGGGGGTGAGGGAGGGGAGAAATTTGCACTGAACCTGTCAGCCAGAATGTTGTCAATATCTGTGGGTTCAGTGTATTTTTTGTTGTTGTGAACTAACTCTGAGCATATCTGAGGGTTTCCACCCAGGTTTCTAACATAGCTGAAGAAGGCTTTGTGGTTATCTTTAGTGTCCTTAGCGATTTTTTTCTCAAAGTTGACCTTGGATGATTTTATAAGAGAACGTAGTTTTCTGCTAGTGTTGATCAGAGATGTCTTCGCTTCATGGGATTTTGCTCTGCCGTGCAGTAGCTTCCTTCTTTTGTTATACAATTTGTTAATGGCTGAGGTCCACCAGACAGGACGCTTGCCTTTGGTGGAGAGGCACTTGGATTTATTTGGGATTGCATGATCCATGCATTCTTGGAGATGTCCATAGTAAGCATTTGTGAAGGATTCGGCATTGTGGGATGTGATATCCACTGGCCCAGTGGGCTTAAAGGATACCATCTCAGTCTTAAGAAGAGTGAAGTCTGCTTTTGAGAAGTTTTTCACTGTGGTCTTTTGTGCTGGGGGTGGAGGTGGGATATGTATATAAAGGTTGATTTGTTTGTGGTCAGATCTCACTAGTGAGGGGTATACCTCCGGTGTGGAGCATTTTGTCCCCATGTTTGTGATGATCAGGTCTAGTATGTTATCTCCCCTAGTGGGAGAGGTGACTAGTTGTTCCAGTGCATTTGAATTTATGAATTCCAGGAACCGTTGGGCTAGAGTGTTGGGGCTAAAATAATGTACCCAATATATGTTTGGGTAGTTGAAGTCTCCCAGTATGATGGTATTTTGTGATACATTCATATCCTCCAATGTCTTCAGGAAGGTTGAGTGGGGTTCCTGAGATTGGGAGGGTGGTCTGTAACATGCTACCAGTTGTATAGCAGTTTTGCCTATGGTTAGTTGCACCTGTATGGTCTCCGATGCTTCATGTGTTGCTACTAACCTGGAGGTGTGGGTGTCATTGATGAATATGGACACTCCCCCTCCCTTTGTGGTTCGGCCCGGGTTTTGGGGCCGAAAAGCATGATACAAGGTATAGCCTGGTAGTGTTGGGGTGCTCTCAGGAGCCTTGAACCAGGTTTCAGTTACTGCACAGACGTCGATGTTCTCCATACTGAGGAGTGCATCGAGTGCCTGCATCTTGAGATTTAGACTTCTGGCATTGAGCAGCATTACCCTTAGTTTTTTCCATTTTTGTTTTCTAAGGAGGTGGGTTTGTCTTTTGAGCCTTGCCTAAAAAAGGCACTATGGGGGTGGCAAGAGCCTTAGCCAATATCCGGAAGCCCAGTGGTGACAGGTGCAAGCCGTCCCTTGTGAAGCAGCATGGCTTGTCCAACATGTCATCCCAGGCAGTCAGACATTGGATCCCCTTAGAATGACACCAGTACTTGAGCCAATTATTAAAGCTGATCATCTTGTCTTTGTATTGTGGCATCATTCTTGGTGAGGGCAAGATGCTGCTCAGGGTCAGGGTCATACCAGCCTGGGCTACATAATCAGAGCGCTCCTCTATGTCTCTTTTCATGTAGTCCAGAGAGGTACGTCTCAGGTCATTCACGCCAGCATGGACAATGACAGAGTCATATTTGTACTTGCTTTGGAGTGACCTGAGCACGTGTGTTATGTGGCGGATCCTAGCTCCCGATAGGCAGCTCACAGTCACCCTCTCCTTGTTCAGCCTGGTAAGCGGGACATCAGTGTGTCTGACTATAGAGTCACCTATTACTAGTGTATCAGGCATGGTGTTTAGCCTTAAGGGCTGTGATTGATTGACACACTGATTTATTGAAGTATGTGTTGCATGTGTTTTGTTTTGAAGTGGTGGATTTTTGGATGTCTGCTTTGGGAGCCTCTGTTGTTTTGGTAAGTTTTTTATTAGAGCCTCCAAGTATGTCTTTGTGTTTTTATGTGTTTGGTTTGCAGTTGTGGTAGGTCTATGTGGGACTGGGTTTGTTGTGTGTGTGGTTACCATCTCCTCCTGTCTGGTCATGCCAGCCCTGAGTTGAGAGAGTTCAGCCTCCAGTTTGGCTATATAGTTGCATCTCTCACATGTACTTGTGTTTGTTGGGAGGAGGAGAGGGTTGTCTGTGTACATGAGACAATTGTAGCATTGTCTCAAGATACCCAGATTAACCAGCTGAACTGGAGAGGACGCCAGTAATCTATCACTTGACATGCTAGAACAGTATAAGGGAGTACTGTGCCTTTAAGGGAAGTGGATATTCACAGGGGTGGTAGGTGGATGTAGTGCTTACTTAGTACGAGAGTGCTTACTTAGTAGAGAAGTTTTGAGAACAAGTGCTAGGCTTATAACATAGTGAGTAGTCTGATTATACTAAGAGTAGAGCTTCCTTAAGGGAAAATTTGAACAGCAGACTTGGCGGAGCCAGAAGAAGTTTAACCGGCACTGCGCTATGTGCACAACCGTGCAAAAACGCCCAGAGGCGGATTTTAAACAGGGAACTTCAAAAGAGCTAGAAATGGTCTAAAACAACCAATTACTACAGCTCTTGTGCTGAGGTCACTTCCTACAGGGACAGGTAGGCTGCTCAAGGCTCCCCACTCCCACTGGTGAGCAAAGAAACTTCCTTCTATCCAAGTAAGGTAATGGACAACACAGGAACTACACCACAGCCCAGAATACAGCATTGCCTGTAAACTGGTCTAAACTAGTCGAGGAGAGGCGGGAAAACAAGGATTATTTTTTTGTTTTTAGATAGAAACACACAGAGAATGCAGAACCAGTAATAAATCAGTTACACAGGCTAGCACACTTTAGTGGGCAGCCTCAACAGTTAAATTAAACAAACAAACTTTCGATCAAATTCGACTAAAAAGTAACTTTAAGTGCAGATATTGAAATAATGCAGCAAACAGCTAAAAAACAGTTTAAGCTTGTTTAGGGTAAGCTAGAGAAGCAATTTCAAGTAAAAAACAGCAAAGATACTTAAATCCGGAAAATAGTCGCTTTTCTGAGTTCTCTGTAGCTAGGACCACTCTGCAGGACCACGCGGAGCTTGTCTGAGCAGTATAGCCAGAAAAAAACACCCAGAGGCAGATTTTAAACAGGGAACTTCAAAATAGCTAGAAATGGTCCAAAACAACCAATTACTACAGCTCTTGTGCTGAGGTCACTTCCTACAGGGACAGGTATGCTGCTCAAGGCTCCCCACTCCCACTGGTGAGCAAAGAAACTTCCTTCTATCCAAGTAAGGTAATGGACAACACAGGAACTACACCACAGCCCAGAATACAGCAATGCCTGTAAACTGGTCTAAACTAGACGAGGAGAGGCGGGAAAACAAGGATTATTTTTTTGTTTTTTTTGTTTTTAGATAGAAACACACAGAGAATGCAGAAACAGTAATAAATCAGTTACACAGACTAGCACACTTTAGTGGGCAGCCTCAACAGTTAAATTAAACAAACAAACAAACTTTCAATCAAATTCGACTAAAAAGTAACTTTAAGTGCAGATATTGAAATAATGCAGCAAACAGCTGAAAAAACAGTTTAAGCTTGTTTAGGGTAAGCTAGAGAAGCAATTTCAAGTAAAAAAACAGCAAAGATACTTAAATCCAGAAAGTAGTCGCTTTTCTGAGTTCTCTGTAGCTAGGACCACTCTGCAGGACCACGAGGAGCTTGTCTGAGCAGTATAGCCAGAAAAAAATGCCCAGAGGCGGAGTTTAAACAGGGAGCTTCAAAAGAGCTAGAAATGGTCCAAAACAACCAATTACTACAGCTCTTGTGCTGAGGTCACTTCCTACAGGGACAGGTAGGCTGCTCAAGGCTCCCCACTCCCACTGGTGAGCAAAGAAACTTCCTTCTATCCAAGTAAGGTAATGGACAACACAGGAACTACACCACAGCCCAGAATACAGCAATGCCTGTAAACTGGTCTAAACTAGTTGAGGAGAGGCGGGAAAACAAGGATTATTTTTTTGTTTTTTTTTGTTTTTAGATAGAAACACACAGAGAATGCAGAAACAGTAATAAATCAGTTACACAGGGTAGCACACTTTAGTGGGCAGCCTCAACAATTAAATTAAACAAACAAACAAACTTTTGATCAAATTCGACTAAAAAGTAACTTTAAGTGCAGATATTGAAATAATGAAGCAAACAGCTAAAAAAACAGTTTAAGCTTGTTTAGGGTAAGCTAGAGAAGCAATTTCAAGTAAAAAAACAGCAAAGATACTTAAATCCAGAAAGCAGTCGCTTTTCTGAGTTCTCTGTAGCTAGGACCACGAGGAGCTTGTCTGAGCAGTATCACAATCGAAAATGGAGTCAGGGCAAGGTATACAGATGGAAGACTGGAATTAAGAGGTTAAGTTATAGGAACCAGAGAAATAGTTGCATTTTCCTAGAGTTTAGAAATGTGCCTTTATTTCTTAATGGAAAATGGGGGAAGAGGAATGATCTTTAAGAAAAGAAGGGAAAGATTGCCACCGTTTGGGATCAAGGACTGAGAAAGCACGGTCTGTGTGGCAAAGCCTGGTTTGGGGGGTATGGAAGACAGGACATTAGTAGCTAAGATGTCTAAGGTTATATGTTGTTGCATCACTGAATAGTCTGGAAGCTAGTGGAGGGAAGGTGACATTCTTGATGAGTTTAAATAGTTGAGAGACAAGTAGAAAGTCAGCATACTGTTTCTCAGGTAGCCAGTTAGCTTTTTCAGTGGTTTTGCAGTGGAGTTCATTTCTTGGGGAGACAGTGATGAATCTGCAAATGGCATTTGGAATGGACTATAGATTTATTTTAGAAGTTGCAGCAATTTGGCAGGAGACAGTATTCTAGTCTAACCAATAAGATATCTTTACCTATGGTATTTCTACAGGGTATTTTTATTTATTTATTTATTTTATTTTATTTTACATTTGTTAACCGGGCTAGTCTGACTGGATATATTTCCATTTTCAGCAGAGGCCCGGGGAGAAAAGCTCCACATATGGACATAAGAGATTTATAATGAGTACAAATAACAAGTTACAGACTTGTAACACTTCAACCAATGCATCTTGATTACAAAAAGAAGGCAACTGGAAAAGCTAAAATACATTCTATTAAACATCAATACAACTTCTAGAACCTGATAAATAATAAGAGAGACCAGGGAAAAGAACTAAAACATTGAAACCTAAAACTAGATTACAAAGAAGTACACTACCTAGACTATCTAAATACTATCATCTTTAGCATAATTACATATTGTAGCATGAGAAGAGAGAGTAAAGGGACAGGAGTTAGCAAAAAAGCAGTAGAAGGGCAGTGTAGAGTTGATAAAGATATAAGCTTCCTGGGAATAGGGTCAGAGACACAAGGAATAGGATTTGTGAGGAGAAGGAGGCAAGGTGGTGAAAGGCCAGTAAAAGGGGCGTAAGAAAAGGGAGAGGAGTGGTAGGTAAGGAATTAACATTTAATCAGGATTTGAACAGGGACACATCCAGTGGCTTTTCAGGTAGATTCTAAGTTTTTGTTTAAACAAAGTAGTAGATGCCATAGAAGTAAGTTCAGTAGGAAGTTGATTCCAGTGTTTACCCAAGGCATTTGAGAAGAGGGAGTCACCAGCTAGGTTATTAGATTTTGTCAAGGAAACTAGCAGTTTGTTTGATGAGCGGAGGGAGTTTAGATTAGAATATGTGGTTAAGAGGTTAGAAAGTGCAGGTGTATTTTGACTTTGGTATAGAGCTCTATTGACAACTGTAAGTTGGGAAAGAAGTAGCATGTTAGACAGTTCAAGCCAGTTAAGTTGCTGCAGATTTAAACAGTGATGTGTTCTAAAAGGCTTACCAGTAACAAATCTGGCTATGTTATTGTAGGTGGTTGATAGTTTGTGAAGATTGTTTTTTTTGAGGTTAGTGTAGATTGGTGAGGCATAGAGAAGAGTAGAGATGAGGTGAGAGTGGGCAAGAGTAGCTTTGGCTGGGGAGGTTAAAAAAGTCCTAATTCGATAGAGAGAGACGAGTTTCCTGTTTACATTTTTAATGGTATTATTAATGTGACAGTCAAAGGTAAGGTTGTTGTCTATTGTGACACCTAGCAGTTTGGTAGTGGGGTCAGGTGATATAATGGTTCCATTATTAGATAAGATAGTGAAATCTAGTGCAGGGGATCTATTAGTAGGCTTAAAGAGTAGGAGTTTGGTTTTTGCGTTAAGGAGTAGGCAACGTTTTAAGAACCAAGTTTCGACTTTGGAGAATATATCTTGAGTATTAGTTTGGAGTTCAGCAATGGATTTAGCAGAGCAAATTAGTGTGGAGTCGTCAGCGTATTGTATGCATGTAGCCTGGGGAATAGCTGCTTGTAGGTCGTTTATAAAGAGGGAGAAAAGAAGAGGTCCGAGGATAGAGCCTTGGGGGACCCCAAGTGAGATAGGTAGAAGAGATGATATTTTCTTATCCCAGAGAACGGCTTGTTTCCTATGAGAGAGATAGGAACTGAACCAGTGGACAGCTTTAGGCTCTAAGGAAAGAGATTTGAGAATTTGTATAAGGAGAGAGAGTGATTAACCATGTCAAAGGCTTTGGATAGGTCGATAAAGAGAGCTGAAGACAGGATGTTATCATTACGATTCTTGTTAATCAGGTCAGTAAAGGAGAGGAGAGCGGTAGTTGTGCTATGAAAAGGCCTAAAGCCATGTTGACAAGTAGTAAGAATGTTGTTTTTTATTAGGTGGTTCATTAACTGCTGGTGAACACATTTTTCCATGATCTTAGCGAGTGGGGACAAGAGAGCTATGGGTCTATAGTTGGAGTAATCATAGGAGTTACCTCCTTTGTGTAAGGGTATGATGTGTGAGATTTTCCAGATGTCAGGTATGGTTTCTTCACTTATAGTTCTATTAATGAGAATGGATATGGGATAGGCTATTTCGGAGGCTGCTTTTTGAAGGAATTCAGATGGAAGTTGGTCTGCTGAAGGGGAGCATGGTTTGAGTTTATGGATACATTTCTGTATAAAGGAGGTAGAGATGGGTAGAAGCCTAAAGGTTGGTAGTTTGAGGGATACAAGGTCAGGGATGTTAGTGTTGTCACTAGAGAGATGAGAGGCCAAGGCATTAATAGTGTCAGTAAAGAAAGAGTTGAAAGTATGATAGAAAAGGGGGAATCTCATTAACCCAGAATAGGAGAGAGTTGACCTTTTTTTGTGTGTTTAGTCCAGGTGGTGCTGGAAATTTAGGAAGGGGTCAAACTAAATCCCTAGGTATATGAATGACGTGACATTTTCAATACTATTATTAAGATGGCCAAGGATTTTTAGAGGTCTGGAGATAGAAATGAACTTTTGGATTAGCACCAAAAAGCATTATTTTTAATTTACAGCAGTTTAGTAGTAGTTGTTTATCACTGACTCATTGAATAAGGGCATGAAGATAGTACCTCATTAACCCTTTTTTAGTGCAACCTGGATAACTGGATGAGGGACAGAAACTACACCCCTGGGATTCCACCTGTGTCCCTGATGGACAGGGGCATCAAGTGCTGACTTGTCGGAACATGGGCTAAATTCTTAGCTACGCTTGTAAGGCCCTCAGGGCCAATAGCCTAGTAATTTCCTGTGATCCTATGAAGTTGGAAATCAAGGAAAGAGACAGAATGGTTGGAGTGGAATAGGACCATGTTATTAGCATAAAGAAAGTTGTTAATGTAGGTAGAAAATTATAAGATTATGATATGCAATTGAGACTACTATTAAAGACACACAAGTTCTTAATTACATATCATATAAATACACATAAAATGCAAGAGATTAAAGAACTAGGCATTCGACATTTTGTTGATTTTGTGTGTGCTAGCTATTTTTTAATTTTACACATTTAGCGTCTATGCCCAGACCCAGACTATGAGTTTCATTTGGTGAAAAGGAAACAAAAAAACTATTCAATACAAACATTGTTCTAATGCTAAAGCATTATTCTTATTTGTAAATATCACTATCTTATATATTCACAGATTCCACCCTACTTCTGAAAATGAAAATCCAAGCATTAAGGGCACAGGTTTTCAGTCTGTGTTAATTATGTGAATGTCTGCAGCACTGAGGATATAAAAATTAAAGGTCATGAAACCAATTTAATTATGAAGTAATGAGGTTGCACTGTGTCATGCAATTTTCTCATGACCCTTATGTCTTTTGCTGTTCACAGAAAAAAAGGAGACAAAAAGTATATGATAATCAGGATCTGTACAATTTCATTTTTCTCTCCCTAAATTCTCTCTTTTGCTGTGCTTTTAGTTCTTTAATTTTATATTCCATATATTCTCTGCTTTTTCTTTGAAATCGTGTCTCTCATATATCAAGGTTTAAAAAACACCCACTTCAACTTACCTCATATTTGCTTTTCAGGGTCAGATACTTCTTAGATCTTTGTTGAACATGTTATTTTATTGTTTGCTTTCTTAATTCTCCCTCTCTCAAACCATTCATCAACCCTTTGCCTTCCCTACATCTTTTAAAATAATGTAACATTCCCTCCCAGTTTTACTTCCCTACATGCACGGATTCAATATATATATATATATATATATATATATATATATATATATATATATATCTACATATACATTTTTTCCACTCTAATTTATACTCTTTTATGCAGTATAGAGTTCCTTAATGTGTTACTTGTTGTCATGCCACAAGTTCTATTTGGAATTTTTATAACACACTTCCCAATGCCTGAGAAAATGTGAGTCATTGTCAGCCACACTAAAAACCATAGATCCTTACAGATATATTTAGATAGAATTTTTCAAAGATCTACTTCAGTAAGTATGCAGTCTGATAAAATAAAATAAAAAAAACAAAATAAAATACCAAGTTCTTCATTTTGAAAAAAAAAATCATGAATATCCTGGATGATTAGATGATAGAGGAAATAATGTACAGGACCTAGGAATGGTTATGGATTCTGGACTAAACTTTAACAAACTCCAGACTAGTGTCATGAAAAATGTCATAGTAAGTAATATCAGGTGATATTTTTGTGTGCAGGAATGCCAGTGTTTTGTTCTTTTTATATGGGGCCACAATCAGACCTATTGTTGAATATATTGATTTTGGTTTTGCTTATTATAATACTCAGTTAATGAGATAAGTGCATATTCAGAAATCCATTTCAAGGTCTGTTTTGGGGTTTGAAACTGTGCCCTTACAAATAAAGATTAAATCACTATCTTTATGTTCTGTAGTTTACAGATTAATCAGTGGGGATCTGCTATTGCTGTATAATCCCCCTCTAGATGCAGCGTTGTCTGTCATGAAGGGAATTAGATTTCTTAATCACAATTGCAATACCAAGAATTGTGGATTCTTGGCTGTTCTATCCCAAGTGAACTCCACAGGTTGGGAAAATTTCTTTCATCAAAGGCAAGAGCCTGCATGGAATAGTCTACCACTTGAAATCAGAAGTGGCGAAAAAATACCCCATTTTAAAAAAGCAGTTGATCTGCGATTCAGTCCTAATGCTTTTGGCCAGTTTTATCAGTTGACAAATTCAGGCAGCCCCAATAAGGGTTATTGGGTTGTATATAACATTAAACACTGAATGCCTGACAGGAAAATAACAGACCACTCAAGACATGCTGAGTAGCTCAAACTCACAAGCAAAGTGTCTCTTCACCCCTGAAAGGTCCATATTTCTGTAGAATTCCTTATCCCTGAGGCCATTACTACACTTAGAAAATTACACTGTAGTTATATGTTTTAAGACCGGGGGAAAACAAAGCCCCCCAGTCTAATGATCCAACAGTTTTCGTTGTTATTTTTAAGTATATACAGGATTCAGAAATGGATAGCGCAATGCATTAGGCAAAACAGTTCAGTCAATGACAACGCACAGGGTGGGGGCTGACTCACAGATGTTGTGCAAATGGGTAAAACTGATATGCTAATGACAGTATGACATGGCAATAAACATCATGACAATGAGCCCAAATTCAAATGCACATGACCATGGTGGAGTAACTGAAGAACATAAACATTTTATAATCAGTGACAAACTCTTGTAAGTTTGTATATTGTGATTTCTTGGTGAACAGAGACAGAAAATCCAAGAACAAACTCCGCAAGTACGGCAAAGTGCAAGGCTCAAAAATCCAAAATCCAGCAAAAAGAAAAGATGGCCAGCACTCAAAGGTGGCACAAATATAAATTTAATATGATGAGAACATATCAGAGGTGCAAGCAAAAAGCACAACACCCCCACAATTTCAAACTAGTTTCGGCAACAGTCTTCATCAGTGAAATAAAACACATAAAAAAGCAAAAAAATTTTATATATACTGGCCCACCCCCTACAACCTATAATTGAACCAATTACAAATGCTCATTAAGACCGGGGGAAAACAAAGCCCCCAGTCTAATGATCCAACAGTTTTCCTTGTTATTAAGTATACCATGCCATCCACTTTTATTACTCCTGTCGCCTTCAATTTTATCAATGATGACAAACTGTGCTGTGGGATGTTTGATAGAATGTTTATAGAGAGCATTCAAAAGCCTTTTATTCCTTATATCACTCATATGCTCTGAGATTCGTAACCTGAGAGGGTGTGATGTTTGTCCTGTATAAAAAGCCGAACAAGTGCAGGAAGTTAAATAGATTACTCAGTCAGTACTGCAATTACACAAAAAACAAATGTGATACACTTGAGAAGTATTCCTGCTGGTAAAATGACTGGATTTGAAAACATATTTATAACCAGAACAATGACCACAAGGCCCACAGCCAAAAGGTTTATCCCCATTAATTGTGGACTGATATGTGGAATGAACACTGAACTTATATTAATAATGAGTGAAAAACTACCCGACGTCTTACCTCTATGGTATATAAACATACATCTAGAAGTTAAACTATCACTCAACCTGTCATCAGCAAGCAAAATATCCCAGTGTTTTTGAATAACATCCATAAAATTACCAGTATTACGACCATAAGTAGTGACTAACCGGACCTTCTTATTATTGGTCTGTTCCTTGTCTTTATATTTCAGAAGAGCTAACCTGTCTTGTCTAGATACCCAATCACAGGTCTTTAGGAAAGAATCCTTATAATAACCACATGCAACAAATCTATTCACCAAATCTTGTTTATAATGTTCATAGGATTGATTCTCAGAACAAATGCGATGCATACACAAAAAAACTGTGATTTGGGAATATTGAGAATAATATGCTGTGGGTGAAAACTAGTGGCATATAATAAGGTATTAAATTGTGGATGTTTATGGAAAACACTGCTAGACAAAGTACCATCAACATTCCTAGAGATATCAAAGTCCAAAAAAGTAATATGATTCACGTCATAATGTAGGGTAAAATTAATACCCCATTTGTTATCATTTAAATAATTTACAAATTCCTGTAGATATACAGCATCAGATTTAAACACCATAAATCAATCATCCAAGTATCTTCACCAGATATCTATCTCTTCCAGGAATAAACTGTGAGTCATGTCATATATAAGCTGTTCCTCCAGGTAGCCCATAAAAAGATCAGCATAAATGGGGGCGAATGATGCTCCCATTGCAGTACCTTTAATCTTCCAATAGCATTCCCCATTAAAATAGAACACATTTTTAGTTAGGACATGTTCAGTGAGACACAATAACAAAGTATTAAAACCAGGAGTGTATAATGATGCTCAGTTAAGCCAATACTCTAGTGCCAACAAGCCCACCCAGTGTGGTGTATTGGTATATAAGGCTGTCACATCCAGAGTACACATCATCCAACCAGGTTCTAATTGCATTTCAGATATAATGTTTAAAAACTCCGTTGTGTCTTTGATCCTACCCCTGACTGCAGAAAATAGTGGTTTTAAATACCTAGTATGGAATGCTGATAATGGCTCAGTAAGGGACCCATTCCCTGAAACAATGGGCCTACCTGGTGGTTTTCGTGAATCTTTATGTATCTTCGGCAAAAGGTACAAATATTGGATTTGAGGTTCAGGGACAGTTAGATGAAATACTACTGACTGATTAATACCTTCTTCCAAGGCTGATTGGAAGAAGATGTCAATATCTTTTTTAAACTTGTGGGTAGGGTCTATAGGCATTTTCATATAAAACCTAATATCTAGTAATGGTCTTTTTGCTTCATCTAAATACATAGACCAATCCATGAACAGAATAGCTCATCCTTTATCAGCCGGAGTGATAACTAAGTCAGTCCTCTTCTGGAGATTTGTTAAAGCTTGTAACTCAACAGAAGTTAAGTTATGTCTAAACGCCCCTGAACTAAAATCCCTAAAATGCAAAGATTTAAGAACACATTGCTGGAAAATTGCCACATGTCTATTCATGGGAGGCATAAATTGGGACTTATTGAAACGAAAATCAGTAGATATATCGGGGGTGAGTCTTCACCAAAATGTAATCTTAAATTTAATAATCAACAAAAAGAAATAACATCATGAGCCAACACATTTTCCGACACAAAAAAGGTGCAAAATTAAGACCTTTGTTCAAAAGTTGTATTTCAACATTTGACACCACCGAAGAAATATTGCGCACAAGATTGATCTAACATGGTATCAGTAATTGTAACAATGTGTCTAGGGTAGGTGCTTGGTTTATGTTTTCTACCATCCCTTTAGGGTTACCCAAGGTACGTTTCTTTGTGGCTGGTGACTCTTGTCTATGGTCATATTCTGTCAGTAATTGAGGAGGACTCCTCCCCTGAAGTCTCACCAATACAACTAATTTTCTTTTTCAAAATAGACCTATTTCTTTTCCTCTTATTGATTGAGAGTCCCAAATCCTGACTAGCAAATTTTACAGTTTTCTGATGTCCAAAGCGCTTGCCCTGACTATAATCACCAACATCTCTATTAAACTTATGCATTTTCTTCTCCCTAAGTTGTTTCTCAGTAGCTATAAGCTCCTTAGTGAGCTTTTGAAAACAAACAACATAAAGTTGACCCTCAAAGGGTATAACCGCATCACAAATATGAGGCACCAGTTATCGAATGAGTGACCATATGCTCATAAAAGGCAGTCAGTACCTCAACAAATTGCATAGATGCATTCTGTTGTGCTGTCGCCCATTCCTGTGTTAATATGTCATCCACAGTACTGACCAAAGGTTGAATGTGGATTTGTAAGCCCCTGGGTGTAATCCCCTTAGATTTATAGGCTTTAAACAACTTTAAATGCCAGACATTGCTTCATAAGCTTTTCATAGATTTAGTTAGTCTGGAAAATATCTGATTGCATAAAATTTTGGGGTTGCTATCAATAGCTAGAGATTTAGCATTCAACCCTAGCCCAAAAACCTGAAGGCCATCTTTGTCCACTGACAAACCCTGCAATATACACAAAACCAAGAACCATCAAAAAACTTGACAGAAATCCAAAAAAAACACTGACAGTCCTGTACTCAAAACCTTTATTTGGGAAACCACAACAGTTAAGCGCTTTCATCAGCAACCACAGGCTGACTTCATCAGAACTGAAATAAAACAAAAACATGTTTAATTTATAGCATAAAAGCATCACCTGATTCAATTAAACAATCAAGTAAATAGTTCTATATGCTTAAAGTGCCAAGTGCAATAAAAAATGCCATAGCCATAAAAAACAACATAGTATATAAACGCAAACAACTCTACACCCTAAAAATAACTTGATCTAAAATTAGCAGTAGGTAATAAAATAGGAAATTAATATATTAAAAATTGAACAACTTTAAATTTCATATGCTCACAATTTAAGTAGGCTAGTTAAATTTGTTGCATCGTTCAAGCCAGGGAAGGTAGTGGCGTCTAATTTAATCTGCCAAAACAATTCTCTAAAATCAAGATAATCTTTCCATGGTCCACCCCTAGGGTTCTGTGGGACATTTTCAATGCCTGCAATAAAAGATTCAAATTCCATGGAGGAGTAGGATCATTATAAGGTGGTTGTAGTAAAATAGCACCTTTTAGAAACACTTTGTATATTTTAGTAGAGGCTAGAGAAGAATTGCCAACTCCTACATGAAAGTTAGAGATTGCCGCCAATTGAACCTTAATGGTAGAGAAGCTAGCAGAGCTAGCTCCTTCATTAAAAATTTCTGCCAAAAACTCTATTACTCTTTGTGTAGGGGCTGAAAAGGGATTGATGAGTTTTTGATGCGCCCAGCAAACAAACCTCTTCCATTTACTCTTGTAGGTTTTTCTAGTGGCTGCTGTATGGGAAGACAAAAGTATATGCCAGACAGGGGATGAGAGTATAGGTTGTCTTGCTATTAACAGAAGTGGAGGAACCATGCTTTTAGCTTGTGTTTTGAGATGTCCAGATGAATCATGCCTGTCAGGTGAGATAGTAGGTCTGGAAAAGGATCCAGAATCCAAAGTGGGTAGAGAAGATGAGGTCAAAGGAAGGGGAATCAAACTTGTTGAGGCCAATAAGGTGTAATGAAGATGACTCTGCTCTGCAACATTACAGCTTTCTGTAAGAAACTTGGGAATCAAGGGAGTTGGTGGATAGGCAATCAGAAGACCAGAGGGTCAATCATGGAGCACAGCGTTCCTCAGTGATTCTCCTGTTGTGGGATCAGGGCAAAGAACCTTTTGCACTTACTGTTTATGGCAGACACAAAAAGATAGCAGCGAGGCTGACCTCATTGACTAAAAACACCTCTGTCACTTTTCTGTTAACACACCACTCGTGAGGTACAAAAATGGACCTGCTCAGTTTGTCTGCTATCATGTTGGACTTCCCCAGAATCTGCATTGCTATCAGAAAACAGTTGGATGAGATCACCCATTGCCACACTCTGAGTTCTTTTGAAAACAAGGGATAAGAACTCCTTGTTTGTTGATGTACCAAACTATTAACATATTGTCTGTTTGGATCACAACTGTCCCCAGAGGTACAGCATTCTGAAAAGCTTGCAATGCTAAAAGCACTGTTCTCATCTCTAGGACATTTATATGCAAATTGGCCTCTTTGGGAGACCAAGCACCTTGGCCTCTTTTCCTCAGGAAATTCCCCCCACCCAATATGGGATGCGTCAATGCTCACTAGGGCTTTGGTTTGAGAGAGAATGAACAGATGGCCTTGTAAAAGCCGACCTGATCTTATTCACCTTCTTGCATGTCTGCCTGACCCTTATTTCAACTGACATCCTTAGATAAAGACTTGACCATTGGGATGCTAGCATCCACTAAAGAATTCTCATATGATATCTTACCAGGGATACAAGAATTATGGCCGCTGATATTGATCCCAAGACTTAAAGAATTAATCAGGCTGAAATTTTGGTGTTGTGAATAATTTTCGTGATCTGGAATCTTAATGTTTGTACTTTGTTTATGGGAAATGATGCTATCAAAGATACTGTATTGAAATTTTCTCCTATGAATTCTAGTGTGAGATGGATGCAACTGAGATGTGTTGTAGCTTATTGTGATTCCCAGAAGAGAGCAAGTTTGGAGTACCTGGCCTCTGGGTAATATGAGTAGATACCTGGTCACAGCGGTAATAAGCCAGTTGTCTAAATATGGAAACAACTGAAGTCCTTGCAGTCTTAAGTGAAGTGCCATGACTGCCATGCATTTGGTGAAGACTCTGGGGCTGTGGTGAGACCAAAGGGTAAGGCTCAGAACTGGTAATGACCTGCTTCCTGCTGGAAGTGCAAAAACCTCTTGGACTGCCTGTTCATTTTTATGTGATAGCATGCGTCTTGAATGTCTATTGAGAACATTCAATCATCCTTGCCTAGATGGACTGAAGCATGACAATCCAACACTTTTGAGTGCTGAACTGACTTGATCAAGTTGCTGAGATCCAGAATTGGTCAATAGTCCCCTGCTTTCTTTGGCACTAAAAGGAATCTTGTGTGAGCTCCAGATCCTTTCTAGTCTGGTGGGACTTCTTGGATGACTCCTTTTTTAGCAGCTTTTGTATTTCCAGTGCTGCTGCTTTCCTCTGATTGGGTGGAAAGTACAGTTTTGTACCTACCATAAATGTAGATGTTCGAGTGCTAATACAGCTGCAGTCATAACAGATGGGTTTTCCTGCCGTCGGGCGGGTCCTCGGTCGGCCGAATTCCAAAGTCTACGTCCGGCGTTGGATGTCGTCGCTTCTTCCCTGACGTCAGTGCGATAGGGATGTAAAAGAACCAGCCGACGCCATTTTCTTCAGTTTTTCTTGCCCCAGATGTCAGGTGCCCCCAGAAGGAAGGCAAAACATAAATTTATGTAATAATACAATGCAATAAAATCAAAAAACAGTAGTTGCAAGCAAATACACCATAAAAGAATACCCCCAATCATGTTGTATGAGGAGGTGTTAGCCATTAGGCCTGTCCCAAGAGGGGAAGGTGGGAGGGAAACCTGGACTGCAGCTGTATTAGCACTCGAACATCTACATTTATGGTAGGTACAAAACTGTACTATGTTCATCGTGCATACAGCTGCAGTCATAACAGATGGGTAGAATCCCAAAGCTAAAAAAGGGGTGGTAGGCACTAAGTGGAACTAGGAGGAGCCAGGATGCCCTGCAAGACTGCAGTGGCAAAGCCCGCTCTAGATTTGGAGTATAATGGTAGGTGATAGTGCTTGAAGAAAGTATGTACAGAACTCCAAGTGGCTGCTTCCAAAATATCTTTGGTAGGAGCCCCCCTGAGGAAAGCTGCACAGGTAGCTGTGGCCCTTGTGGAGTGAGATCTGATGCCTGTAGATACAGTTTTACCATGAAAAGAGTAGCAAAAGCGAATGCAGTGGGCTATCCATTTTGAGATTGTCTGTTTGGAAATAGGCTTCTCTTGAGCACCTGTAGCATAGGACACAAAGAGTTGCTCTGATTTTCTGAAAGGCTTTGTTCTGTCCAAATAATAACGGAGCTGTCTGTGAATGTCCAAGGAATGTAGTAGTCTCTCCCCTTTGTTTTGTGGATTAGGATAAAAGGTAGGTAAGTGGATAGCCTGATTCAAGGCTACCCTGGATACTACCTTTGGCATAAAAGAAGGGTTGGTTCGTAAGGAAACTCTGTCCTGATGGAAAATGATGAAAGGCTGCACAGCCATGAGGGCTTGTAGTTCCGAAACCCTGCGTGCTGAGGTGATAGCCAGAAGGAAGGCTGTTTTCCATGACAAATATTGCAGTTCTGTTGAAGCAGCTGGCTCAAAAGGAGGCAGGGTCAGCTTTTCTAGAATGAAATTGAGGTCCCAAGCAGGTACTGGTTGCTTCCTTGGGGGTTTTATATTCTTAGCCCCTCTGAGGAACTGTCTTAAGAGAGGGTGAGAGAATAAAGGAGGATCAGTGTTGTATTCTGCAGAAATGGCTGAGGCATGAATTTTGATGGAGGAGAATGAAAGTCCACTGTTTAGCATCTCAGCTAAGTACTGTAATATTTGAGGTAAATTCAGTATTTCAGGATTCTGACCCATTTTCTGATTCCAGGCACAAAACCGTTTCCATTTTGCGGAGTAGGCTTTTCGAGTAGAAGGCCTTCTGGCCTCCAAAATGACATCCTGCACCTCCTTGGAGAGTAGGGTCTGTTGTGAATTTAAGGAATCCTCCATGCGGCTAGACTGAGTGTTTTCAGCTGACTGTGAAGAGTTTTGAAGTTGTGCTGAGTCAGTAGAAGAGGCATTATCAGAAGGATCCATGGTGGGGAATGCGTCAGGCTCCTCAGGAGTGGGTACCAGTGCTGTCTTCGCCAGTCTGGAGCAATGAGAATCATCTTTGGTCTGTCTACTCTGGCTTTTAATAGAACTTTGGGCAGCAGAGGAAGAGGTGGAAAGGCATAAACTGTCATAGTTATCCAACTGAAAGAGAGTGCGTCCACTTTCCAGGCCTGTGGGTGAAAGGTCCTTGAGCAGAATTTTGTCAATTGGTAATTTCTGTGGGTGGCAAAGAGATCTATGTCTGGCCTTCCCCATGCTTGAATTATCCTTGTAAAAACTCGAGGATGCAACTTCCATTCGTGTGGATCTGTCATATTTCTGCTTAGGTTGTCCGCCAGCGTGTTTTCCTTGCCTGGCAGGAACTGTGCTTGAAGTTGGATTTGTAATTCCAGAGCCATGTTCCAAAGAGACATGGCTAGCCTGCATAGGGGGTATGAATGAGTTCCTCCCTGTTTGTTTATGTACCACATCACTGTGGTATTGTCTGTCCTTATCAATAGCTGGCCTGGATGCAGTAGGTCTTTGAAAGCCGTAATAGCATTTATTACTGCTAGCATTTCCTTTTGATTGATGTGTAGGTGCTTTTCTTTTTGGGACCATTTGCCCTGAATGCACCGATCTGTCATGTGCGCCCCCCAGGCGTAGTCCGAGGTGCCTGTTGTGATGACTTGATTTGCTTGAGGCTTGCAGAATGGGAGACCTATGTTTGTTTGGCATGCTTGAGTCCAGCACAGAAATTCCTTTTGAAGACATGGAATCAGTGGTATAATTGTTTCCAAACTGTGGCTGTGTTGAGACCATAAGTTTTTTAGGTACCACTGAAGTTTCCTCATATGCAGCTTTGCGCATGGGATTAGTAGGATGCAAGATGCCATGAATCCCAGAGCCTGCAGGATTTTCCTTGCAGTCAGCCTGGTGAAGGTTACCAGTTTTCTGAAGTAATGAGTTAGTTGCCCTTGTTTCTCTGGCGTGAGGTAGGCCATCTGGGTGTTTGTATTCAAGCTGGCACCCAGGAAAATTATTGTTTGAGAGGGTATTAGTCTTGATTTCTTTTTGTTGACTGTGTATCCCAGAGAATTCAACAACATTATTACAAACGCCAGGTGTTTCAGAAGTATGTGTTTGCTGTCCGCTTGGATCAGGCAGTCGTCCAAATATGGGTATATCTGTATCCCTTGAAGTCTGCAGAAGGCAATTACTGATGCCAGGCATTTCGTGAACACTCTGGGCGCAGTAGATAAGCCAAAGGGCAATGCAGAGAATTGATAATGGGTTGAACCTGCAAGAAATCTGATGTATCTTCTGCAATCTTCTCTGATTGGGACATGCAGGTATGCCTCCTTGAGGTCCAATGTTACCAGCCAGGACTCCTTGCCCAGCATGGGAAGAAGCTGCTGTAATGTGAGCATCTTGAATTTTGGTATGAGTAAATATGTGTTTAGGATGGATAGGTCCAAAATAGGTCTCCAATCTTTGCCCTTCCTTGGTACCAGGAATAGTCTGGAATAAAAACCTTGACCCTGTTCTTGTGCAGGTACCTCTTGAATAGCTTTCATGTCCATGAGATCTGAAATTTGTTTTTGTGCCTCTGCCCTTTGATTGTGTGGCAGGTTTGGCATGCCTCTCATTCTTGGAAGGGTGTGAAAGTGGATTCTGTAGCCTCTGTCTGTAATGTCCAGGATCCATTTGTCTTTTGTGACAATATGCCAATTTTTCAAAAATAATGCCAGTTTTCCACCTAAAGGTGCTGCCAATTGAGCCTTGCTTGGCATGCAAAGGGGAAAGTCATTGGTTCTGCTTTCTGAATGGCTGTGAACTATCCTCACCACCTCTTGGTGTAGGTGCCTGCCATTGTCTGCCTCTAAATGATCCTTGAGATTGCCCTCTACCCCTCGAGCACCTGTATCTACCTCTTTGAGGTCTGTCCGTGGCTGGAAAGGACCAATTTTTTGAAGGCCAGTTTCTACTGAAACGTGGAGGTTGTACCTGTAGGAAATCTTTCACTGTTTGCATTGATTTTGCCTTTTCCTCCATTTTCTTTAACACCTCCTCAGCTTTAATACCAAACAATACATCTTTTTGAAGAGGTGCATCTAGTAGTTTAGCCTTGACATGATCTGGTAAGGTTTGCTCTTTGAGCCAGGCATGTCTACGTATGACTGATCCTGTAACAGCAGCTCTACATGAGGCCTCTAAAGCATCAAAACCACATTGCAAGGTATGTTTACCCACTTGCTCTGCACTATGTAACAAATCCTGCAACTCCTTCAAGTTTGGTTGTTCAGGTTGTGACATTTTACCTTTCAACTGAGATAACAAAAACTGTTGATACTTTAACATATGGAACTGACAGTTTAATGCCCTCATGGTTAAGGTGGCCGAGGTGTATACCTTTTTCCCCCACCTTTCTAAAGCTCTGGAATCTCTCTCTGAAGGTAATGGATTTTTGGCAGTGGAGGCCTTAATTCCCTTGGGACCCTGTCTAATCGTTTCTGGGTCAGCCGCATGGCCTTTGTGTAGGAATTGGTGTGAATCAGGAACCCGGTAATACCTGTCAGGCTTGACTGGAGCTAGAGATAAAGAGTCTGGGTTGAGGCTGGCCTCTGAATACACATCATCTAGTATGTCTAAGACAGGAGGGATAGCCAGAGGCCTGCGCTGAGGGAGCAAGAGGAACTCCCTGAGCCTTTTCTTGGAGTCTGAGTAATCTTGGCCTTCCCAGTGGAAGTGTTCCCTCAAGGTATGCAAGGTTTCCCCAAAAGAGTAGCCCTCGGGGGGGGGGGAGACAGAGGGAATGGACTCCTCTGCATCAGAATCTTCAAAAGGGGAGTATGAATGTTCCTGGCCTTCAGAATGTTCTGAAGTAATGGAGGCCTGGTCCAAGGAAGGGTATTCTTCCTCCACTCTGGGCCTTTTGTCCGAGGGGGGTTGGGAATCCCTGATAAGAGTAATCAAATCCTCAGCCATTTTGAGCATCTGCTTTTTAGGCATGGGGCCTTGAGAGGGGCCCTGTGGAGCTTGTCTTTTAGAATGCATGGCTGCTTTAGATTTAGTGAAAGCCTTAATGGAAAAAAAAGAAGAAGGCCTGAAGGCACCTTGAGAGGTGGCAGGCCTGTCTAAACTCTGAGTTTCCCCGCCAAGAGTGGCTTCGGTATCTGTAGTCGGGGTGTGGGCCAAAGAGCCTGCGACCTCGGGCACAGAAGACACCGCTAATGAAGTGTCATCGGTAGTCAGGGGCTGCGTAGGCGCCTCGCTGAGAACCAGAGCACTAGTAGTCGGCTTTAGCGTGGTGTCGGTAGAAGTCGCGGACCTCGTCGGTCGGTCCTTATCTTTGCGTCTTTTACTCAAAACTGGAGTCGGATTATCCGATGACATAATGTAATTAAACTTTTTGCCAAAATAGTGTTGGGCGAACTCCGCCCGACACTTAATAGTGCGTCTGTTGAATGTAGCACAAAAATGACAGGCCGAGACGTCGTGGTCTGGGCCTAAGCAAGGAATGCAGAGGGAATGGAAATCCTTATGCGATATTTGCTTCCCACATGAAATGCAATTATTAACTTTGTCTGACATCGGTCTGAGGCAAGAAAAGTTTCCCCAACGGGGTACTTAGCTTTCAAGAAGACTTCGGTTGAAAAATATTCGTAATCTCAGGAGCTGGCCGACCGGCACTTGCGAACTGCTTCTACTTCGGGCACCGCGCGGCAAGAAAGACTGAAGAAAATGGCGTCGGCTGGTTCTTTTATACCCCTGTCGCACTGACGTCAGGGAAGAAGCGACGACATCCGACGCCGGACCTAGACTTTGGAATTCGGCCGACCAAGGACCTGCCTGATGGCAGGAAAACCCATCTGTTATGACTGCAGCTGTATGCACGATGAACATCATTGGGAAACTTTTGTGAGAATGGAGATGGAAATAATCCTCTGCACCCAAATGTCTTTTGTGATATCTAGCCAGGCTCCCTGGTGCAGGGATAAACAATCCCTGATTGCCTCCAGAGCAGGACAATCGGGCCTCCTTTTGTGAGCACTGGTAGGGCCTGTCAGAGAAGGTGTCTCTAGGCCCCTGGTTTTGCTGACCACCTTTGCTGTGTGGGTGGCATCCTGCATTAGTGTCTCTCCTGCCTCTGGGGGAACCATCTCTGCATGGATCTTGGAAAGGACCTTGAGATTTTTTTAACCACATTTTGCCCCCCCCCCTTTGGTTCCTAGAAAAGATCCTTTGGGGTGGTCGAAAAACATACTCCTACAGTAGAGAGAGAGTCTTTCAATGTTTCTCGCACATGGAGAGTGTCCTTCACTATGGGGCCAAACAAACAAGATCTGTCAAAGGCAGCACTGACAAAAGAAGACTTGAAGGGCTCTGCAAAATCACACAAGCACATCCAAGCATGTCTCCTTATTGAGAAACATGAACCCACCGCCCTTGAAGGGGTCTATATTAATTCCACGAAAGACATATTCATCGGATATGTCTTCCACAAACAACCAATGAAAATCACTTCAGCAAACTGCTGAAGTTTTCCCATGATTCGCAAACACTTGCTCACCAACCATCCAGAACACATAATGGACTAACTCAAATCCATCCAAGTGGGGGGCTTTGCCCCCAACACCCTCCAATTTGGGGGGCTGTGCCCCCGACAGCCCACTAACTATATATACCAACTCTGAGATCACACTACAGTGAGGAAAAAGGCAAGTTTAGGTTGGTGGATAAGTGTTTGCGAACTGTGGGAGAACTGTGGTTTGCTGAAGTGGTTTTCATTGGTTGTTGTTAGGGGAAGACGTATTTTCACATAATTAATATAGACCAAATAGTAATACACTTGAGGAAATCAGGCTCAGCTCACGATACAGGAAAGTTTATTAGGTCCACAAAAATAATGCTCTTAACGCTTAAAAAAACAGTACGTTTTCGATTAATTGTCTTCCTCAGAAAGCAAGAATACACACATTAAACATTCACCACCCTCCTTTTATACTCCCTAGGCATTAATTATCTTTCAATTAATTGGATAATTGGAATGAAATGAGCAGCAGTTTAACCTCTTACAAACCCAGAAAAAATGTATACAAATAGCTTATTTGTTGTGTCAGCAAAGAATTAAGCATCCACAAATAACACATTTCAGAATTTTCAAATATATGTGTAAGACCAATAAATCTATCCAGATTTATGATTATATTAATAATAATATTTTACAGAAGCCATCTATACATGTACATTATAAAATCTTACAAAGAACTTGTAGATTGAACTAAAAACTAAAAACTGAAAAAAGAAAAGTAAAAACAGCGCCATCTGGAGTGTGTGAGAGTTCTAAACATCTACCAAAAGTTGATACTGTATATATTAAAACCTAACTCCTTATAAATATACATAATATCTATATATATAATAAATACATATCTTGGAATAAATATATAAATAAATTATTTATATATAAATAATGAATAATAGCATAAAAAATTAATTAATAAAAAACTATGCTAAAAATGTTAAAAACATGTACCTTATATGGAAACATACAAAATTACATATGTAAATCCAAATGGGGAATATGCATACAAAACACATAAGCTCAAAATAAAACACTAAAATTCTGTGCTAATTGGCATATGTATAAAATATGTATGAAACTTATTGGTACAAAAAGGCTCTATATTTTGGAGGACTATGTCAGCTATAATTTAGCTGCTCTCATCTTCAAAACAGGCGCAATTTATATATGGTCATTAAGGCCTGGAGATTTACTTGCTTCAAGTATTAGCTGCCAGACCAATTCCCTATATTTTATAGAGGTCTCCCATAGTCCTCCTCTAATGTCCTTTTTAACTACTTCCAATACAAAGAAATTAAAAATTGCTTCCGGACAATTCACCTTATGCCTGTATAAAGCATTATTAACACAATTCGTCCTAATCTCGTAATAATGCTCATAAACTCTATTCTTAAGTTTCCTTTCAGATTTACCAACATAAAAGGATTCGCAAACTTTACACAGGGCAATATATACTATGCCATTCGTCTGACAATTAGCAAAACATTTACTCTCAATAAACATATCCCTACTACTTATATATATTGCATTTTTATTTTGAATATATGTGCATTGTGGGCATCTGCCACATTTGAAAGTACCTACTTTCCTATTATTGTCCTCTGATATATGGTTTTTAGTTTAAAAAAATGCTTTTAAACATCTCCCTTTCCTATATGTGCATTTTAGTGGTTGCTTGAAAAGACTTGTCAAATCGGATATATCTCCGAATCTAGCCCATTCCTCTTCCAGAATTCTTCTAATTTTTACCGCTTGTATGCTATAATCCATCACCAAGTTACCTTCTAACTCATTCTTTTGTTGGACAGGTTTTAATTCATGAGCACTACCTAAACCCAAAATAGGTTTAAATTTATGCTCTCTACCAACTTTGACTTCTGCTTGAATTTTGTTAATTAACTCAATGGGATAATTTCTTTCCAAAAACATTTTTTGTAACAAAAAACATTCTTCCTCAAAATCCTTGTCTCTTGAAATCATGCGGCTAGCTCTTACTAACTGACCCTTAATAACTCCCTTTTTCTGATGGTATGGGTGGGCACTTTTAAATGACAAATATGAATTTGAAAAGGTTTCTTTCCTAAATACTTTTGAGAAGAAACCACTATCATCTTTTCCAATATATAAATCTAAATACTTAAGGGCAATTTTATCTATTTGGAAGGTAAATTTCAAAAAGTCTGTAGAGTGAGAAATATAAGAAAAGAAATTTTTAAATTCATCATCGGAACCAATCCACAAAAAACACATGTCATCCAAGAAACATTTATATAATTTCCAACAGTGTCTATAAGATGAATTAATAATATATTTATCTTCCCATGCGGACAAGATTATATTGGTATAAGTTGGGGCACATCTGGCTCCCAATGCAATTCCTTGAATCTGTTTAAAGAATTCTCCTTCATAAAAAATAAAATTATTTGTTAATACTATGTCCATTAGGGTAAGTATGAGGTAGAACTCATTGTTATTAAACTTCCCATAGTTTACTAGGGCTTCCTCAAACCACCTCATACCCTCCTCGTGAGGGATTGATGAAAATAAATCAATAACATCGATAGTTATAAAAGTGATGTCTTTATCAAAAAGTTCGGGGGTAAGGTTAACCAGCAATGACCATGAATCCTTCACAACGCCATTTCCTGATATCGATAAATCTTTTAATTTCAAATCCAACCACTTTGCTATAGGGGCTGTGATTGAGTGACCTGAAGCCACAATTGGTCTCATAGGTGGGTTGGTAACACACTTATGTACTTTGGGTACACCAAAGATAATCGGTGTCAAAGGTTTTTCCACTTCTAAATATTTATATAATTTCCTGTCAATAGAACCTTCAATTAATAGGTCATATAGAAGCATATTAACCTTTCTATTACCTATGTTAACCTCATTTAAAGATGCCCTTACATATTTTGTTTAATCATTCAGTAATTCCAACATTTTGGCATCATATATGACCTGGTCTATAATCACAGTCCCTCCACCTTTATCAGGTTTACATACTCTAATATTTGGATCATTACTCAACGTATAAAGCAACATATTTTCTTCCTTTGTTAAATTAAAACCAAATTTATCTTTAGACAATTCATCCCTAATTTACCTTTCCATCATTAACTCAAAATTCTTGAGTTGGAGATGAAGGGGGGGGACTAAAAGTACTTTTTCTTTTTAAATCACTATTTCTTTTAACATCATCTTGGCCTTGGAAAATAAGCTCTAAATTTTTCTTCCTCAGAAAAAGCTTTAAATCGATTAATACTTTAGTCACATCCGCTTTCCTATTTGGGATGAATTTAAAACCCTTAGAGAACAGGGGAAAACATGTTTCATTAATATCAAAATTACTATAGTTGAAAATGTTATACCCATTGTATTTCCAAATAACACCTTCCACACTAATAGGTGTACTGTACTTATTAAGTGCTATCATCTCATGGTTCCTTGCTACCAGGCTTTCTGCCCTTTCTTGAAACTGTAATTCCGGTTGTAATTCTGATAGGCCATTGGCATTCCCTGTCCTCGTCCCCCCCCCCCCATTCTGGTAGTTTTTTTGAAAATTGTTATTTTGTTGAAAACTACCATTTTGCTGATAATTCTTAATCCTTTCTGATCTCCTAAGCTCAGGGAATTCCGAGTAATTTTCCATATCAATAAAGACATCATTCTCATCAACAGATGCGCATGGTTTCTCCCCTTGTTCATTCCAGGCATATTCATATTCTGGAAAATTTCTAGGTTTGAATGGTCTCGGTTTTGGATAACTAACATTATCTCTGTACTCCTGAATATCCCTATCTAATTTCTTGCATTTCCTCTCATACACATTCTTAATACCATTTTCTATTTTTTGTAACATTTCAAAGTACTTCTTTTGACTGTCCTCCATAGAAAATAAAAGGTCATTTGTAATTTTTGCATTTAATTCATCAATTTTAGTTTCCAAAACACACATTTCCCTTTCATTCTCTTTTATCAAGGCTTTTAAAATGTTTAAACCACATGTATTAAATATATTTAATAGTTCCTTATGTAGTTCCCCCCCATCCTTAACTTTATTTGGGTATTTAAATATTCTAAGACCCTTGGGTACTATATCTAACCTAATACATTCTTTTAAATACAAATTCTCTAATTCCATATTTTTAAATTTAAATAACATTTCATTTAATAAGCTAACACTAGTATCATAAGTAAAACTGTTATTACTTCCACTCACCAGATGCGCTTTTTTGTCCTTAAAAGAAAAATTCATATGTAAAATATCCTTAAAGTCCTTCCTATGCCTCAGTGTTTTAGATTTAGAGTTCACAGAGGTTGTTTCAACATCCCGACTGCTGCATGCTTCCTCATTATGGTCACTACGCGTTTCATGGGCATTAGGCACTCTAACCATTCTTCTCGGGTTAAATTCATCATTATGCGACGACCCTGGCGCCACCTCCACATCCTCATTCGCACCACTAATAATTATCAGGTCTTGATCCACAGGCTGAAACGCTTTCCCCTCCTTTGGTCTTTCATTCGAGTTGAAACCTGAAAAAACGCCATATTCTTTCCGCTTAAGCATTTCCAGATTGCAAGGCAGTTCTGCCTGTGACGACACAGGTGGGTGGTGCTTTTGGGAAAGCAAGTCAATAAGTTGAGTTAATTGGAGAAATCCTGTCCATCCTGTCTTCTTTCGTTTCACTTCCTCCTGTGGATTTTGTATCTGGCACGCCCTCCTCTGATTCCATATTAAAAGCCAAAAAACAAAGTAAACTGGAACGCAAGTGTAAAAAGCAACAAACTAAATAGTAATACACTTGAGGAAATCAGGCTCAGCTCACGATACAGGAAAGTTTATTAGGTCCACAAAAATAACGCTCTTAACGCTTAAAAAAAAACAGTACGTTTTCGATTAATTGTCTTCCTCAGAAAGCAAGAATACACACATTAAACATTCACCACCCTCCTTTTATACTCCCTAGGCATTAATTATCTTTCAATTAATTGGAATGAAATGAGCAGCAGTTTAACCTCTTACAAACCCAGAAAAAATGTATACAAATAGCTTATTTGTTGTGTCAGCAAAGAATTAAGCATCCACAAATAACACATTTCAGAATTTTCAAATATATGTGTATAGATTACCAAAAGTTGATACTGTATATATTAAAACCTAACTCCTTATAAATATACATAATATCTATATATGCATTAAATACATATATTGAAATTTACCTTCCAAATAGATAAAATTGCCCTTAAGTATTTAGATTTATATATTGGAAAATATGATAGTGGTTTCTTCTCAAAAGTATTTAGGAAAGAAACCTTTTCAAATTCATATTTGTCATTTAAAAGTGCCCACCCATACCATCAGAAAAAGGGAGATGTTATGTGATCCTATCTCGCCTACATTCTGACTGATGGGTTCGGAGCCGATCCCTCGGCTCCGACTCGGCACGCTTATGCCAAAGAGCGAAGTCTCTTATTGGCTGAGCTTACTATATCCCAGGATGCACCACTACCAGTCCCCCAGATCTCGTTTGCCGCTAACAAGTGAAGACGTGGTCTCGAGCTGGCTGAGCTAAGTAGTGATTATTTTCACTAACTTTCTGTCAGGAATTTCTTTATTCTTCAACTAAAAGCTGTTTTAACAGCTATCTTGTGTTTAGAGTGCGTTTGGAGAAATTTACTTGGTAAATTGTTGTGTTGTGAGTGTTGTTTGACTAGGAGTACCTCTTGTGTGGAAAGGCCTTTCCCGGTCTTTTTGGTTGTTAGGTGACTTCTGTTCTGTTTAGGGATCTCGGATCCTTCATACTGCTGATAGTTTCTCTTTCTTTGAAAAGAAGGACAAAGCAGAGAAAATTTCTTTTTTCTGTCTTAATTACAGTGTTTGTACTGTGTTTGGCTAGTTCACTGAATAATTTACCGGAATGTCTCAGGTTCCTAGGCCTTCAGGCTTTAAAAAGTGCACCAAGTGCAACTTTAAAATGTCTATAACAGATGACCACTCTCTCTGTGTTTATTGTTTGAGTGCAAAACATTTGCAGGAGTCCTGCAGCGTGTGTCACGCTTTTTCCTCGAGGGTCCTCCAAGAGAGGAAAAATAAGCTTATATTAAAAGGCCTTATAAAACCCTCCTTTGAAGAAGCTTTAGCATCCTCTCCTTCTCCTGCTAAAAGAAAGGGCATCGGCTCCGACCAGTCCGTCGGATCCGACCGCCAAAAGACATAGGCAGGTTTCTCCTTGGCTCCAAGGACTTGAGCCGAGGCGAACGGTCTGCCTCGATGCCACCAGTCTCGACTCCTCTGGCTTCGGAGCCGATGGCTGGGGCATCGAGAGGCGGGTCACCGTCGGCTCCACTGGTCTCGGAGCCGATAAAGGTTGTCCGCTCAGACACTTCCTCCTCGGCGCCGAAGTCCTCCTCGGCACCGATGGAAACTAGTTTGGGTATTCCTTCGGCGCCGATAGTCATCGAGTCGCCTCGGAGCCGGTCCCCTAGCCCCTTGGGGCCGTTGGAGAGGCCATCTTGAACCCGTTCAGTATCCTCTAGGTCATCGAGGATGTCAGATTTGGACATAGACAGGGTGCTCCAAAGACTGTTCCAGTCCCCAGTCTTTCAAAAATTTGTTTCGGCTCCGACCCAGTTGGCTTCGGAGCCGACGGCCCATGCCCATGTCATTGCCATTCCTCCTCTGACTGCTTCGGCTCCGTCGGAGCAGGTGCTGTTGGAGCCGGTGGAGGTCTTAGGGTCGGCTCCGACCCTTACTCCAACCCCGGCCTTCGGGTCCGAGTTTGGTACACGGACTTCTTCGGCTGGACCCTGGGGTGACGTTTCGGGACCTATGCTGTCGGTTCCGAGCCTCCCTCTCGGTGCTTCGGCTGCGGGACTTCCGTCTGCTATCATGGCTCGGGACCGGACACTCCCAGGATTCTGGGGGTCCGGCTTTCAGAGCTATGAAGAGTGCCTTGGCCAAGTCTTCTTCGGCCATCTCTCCGGCTTTACCGGCACCTTCCCTGGGCGTGGAGACTGGGTCTTTGGCAGTTCCCCTGTCCTTAGGCAGCGGAGCCCTGGGCCTGAGGTTACCCCACTGGGGTTCCCTCCTCCTGAGGGTTCTTCGGAGTTGTCTTCAGAGGAGCCCCCAAGGAAGAGATCGTGCAAGAGGAAGCACGTGGACTCCCCGAGTCTATTACATCGGACACTGATCTTGATGATGCGGAGGGGTCCCCGAAGTCGTCCTCGGATGATGTCTCATTTGCAGACATTTTAGAGATCCTCAAACAACGAGGCGGCTGGATATCCAAACCCCCCTCTGCTGATGAGTCAGTGCTTCTCAAGGCCTTTGGGGCTCAGCCCTCCGCCTCCTGGGTGTCTCCGCCCTTCGACGAGCTCCTGGATTTGGTTTGTCGGAGGCGTGGGAACATCCAGATACCGTGGAACCAGTGCCTTCTCGTCCTAACAAATTTTTGTCTGCCCCACCCGAGAAGGAGTTCCTGACTAAAGGCGTGGCTGTAGATGCCATGGTGGTGGCATCTGCTACACAACAGGACGTGGCAGAGGCTTCAACGTCCGTCCATCCTCCTAATAAGGAGTCTAGGAGCATGGACCGATGCGGGAAGCGCACCCTGACTTCAGCGGCCTTTACTTTAAGGTCCCTGAATTATTTGGCACATTTTACCAGGCTTCAGAGGGATCTGGTCAAGGAGCTGTCAGATTCCCTCTCGGGTAACCTACCTGAGCAGCTAGCCCAGTCGGTTAGCTCTCAGTTGGCTATCCTTACTTCAATTTCTAACTCGTCCATGAGGCTCATTTCATATGCGGCCGAAGGGGCGGGTAGAGCGGCAGGCACAGGCGTGGCTCTCGGAGACAAGCCTGGCTCCGTTTGTGTCATTTTGGAGGCCTTCAAGTCTTCCTTCACGACGCTCCCTTTGATGGGTCCTCTTTGTTTGGACCTAAGGTTAAAGACACTCTTACCCACTGTGAGCAAGAGGGAAAAACTTTATCTGCCGTAGGTGCACGTTATTCCACTCCCTTTCGGCCTTATCCCAAGGCTAAAGGAGGAGGGAAGATGTGGTTCCGCAAATCACGTAAGTTTTTTCCTCAACAGCAGGAAGATTCCCCTTCCAGAGGCAGAGGACGGGGAAATTTTTCTGGGAGACGCCGTCCCAGAGGCGGCAGAGGGCCCCGCAATTCTGGAGACCGTGAGTCCTTTCGTGGCTCTTCAGCCTCCCACACTTAATGAGGGATTGCCCGGCTGTGCTGCTCCGGAGTCAGTCGGGTGCCATTTTGCCAAGCACCTAAAAGCCTGGGAGTCTATCACTCAGGACAGATGGGTGCTTCGGATTATTGCCGGAGGTTACACCATTCCCTTCACACACTCACCCCCACCGTCCAAAAAAATCCCGGACCCACCACCCAGTCAAAGGGAAATTGCAGCCACAGAAGCATTAAAGCTGCTAGAAAAAGGAGTCATCCAACCGGTCCCCACAGACCAGATCGGATCCGGAAATTACTCAAGGTTCTTTTTAGTGCCAAAAAAGACAGGGGACCTGAGACCAATATTGGATCTCAGCAGACTAAACCAATCCGTCACGAAATCCAAATTCCGAATGGTCACGTTACAATCCATTCTCCCATTGTTGGAGAAGGATGTTTGGATGTGCTCCATAGATCTCAAGGACGCCTATTATCACATACCGATACATCAGGCGTCCAGGAAGTATCTGCGCTTCAGCCTGGGAGACAGTCATTTCCAATTTTGTGCACTGCCCTTTGGTCTCACCACAGCCCCCAGGGTGTTCACCAAGTGTTTGGCAGTAGTAACTGCTCACCTGAGGAGTCTTGGATTCCAAGTGTTTCCCTATCTGGACGACTGGCTCCTGACTGCCACCACCAGTCATCTACTAATGGACAACCTCAAAGCCACCATTTCCATGGGTGCTACCCTGGGAATTACATTCAATTGGTCAAAGTCTGTCTTGCTGCCCTCTCAGCGCATAAGGTTCATAGGAGCACAGATAGACTCAAAATTGATGCGCGTTTTTCTTCCTACCGAAAGGATTCAAACTTTACAAGGCCAAGTTCAAGCCCTGCTTTCAAGATCCAAGGCCCCAGCCAGGATGGTCCTGCAACTTTTAGGTTCGATGTCTGCCACGGTTCTCCTAGTTCCTCTGGCAAGATTGCACATGAGGATTCTTCAGTGGCTATTATCGACTCAATGGTCCTTTCAGGATCTTCCCCTCAATCACCCCATTATGATTACAGAAACGTGCAAACGGGACCTTCGCTGGTGGCTTCAGCCGTCCAATCTGAATCAGGGAAGTCCTTTTGTTATCCCCCCTCCGGTGGTCACCCTGACGACGGATGCCTCCCAGACAGGGTGGGGGGGGGCATTGTCTGGGCAGGTTAGTTCAGGGTTCCTGGCTTCCAGACGAAACCTTTCTCCACATCAATGTATTGGAGATGAGGGCTGTACTTCTGTCCCTACAGGCCTCCACA
Organism: Protopterus annectens; assembly: GCF_019279795.1. NCBI lineage: Eukaryota > Metazoa > Chordata > Ceratodontiformes > Protopteridae > Protopterus > Protopterus annectens. Next base: position 472,699,031 of record NC_056741.1, read on the forward strand.
AGTTTCTCCCTCAGGGCATTATCGCTATCCACACAGACAACATGTCGGTGGTCTGGTATCTAAACAAACAAGGAGGGACCAGATCTTACCCCCTTTGCAGAGAGGCCATGAGGGTGTGGGAATGGGCTGTAGCTACTAGCCGTTTCTTGGTAGCGACCCACATTCCGGGGAAATCCAATATATTGGCAGACAGATTAAGCAGGACAATTCTCTCTCCTCACGAGTGGTCCCTGAATGAAACAGTAGCAGCTCAGGTTTTCAGAAGATGGGGCGCGTGCTGCGACCTGTTTGCAACACCACAAAACACAAAGTGCAAAAGGTTCTTCTCCTTGACTCCACATCAGGGGGAAGCAGCTATGGATGCTCTAGCACAACCTTGGCCAACAGGGCTACTTTATGCCTTTCCTCCGATTCCACTTCTCCCCAAAGTCATTCAGAAAGCTTCTCAATTGGGGTCCACAATGATACTAATTGCTCCACACTGGCCTCGTCAGGTATGGTTTCCTACCTGAAGAAACATGCGTGGACGATCCTTGGGTTTTAGATCTAACTCCGGATCTGCTAATTCATCAGTCGGGACGACAACACCAGTCCCTTCACACTTTGAAGTTGACAGCTTGGCTCCTCCACTTCCGACTTTAGTCAGAAATCACACCTTAGACCCGGAAGTTATTCACATTTTATCTTCGCCCACAAACCCACCACTAAGAAATTGTACCTCAGTAAGTGGAAGAGGTTTGCTATCTGGGCTCAACTCAGGGGCTTAGACCCTATCACTGCCCCGATCCCAGAGGTTTTGAAATTTTTAACATCCTTGTTTAATCAAGGATCTTCAGTCTCTACTATTAAAGTCCAACTGGCAGCTATCTCTAAATTTCACGAATCCATGGATCCACCGTTGATGAGCAGCAGATTATGCAAAACTTTCATTAAAGGTGCGGGGCTGTTAAGACCCCCAGTTTTTCATCCTGCGCCTCCGTGGGATCTTGATTTGGTGCTTCGTGCATTAACATCTTCCCCTTACGAACCGGCTGCTACATGTGAGTTAAAATATCTGTCTTGGAAAACTGCCTTCTTAGTTGCAATTACCTCTGCAAGAAGAGTTTCAGAGCTTCAAGCCCTATCTATCAAACCACCGTACTTGATTTTTCACAAGGATAGAGTATCACTTAGGCCTAACCCATCTTTTGTCCCAAAGGTCTGTTCTAATCTCTGTCTCCAACAATCTCTAGAGCTACCAGTTTTCTTTCCAAAATTCTCCAATGAAGCAGAATACACTCTCCATAAATTGGATGTTCACAGGCAATTGCGCTTCTATCTAGACAGGACTCAACAAATTCGTAAATCAGACCAGTTGTTTGTGTCCTTCTCAGACAATAAATTGGGTAAAACCATCACAAAAGCTACTATCTCCAAATGGATTAGAGACTGTATAACTCAGGCTTATTCCTCTTCAAATAAGCAACTTACAACATCTATCAAAGCTCACTCTACCAGAGCTATGGCTACTTCTATAGCTTTTCATTCCAAACTCGCTATTTCTGAGATTTGTGCTGCGGCTACTTGGTCCAATCCGCACACTTTCATTTCCCACTATAAATTGGATGTGGCATCTAAAGGGCGAGCATCATTTGGTTCCATGGTACTCAGGAGTGTTTTCCAGTGAGCCACCCAGGATTCAGGTGCTAGGGACGCTGTCCCATCAGTCAGAATGTAGGCGAGATAGGATCACATAACATCTTTTAGTTATGTACTCACCATAACTTCAGATGTTTGGGATCCATCTACTACATTCCTAATACCCACCCTCCTTCCCCGGGCCTTGGAGATCAGAAGAGATTGAACGGTTTTGAGTTCTACTGTTTTATCTTGTTTCTTCTGACGATGTTATATAAGCAGTGCTTGCATGTGTGCATGTATGCGGACAAACTAGATCTGGGGGACTGGTAGTGGTGCATCCTGGGATATAGTAAGCTCAGCCAATAAGAGACTTCGCTCTTTGGCATAAGCGTGCCGAGTCGGAGCCGAGGGATCGGCTCCGAACCCATCAGTCAGAATGTAGGCGAGATGGATCCCAAACATCTGAAGTTATGGTGAGTACATAACTAAAAGTTATTAAGGGTCAGTTAGTAAGAGCTAGCCGCATGATTTCAAGAGACAAGGATTTTGAGGAAGAATGTTTGTTACAAAAAATGTTTTTGGAAAGAAATTACCCCATTGAGTTAATTAACAAAATTCAAGCAGAAGTCAAAGTTGGTAGAGAGCATAAATTTAAACCTATTTTGGGTTTAGGTAGTGCTCATGAATTAAAACCTGTCCAACAAAAGAATGAGTTAGAAGGTAACTTGGTGATGGATTATAGCATACAAGCGGTAAAAATTAGAAGAATTCTGGAAGAGGAATGGGCTAAATTCGGAGATATATCCGATTTGACAAGTCTTTTCAAGCAACCACTAAAATGCACACATAGGAAAGGGAGATGTTTAAAAGCATTTTTTGAAACTAAAAACCATATATCAAAGGACAATAATAGGAAAGTAGGTACTTTCAAATGTGGCAGATGCCCACAATGCACATATATTCAAAATAAAAATGCAATATATATAAGTAGTAGGGATATGTTTATTGAGAGTAAATGTTTTGCTAATTGTCAGACGAATGGCATAGTATATATTGCCCTGTGTAAAGTTTGCGAATCCTTTTATGTTGGTAAATCTGAAAGGAAACTTAAGAATAGAGTTTATGAGCATTATTACGAGATTAGGACGAATTGTGTTAATAATGCTTTATACAGGCATAAGGTGAATTGTCCGGAAGCAATTTTTAATTTCTTTGTATTGGAAGTAGTTAAAAAGGACATTAGAGGAGGACTATGGGAGACCTCTATAGAATATAGGGAATTGGTCTGGCAGCTAATACTTGAAGCAAGTAAATCTCCAGGCCTTAATGACCATATATCAATTGCGCCTGTTTTGAAGATGAGAGCAGCTAAATTATAGCTGACATAGTCCTCCAAAATATAGAGCCTTTTTGTACCAATAAGTTTCATACATATTTTATACATATGCCAATTAGCACAGAATTTTAGTGTTTTATTTTGAGCTTATGTGTTTTGTATGCATATTCCCCATTTGGATTTACATATGTAATTTTGTATGTTTCCATATAAGGTACATGTTTTTAACATTTTTAGCATAGTTTTTTATTAATTAATTTTTTATGCTATTATTCATTATTTATATATAAATTATTTATATATTTATTCCCAAGATATGTATTTATTATATATATATAGATATTATGTACATTTATAAGGAGTTAGGTTTTAATATATACAGTATCAACTTTTGGTAGATGTTTAGAACTCTCACACACATCAGATGGTGCTGTTTTTACTTTTCTTTTTTCAGTTTTTAGTTTTTAGTTCAATCTACAAGTTCCTTGTAAGATTTTATAATGTACATGTATAGATGGCTTCTGTAAAATATTATTATTAATATAATCATAAATCTGGATAGATTTATTGGTCTTACACATATATTTGAAAATTCTGAAATGTGTTATTTGTGGATGCTTAATTCTTTGCTGACACAACAAATAAGCTATTTGTATACATTTTTTCTGGGTTTGTAAGAGGTTAAACTGCTGCTCATTTCATTCCAATTATCCAACTAATTGAAAGATAATTAATGCCTAGGGAGTATAAAAGGAGGGTGGTGAATGTTTAATGTGTGTATTCTTGCTTTCTGAGGAAGACAATTAATCGAAAATGTACTGTTTTTTTTAAGCGTTAAGAGTGTTATTTTTGTGGACCTAATAAACTTTCCTGTATCGTGAGCTGAGCCTGATTTCCTCAAGTGTATTACTATTTGGTTTGTTGCTTTTTACACTTGCATTCCAGTTTAATTAATATAGACCCCTTGAGGCACCCTCAGCTGCATGAGAGACAAGTCTCATGGACAAATTTGAGATGGATTGAAGGGTTGTTAACTGCGAGGCTACTGAAGTTTGAGCCTCTGCAGTAGTGGTTCCTGAAGGAGCATTTGACAGTTCCTTAATCAAATCTTTTTGTAACATTGTGAAATGTGCCAGGTAATTCAGTGACCTAAGAGCAAAAGTTGCTGAAGCACAGACACACTTCCTCAACATATCCAAAGCTCTGGACTCTCTGTTAGGGGGATGGACAGTGGAACTTTGTTCTGCAAGTTCCTTCTTTGTGGCTACTGCCACAACCATGGCATCTACTGGTACTCTCTTGCTCCAGTGTTCCCTTCCTGTTGGAGGTGCCATAATTTGGTCTGGCCTCTTGTGAATAGGTTCAACTGCATCAGGTTCCTTCCAAGCCAGCTTGGGGATCAAATCAATGAGCTCATTAGCATACAAAGTTACCCAGGGGGGTAGATGGGTCAGATTCTAATGCCTCCAGAAACACTGATTCCTCCATGAAAGGAATTTGGGAGGACCAACCACCCCAGTTCTTGAGAATGCATGAGACATCTCCAAGTGGTGATCTAGGGGATCCTTCCCCCTTTGACAAAATATGTGTCTTCCATGAGAGATTCCTGAGGGAAATCTAAGTGCCTCCTTTTGCAGTTCCTTTTCTGGGGTACTTCCTCAGAGGGATGTTCTGGGGAAGTATCTGAAGAGAGGGTAATACCCTGCTGGGTATCCTGAAGGGGTTGGACTGGCTGTCCCTGTGGAGTCAAATGTGGAGGCTCTTGATGCAGATGCACATGGGACACTGAACGAAGATCCAAGGGGGGAGAGACCATCCATCCTGTCAAAGCAAAGAAAACTCTCTCGGTTCACTACCTCAAAGGAAGGTGATGGAGCCATAAAGCCATGCTTCTGTCCCATCAGCTTTGTCTGCCCCAAAAGACAATCTGCCAGAGGCAGAGGCCAGAGCCGAGCTGTCCAGGGAAGAGGCACCGAGGAGCAGAGTCTGCTCCGAAAACTTTGGAGTTGACTCCAACAACTCGGATCCAACCAGGATCCTTCAGCTCTGAGAGCCACTCAGCTCCATACTTGTCAAAAAGCCAGGGCACTCAGAGAAACCTCCACATCTGAGGACACCAGTACTCTCAGACCCGAAGCAGACAGTCTCACCAAACACAGAGCCAAGGACTCTGAAATGAAGTGTCAGATCAGAGAAGGAGCCAGTATTGGAGGGGTAGATCTGGCCAAGGCTTCCTGACCCAAGGGGGGGGGGGCAGATCCAGGAGAACCCCATCTGTATCTGCACCAAGAGAAACTTCATCATTCTATCCATGTCAGCTTCAGTGAGACTCTTGGAAGAACGAGATGAAGCAATAGATGGTGACTTGGACCACCGTCTATCAAGCAATGGAGACAGGATCACAGAAGTGACTGTCTCTATAGTCAGGAAGTATCAGACTCGAGGAAGCACCTTCTGAGCCCAAGTACTCTGATCTAAAACACTTTAGCAGATGCTGTCTTGGAGCTGGACTGCTTCATATCTAACCTGGAATGTTTGAGTGGAAGCTCTGTTGATGATGGGGTTGAAGAAACTGACTTTTTTGGGAGGGACTTTCCTGGAACATCCTTGGAAGCTACTTCAGGGGAATGAGCCCCAGATATATCGTTTCTGAAAAAGAAGTAGGCAAAAGACCCTTTAGGATTAATTTATTTTTTGAGTCCGCTACACCCCACAGATTAAAACTTTGACAAATGTCACAATGCACATTAAGGTGTTCTGTGCTTAAGCAGTAGACCCAGATGTCATGTGCATCAGAATAAGGCAGCTTATGGACAATTTTTTTCCATTTTTTAAGCCTTTCTCAGACATCATGAAAAATCTCAAACAGTAAGGAGGAAAGAGTTTTTTTTTTTTCTTTTTTAAAATAAGGTAAGGAGGAAGAAAAAGGGGAAAAAATGTTAAACCGGTACCAGCAATTGTACTTAAGAATACACCAACATGTAAAAAAAACATTTACAAGTAAAAAAATATTATAAAACTCATGGAAAAATACTACCAGCAATAGTAAAAGAGAAATACCCTAAGTGTACAGAAAAAAAAAATAAAATTGAAGAAAAATAATGTAAAAGCACTTAACTTCTAAATATGCTGGACAGCAAGGTTGACCACGTCTATACGCAAAAGCGCCAAATGCGATCTGGGTATGTTAGCGGTTGGTGTATTATGGGTAGGGAGGAGCTCGAGAGTCAGTTGACCACAAGCTATAGCAACAGCAGAGTCAGATCTGACGTTTGGATCCGAACCAATTGTTGAGGAATGAAATAAAATTGACATCAGCTCATATTTGCCTCTTCAACATGGATATAGTTAAATGTACCTTGTGAACCGACATCAAATGGCAGCTGGTCGCTATATGCTGCCCCACATGGAATAACAGTCTCTGTGGATACTAGGGTATATTGACAATCCTTGCTAATGGGACCTTCCAGTGACCATAAGGGGACATGGCAGGTGTACCATAGGTATCTGCCTCCTTCATACTTCAATTCTTTGATGTTATACTTCAATATGTGGAGGAACATATGTGGTTCCCAAGGAGAGCAGAGGACAGAAAACATCGAGCAGGTATGTTATGAAATAGGCCATTTCACAGAGGTTCTAGAGTCCACTGATTGCATCCACATCACTACCAAGGACCACTAATTTCACATAGACAATGGTGTAGCTGAAGGGTTTCTACTCCATCAACAGGCAGGTGGTGTGCAACGTACAGGGTATTCTATACAATCTGTATGTGTACCACCCAGGCAGTTACCATGATTCCCACATTTGGTAAAAGTCCAAACTATACCAGACATTTGTGTTGGGTGACACCCTACAGTGGATATCTTACTGGCAATGCAGGATATGGCTCATGACACTAAATGCATCTCAGCTAATGCAACACTGTACTTTCCAAGACCAACAATATCATCAATTATCCAGTCACTCTCTCTCCACTTGCCACTGCCAGTGTAACTTTATCACACCAGCTATAGATCAGTCCTTTTTTTTTCTGGCCAACAGAAATATCACAATTGTGTTCCACTCTCTATACCTAAAATATTCAGTAGGACAATGAGTAGAATGGCTGTGGCCATTTTTATCATACAATTTCCAGTCTGACAGAACAATTATGCAAATGAACCAATTACGGATAAATCTCTCATTTAATGCAATGTATTTCAACCCTAGACTGTGTGGGGAGGCTCATGTCTTGCTATGCACATGCACTGAAGACTGCAAAGTGGTCTGTATATCTGTGGGCAGGTCGATGACCTGTATGAGGCTGTGGATTTCTTAATCAGACTTGCTGCCTCAAGGGAAACTGTATCATTACCATGGGCACCAATGTGGCCTGTATGAGGCAGATACCTTTAGGCCACTACATTTCTTCCCACACCTTTATACAATGGTTGGTAATGAGTGTGGTGGTATTGAACTTTGTTGCTTTGTCCTGCTCCCCATCAGTGCATGCCATGTGGCATCCACAACATGCAGTTACATGACTCTATAATTTTCCTTTTAATAGCAACCTGGTTGCTTGTATATTATCATCATCATCATCATCATCATCAACCCCCCCTTTTTCCCATTTTTTTTCTACATGGAGTCAGGGTGTTGTATTAACTTTTTATTTTATTTAACATTTGTTAAGTGGGAAAGTCCAACTAGGACACTGCCTATTTTCAGCAAGGCCTGGGGAGAAACACTCCAGACGCTTGTCTTTGGAATGTGGGAGGAAACTGAAGTACCTGGAGGAAACCCAAGTGATCGCAGGGAGGACCTGCAGACTATGCACAGAAGGCACCCCAGCTGAGAATCAAACTGGAGAACCTCTTGCTGTGAGGCAACGTTGACCGCTGCACCACTGTCACCATCTCTCTCAAATGAATGCTACACTCCTGCCTTCTTTGACACTCATACCTGACTGTCATAGATCTTCTCTCACACAATCCGTCCACCTCTTTGCTGAACGCCGCTTACCTTCTTCCAGGCTATCCCAAATCTTCTTCACCAGACTGTTTTCTGCTTTTCTACACATGTGCCTGAAGCACGGTAATCTGTTCTCTTTGATTTTTTCTGCAATTGGTTCTACTTTGGCTTCTACTGTTATGTCCTCATTTCTTCATCTGTCCCACAGTGCACACCCTAAAATCCATCTCAGGCACTTCATTACCATTACCTGTAGCTTTATCTGCTCTGCCTTTACTGGCTGAGATTCTGTATCATACAGTAGTACTGGTCACACCAATGTTTTGTACACTGTATTTTTCAGTTTCTTTGGCTTTTTTCTGTCATACACTACACCTGACACTAGCCAGCTGGCTGCAGCGCCTCTTATTCTACCTTTGACCTCTTCACTCAGACTTCTCTTCTTCTCAAGCACCCCTCTCAGATACTTCAAGCTGTTAACCTGTTCCACTGTCTTCCCTTCTATTTCAATTCTCAACTTTTTCTGATTTCCCCAATTTTCTGCCATTACCACTCTTATCCATTCTTAGAATCATCCCATGTGCCTTCAGTCTTACATTTCATTCCTCTGTCCTTTGCTGAGGTTCTTGCTCAGTCTGCTTGTAATACCACATCATCTGTATACAGCAACTTTGTTGATCTGTCCCCTCCAACCTGTTTGCTAATGCAGTCCATCACCAGTATGAACAGCAGTGGACTCAGACCTGAACGCTGATGTATACCTACTTCCACTGGGAATCCCTCTGTGAGGCCAAAAACACTGTTCATACTTGAGTCATTGGGTCCTTGTACATGGCCCGCACTAACTCTACCAATGTTTCTGGGATTTTGAACTGTCTCAGTACTACCCAAACAGTTTTTTGGGACCTCATCGTTTGCTTTCTCCAACTCTAAGAATACCCAGTTGCATTCTTTTCTCATCTCTAGCTTCTTCTCAACTATCTGTTTCATTGTAGACATCAGTTTAATTGTGCTGCATCCAGATCTGAAGTGCTCATCTCCCATCTTACTTTCTACTACTCTGCATATCCATTTATCAATCACCCTCTCCAGAATTTTCATGCAATATGACAAGAGTTTGCTACCTCTGTACTGCTCAAAGTTGTGGATGTCCCATTTGTTCTTGTACAATAGTACAAGTATGCTTATTCTCCTGTCATCTAAGATATGCCTTTCTCTCCACACTGCTATGAGTAACCTCAGGAGGCATTTCTCCCCTAACTCAGCAAGCATCTTTATCATATCTGATGTTACCTCATCTGAGCCTACTGCTTTCCCCTGACTTAATTTGCCTACGTGCTATTCCTACTTCTAGGGTGGGTGTCTAGAGCAGTACAGCTTCTGTGTGGTTTTCTTCATTTAGAAGCAGCTGGAAGTACTCCTTCCTTCTGCCTTTGATGTCATGTGGGCTGGTGAGCAGGTTGTTGCTGACATCCCTTATGAAGGGTGTCTGTCTTCTTTATCTTTCCTTCTTTGTCTTGCAACCTGATACAGTTTCTTTGTGTCACCTACTGAGTCACTTTCCAGAAGCTGGTAGAGTGCTTCTGATGCTCTATTCTTTGCTATTGCAACTCCTTAGCTTTTGTTAGCCAACCACTATTCCTTCCTAGCCTGGTCTATCTTTTCTATCTCCCACTTTTTCCTGCACTCCTTTCTTTTGATGACTTCTTGGACATCTGCATTCCACCACCAACTTTCCTTATGTACCTTATTTCCATACCTGGCTCAGCCACATATCTGTTCTGTAGTCCTCATACATGCTGTTTTGATGTGCTGCCATTCTCCAACTCAACCTAGTTCATCAACTTCTTGTGGTGTTACTGTCCTGAGTAACTCCTTGAACTCTTGTACTTTCTCTCCAGTCAACTTCCAGGTCTTCAGCATGGTCTCTGTTGACCTTAGAGCCTTCTCTGACCACTGCTTGCACCTGATTTTGGCAACCAGTTGTTTATGCTATGGGCCAACTGTTTCACGGGAATGACTTTGCAATCACTGATTCTACCCCAGTGCCTTTTCCTTACTAGGAAGAAGTCTGTGTTACATGTTGGCCATTCTTGTCTCTTTTTCTGAACCATGTGTTAGCTACTATCAAGTCCTTTGTCAGACAGAAGTCTAGAATGGCCTCTCCTTCATTCCTTTTGCCCTACCCATGTGGTCCCAGGCAGTCCTCATATCCTGTTCTGTCTGTCTCGATATGTGCATTCAAGTTACCCATTATCAAAACCAATTCAAGCTGTTCTGCTTTATCTAGTACGTCCTGCAACTGCTGTATGAATGCACTCTTTTCCTCACTATCAGAACCCTAATGTGGGGCATAGGCTGAGATTATGAATACTGCCCTATCATTACACTGGAGTCTGATTGCCATGAGTCTGTCACTAATTGGGCTGACATCCCTTACTGCCTTCTGAAGTCTCCTCTGTACCATCATCTCATTCACTTCCAAGCTCCGTCCTATCAGTAAATATATATTGAGTGCAGCAATTCTTAGTTCATGTTTGGCAAGTTGATTGTTTTTTTATGTCCAGCTTTTGCTCAACACAGCTATCCCAGGTAACCCAGACTGGGCAACTGGACACTGGCTGACCAGTAACTTATTTTTTCCAGGGCTGCTGGGCTTTATGGCAGGCACATACTGGCCAAAAGTACATACACCTCCCCCACCGATAGCATGGGTCCCTAGCGTAGACTGGAGTAGACCAGATCCTTAACCCACTTATTGCTGGTAACTACCCATGCCCATTTTGACATCAATGTGACTAAATCACATACAGCGATATCTTACACTGTTGAGTGGTTAGCCATGCCACGTCATGCAGTCTGATCAGTGTTATCCTATCTTGAAGATAATGTGCACCACCATAGATGCCCAAAGTGGTTGGTCAATACAAATCTTCCCCCTATAGGGCACCATGTAGAGTCCGTACTGCTGCCCACAGTTCCATTCATTGGTGAGTTTGAGGCATTTGTTTCCAGAGGTGGGAGGAACCCACAGAAACACAGAGAGAACATGCAAACTCCAAACAGGCATTGGTCGGAGGTCAGGATCGTACCTTGTACCTTGTGCATGGGAGACAAAGACCATAACCATTATGTCAACTGGTCTTCATAACAGTCTGCCGTATTACAGTCGTATGCTGCTTGTACATAGGTAGACATTCTTGTTCATCCACATACTGATCTTGGAGATCATTGACATCTTTGTAGTTTTTGTTTTTCATCACTTGGTGAAATGGGGATAATCAGTTGTTGTGCCAGAAGTGGCAATCAAGACTGTTCAGGAGTCAGAGAACATACATGGCATTGATGTTATAGATGCATATTAGTTAGGCATCTGCTTCATTTTTCATGTTAGCTTTGATGTTAATTATTTTAACCACTGCTTTTAACTCTGGGTTACATTGTTTTTTACATACCTTATCACTGCAGAATGAATGGTTTTATTGCCCATTCTGCCACTAGGGATTTCCACTGGAGGCATGATGGAACAAACCAGAGGAGTAAAATGCTGTTAATTATGCAATGACAGTAACTACACATGTCCTAAATGAAATCACTGTTGCAGTATTCATACTGAATAGGTTATCACCACTGATGCACAGACAGGTTATCAACTTTCCCAGGATTGTATGTCTTAAGTGTGACTTCAACTTGTAAGCATAGGGGTGTATAGGTGGTCATACAAGTACAATACCTCAGACTTTTTCCAAGCCAGCAGCCTAAAGACCCCTGACCCCAGTGAGGGACTGGTTAGCTAGAAGGGGAAAAACATGAATGGTATGCAGGCACATTTTGTTCAAAGAGAGAGGAGCAACGGAGAGTGGTACAGTGATTATGGAAAAAGAATGTTGAGGGGCAGGAAGGTGGGAAGGAATACTGCAACAGTGATCTGCATTGTGATCTACTGTTATGGTAAGTTCTTAACACAGCTATACTCTGACCAGATTTAAATCATTGTTTCAGTATTCTTAATGAATGGGGATGTATGGATGGCCGGTTATTGAGCTGCAGACCTGTTCATGAGGCTCGAAACGACTAACCTAGAAAAGACAGTCCTAGACCTTGAGGATGCATCGATCCTGCAGTGTTTAGTGAAGGTGTGTACAGAGGACCAGGCAGCAGCTTCTAGTATAGTCTGTGTATTCACTGCTTTGTAGAAGGCCCCAAATGATTCTACTGCACTGGTAAAATGAGCTTAAGGACATGATGTCAAGGACTTACCATGCAGAGAACAACAACAGAAGAAGGCTTTAGAAATCCAGCTAACAATAGTTTGTTTAGCTACTGGATGGCCCAATTTTGAGTGCATAAAAGAGCCCTTCAGTCACACTTCCTGATGGATTTGGTTTTGTCCAGACAAAATCTTAACTGTCTGTGAACAAAGTGTCACCCCCCCACCCATTCTGTGGGTTGGGAAATAAGATAGGGAGATTTATAGCCTGGTTAAGTAACAGCTCATTCACTACTTTTGGCATGAATGAAGGGTTAGCTCTCAAAGTCATCCTGTCCTTGTGAAAAATAAAAAAGGTCAGGATGACCATGAGAGCCTGAAGATATGAGACTCTCCTAGTTGAAGAGTCAAAAGTAAATGTTTTTCCGGGTGTAGAATTTGAGATTTTCTGAGATTGTTGGTATAAATTATGTTCTTCTAGCACAAAGTTGTGATCCCAATGAAGGATTATGGGCCTCCTTGGTGGTCTAAGATGCAGCACTCATTTAAGGAATAACTTGACCTCAGGTCTAAACATAGGAGGACTGAGGGGTAGATACATAGAAATGTCTGACAGGTGGGCTTTGATGGAGTAGACCAGATCTGTACGCATATTAACTCACATGGATATTTTAGTATGGAAGGTACTTATGATTTGTTGGGGTCCTGTTCATTCCTGTGGCACCAAAAGGAAAAATCTTTTCCATTTGGCTACATTAGATTTTCAAGTGGTGAACCATAATTACATCCTCTGAAAGGTGGTACATGTAAAAAGTTAAAACTCTATCATCCACAGACATAGCTTCTGGGATGACAGGTTGGCATGTAGTAGTGACCTTTTCTGCTGTGTGATGAGATCCACTTGTAGTGGCAGGTTGTAGTAGCTGCCCCTGATGAGGTGAAAGAGAAGAGGGAACCTATGTTGTCTTGGCCAGAATGGGATCACTATTAAGTGTTTTGGGTTTTCTTTTTGAGTTTTTACAAGAACCCTTGGGATGAGAGGTAGAGGAGGAAAGGCATAGAGGACTCTCCCTGTCTACTGAAAGCATCTGTCCTGCAGGCTGGAGGGGGGTAAGGACCCCTGGTGCAAAAGAGGGAGATCTGTTTTTTGGTGTCTCAAGCAAAAAGGTCTATCTGTGGATCCTCCATGGTCCAGCTTAGTGCTACTGCCGATACACTGTCCCACGATGGAATGTATGTGACTACTAAAGACATATTTTTCTGGGTGGCAATCTTCCAGGCGGTCAGTGCTAATCTGTACAGTTGATCAGATCTGGTTCCTCCTTGTTTATGTACCACGACTGTCGTGGTGTCTGTGAATGCTCTTAGGGAACGTGGCCTCCAGACATGGGAAAAGATTTGAAGAGCTTTGTTGAGGGCCCTCATCTCCTTCATATTGATGTGTTCATCTAGTAGTTTTGATTGCTGTCTGCCCTGAACCTGCTTTGTCCTGTCCAGGTTCTCCATGTCTCTTCAGAGGCATTTGTGTGCATTTCTTGAACTGGAAGTGGTGGGGTGAAAGAAAGTCCTGGTTTGAGCATCACCTGGTTCCTCCACCACACCATCAGAACTCTCTCCTGAGAGAAGATAATAGTGAGTTTACTGTGTCTAGAGTGTGAGAGTACTGGGACAGAACTGTTTTCAGGTACCACTGGATTTTCTTCATATGCAGTCTGGCTAGATAAAGCATTGGAATAGTTGTTGCCATGAATCCTAAGACCCTTAGTATTTCACTTGCAGTGCACTGGCTGCAGGACGTCAGGTTGTGAAAGTAATCTGCAAAGCTCTGCACTTTCTCCTGAGGAAGTAGAGCCTGCATCTTTATGTTGGCTAGTCTGCAGCCCAGAAAAACTAAGTTCTGAGCTGGCTGCAGGGAGGACATATTGTAGCAGATAGTGAACCACAGCTGTGAGAGGATGTTGATGGGTAGTTGGAGGTGTTGCAGGAGTATAAGAGGAGAAGAGGCTTGGATTAACAAATTATTTAAGTAGGAAAAAATCTGGATTCCTTGTATGCAACAGAAGGCAATTACTGGTGATAGACACTTTGTGAAAACTCTTGGGGCTGTGGAAAGTCCATAATGCAAAGCAGTAAACTGGAAGTGAGATGATCAAGCACAAAACCTGAGGAAATCTCCTGCAAGAAGGGTGAACTGGAATATGAAAGTAGGCATCTTTTAGATTGGGAGATACTAGAAAAGCCTGAGGCAGACTGAACGGACAGAGTGTGTAAAAAAGCATTTTGAAAGTTGGCACTTTCAGAAAAGTATTTATCAGACAGAGATATAGTATGGGTCTCCATTGTCCTTTTTTTCCTTGGTACTAGGAAACCTCTGGAGTAAAAGACCTTTCTCACAAATTTCTGGTGTACTGGTTGTATTGTGCCTTGAGCCTGCAATTCCAGTAAGATGGGTGGAAGCAGGTGAATCTGGTTGTGGGGAGCCCCCCCCCAAGCCTTTCTGTGTTGGAGGGAAGCCTTCTAACTTATCAGTGGGAGTGGTAAACATCAGGTATCCTATCTACCATGGGAAGAGTGGGTTTTGGCCTATAAATTGTAGTTTATTGGCTGTTTAGGCAGTTTTTCATCTCTTTGAACTTGCTGGCTTAAAAGCCTGCATTTGCACTTGTTCCCCACCTTTCCTGTAACTAGTCTAGTCCAGGAACAGATTTGCTGTATCCAGGACTCTTTGTAAGCTTCTGAGCCCCCCAAGCCTTTCTGTGTTGGAGGGAAGCCTTCTAGCTTATCAGTGGGAGTGGTAAGCACTAGGTAGCCTATCTACCACAAGAGGAGTAGTTCCTGGCCCAGAAATTGTAGCTACTGGCTGTTTGGGCAGTTTTTTCCCCATCTCTTTCAACTTTTTGGTTTAAAAGCTGCACTTGTGCTTGTTTCCCACCTTTCCTGTTACTAGCCTAGTCCAGATACAGACTTGCTGTATCCAGGACTGTTGGTAAGCTTCTGAGCCCAGCAAGCCTTTCTGTGTTGGAGAGAAGCCTTCTAGCTTATCAGTGGGAGTGGTAAGCACTAGGTAGCCTATCTACCACAAGAGGAGTGGTTCTGGCCCAGAAATTGTAGTTTATTGGCCGTTTGGGCAGTTTTTTTCCACCCCTGTCAACTTTCTGGTTTTAAAGCCCGTGTTTGTGCTTGATCCCCACCTTTCCCATAACTAGTCTAGTCCAGGTACAGATTTGCTGTATCCAGGACTGTTTGTAAGCTTCTGAGCCCCCCAAGCCTTTGTGTTGGAGTGCAGCCTTCTAGCTTATCAGTGGGAGTGGTGAGTACTAGGTAGCCTGTCTACCACAAGAGGAGTGGTTCTTGGCCCAGGAATTGTAGTTTATTGATCATTCAGGAAGTTGTCCATCTCTTTCAAATTTCTGGTTTAAAATACACATCTGCACTTGTTTCCCATCTTTCCTGTAACTAACCTACTGGAAAGCACTAGAAAGCCTTAAACTGATAGAAGCCTTCTAGCTTAAAAGAGAGACTTTGGAGTGATTTGAGTATCAGTTTTCTGTATTTTCTTGCTGTGCTTAACTGTTTTCCACCTAAATGCTGATTTTCCACCACTTATTGTGATTTAAAAGCTTGTTTTTTTTCACATATTGTACTTATTTGACTGCCTTCACTTTTAAAAACTTGTTTTTTGTTTAAATTGTTTAACTGTTGTAGGCTACACACTAAAGTGCAACAGCCTTTTCTGATCACTTGTAGTCGTTTAAAGCTGTTTTAAGTGTACTTTTTAGTTTTTGCCTTCTCTTTTAAAAAAAAATATTGTTTCTCACATTTCTAAGCTAGTATAGTCCAGTTTTCAGGCTAGTGCTGAATTCAGGGCTGTGTTACAAGTTTCTGAGTTACCCATACCTTACTTGGATAGAGGGAAGTTTCTCTGTTCACCTGTGAGAGAGAGGAACTTTGAGCAGCCATCTGTTCCTGGAGGAGTGGTTTCAGCCCAGAAGTTAGTAATTTAAAAAACGCACTTGCACGGTTTTGTGCACCAGGCAGCACCGGTTAGCTAGGGTTAAATTATTCCCCGCTCCACTAAGTCTCCTCTTCAGTTTTTCACTTGAAACTAGTCTAACTCTCAACCTAAGCACTAAAAAGCATCCTACAGTCCAGCACTTGCTCAGACCAAATAGCAAGCACTAATATACCCCAACACTTGACTGCGCAGCAGGGCAAGGCTCTTTATCCACCCCTCACCAACCAAGCGACTAAGCAGCTCACCTTACTATTCAGGCATGACCAAAGGGCAACTTCAGGTGTACTCTCCAGTCCAGCTGGTGAATCTGGGTATCCTGAGGCAATGTCACAACTGCCTCATGTACACAGACAGCCCTCTCCTCCTACCACAAAACACTAACATATGCAAGAGATGCAATTATAAAGCCAAACTGGAGGCTAAGGTCTCTCCACCCAAGACTGGAACAGACAGTCATGAGGAGAAGGTTAACACTTGCACCACACCTCCAGCCTCACACAGACCTACTAAACCAGCACTGGCAAAAAATACACATAAATACACAAAATCATACACGGAGGCCCTAAATAAAAACCTGCAAAAACATCAGAGAGCTCCAAAGCAGACACCCACAAAACCTGCACCTCCCGTCACATACCAGACAACACATAAAACACAAAATAAGTGTGCCGCACAATCACAGCCCTTAAGGCAAAATAACATACCTACTAATAGGTGACTCAATAGTCAGGCACACTGACTGGACAAGGAGAAGGTTACTGTTAGCTGCCTGTCAGGAGCCAGAATCTGCCACATAACACAAGCACTCATGTCACTCCAGAACAAGTACAAATATGACTGTCATTGTTCATGTTGGTTTGAATGACCTGAGACGTACCTCCCTGGACTACATGAAAAGAAACATGGAAGAGCTCTCTGATCATGTAGCCCGGGTGGGTATGACCCTGACCCTGAGTAGCATCCTGCCCTCACCAAGAATGATATCTCAGTATAAAGAAAAAAATGATCAATTTCAACAATTGCCTAAGCTTCTGGTGTCATTCAAAGGGGATCCAGTGTCTGTCAGCCTGGGATGACATGCTCGACAAGCCGCGTTGCTTAACAAGAGACGGCTTGCACCTGTCACCCCTTGGCTTTCAAATACTGGCCAAGGCTCTTGCTGCCCCCATAGTGCCTTTTTTAGGCAAGGCTTAAAATTCAAACCCACCTCCATAAACAGCACAAGTAAAAAAATGAGGGTTATGCTACTCAACACCAGGAGTTTAAATATCAAAATGCATGCACTCGAAGCACTCCTAAGTATAGAGAACGTCGACATCTTGCAGTAACTGAAACCTGGTTCAAGGCTCCAGAGAGCACTCCAGCACTACTGGGCTATAACTCATACCACACATTTCGGCCACAGAACACGGACCAAAACACAAAAGGAGGGGTGTATCCATATTCATCAAGGATACCCACACCTCCAGGTTAGTGGCGCAGCATGATACCTCTGAGATCATCCATGTGCAGCTAACATCGGGCAAATCTGAAATGCAAATTGTGGCCTGCTACAGATCACCCTCCATGACCCAGGACCACCACTCCGCCTTTCTGGAGACACTGGAAAACATGAAGGTCCTACCGAACACCCTGATATTGGGCGATTTCAATTACCCTACCATTAATTGGGAAGACTACTAGAGTACAAACTCCCAGGCTCAGCGCTTCCTGGAATTTATCATCTCAAATGCCCTGGATCAGCTGGTAAACTCCCCTACCAGAGGCCACAACATATTGGACCTGGTCATCACCAACATGGGTGACAGGTGTTCCGTAACGGAGATCAACCCGTCACTGGTTAGATCAGACCATAAACTAATCACCCTGGATGTCCACACCCCACCACCACCCCCAACCAAGGAAACCACAGTGAAAAACTTTTCTAAAGAAAACTTCATCTTACTTAAGGCAGAGGTGGTAGGTTTCACAGCCCCCAAGCTAAAGGATAACACTGCCCAAGATGCAGAATCCTTTACAATTGCACTCTATGAGCACCTACAAGGATGCATGGATCGTGCCATCCCTAGCAAAACCAAGACTCACTCCCCTAAGAAAAGGAAACCAGTCTGGTGGACCCCTGCCATAAACAGGTTATACAACAAAAGGAGGAAACTAGTTTAGAAAAAAAGCAAATCCCAAGAAGGAAAGACATCCCTGATCAGTATCAGTAAGAAACTAAGGTCCCTCATAAAATCATCCAAGGCTAACTTCGAAAGAAAAATAGCCAAGGATTCGAAAGATAACCACAAAGCCTTCTTTAGCTATGTCAAGAATCTAAGTTGGGAGGGTGGCCTAATGGTTAAGGTGTTTGCCTTACAAACACAAGGTGCAGGGTTTGAGTCTCACAAGGGATAATTGGCTAGGCTTAAAATGGCTCGCAAGGGCAGTTAGCTTAGTACTAAGCTATGAACTTTCTATGAACTAAGTGGCAACTCACAGATATGCTCTGAGCTAATGCAAAATAGCAAAAAATATACTGAACCTACTGATATTGCCAACATCCTGGCAGATAGATTCAGTGCAAACTTCACCTCCCTCTCACCTTCAAAAGGGCCCACAACAATACCAGAAAAGTGTAGTGTCCCAGAAATCACAGAAGCACAGGTAAAAACAGCCCTTTCAAAAGCCAAAAACACAGCATCAATGGGGCCAGATGGTGTCCCAGGCTGCGTTTTGCACGAACTACAGAATGAACTAACCCCCCCCACCTAAACACGCTGTTCAACCTCAGCCACTCCACAGGCTACGTGCCCAGAGAATGGTGCACAGCACAAGGAGGGGCCACAACTGACCCTGGTAACTATCGCCCCATAAGCCTGACTAGCTTGGTCTGCAAGGCTATGGAGCGCATCATGGAACTCATTAACAAAGACATTGGGAACCTCCAAACACTTGACTCGACCCAGTTTGGCTTTATTAAGCGCAGATCGTGCCTACTAAACCTGGCTGACTTCTTTGAGACAGTCACCGAGGCCATAGATGAGGGAAAGGTGGTTCACACAGTCTACCTTGATCTCGCCAAGGCATTCAACACCATTCCTCACTCGGGTATTATAGAAAAACTCACCAGCCTGAACATAAACCCCTACGTCACAAGATGGGTTGCCAACTGGCTTACAGACAGAACTCACACGGTAAGAATAGCGGGCTCCAGGTCCGACTCTAAACCAGTCACAAGTGGTGTCCCGCAAGGCTCGGTTCTGGGACCCCTACTGTTCGGCATATATTTCTCAGAAGTACAGGCAAACACAGGAG
Source organism: Protopterus annectens (assembly GCF_019279795.1). Classification (NCBI taxonomy): domain Eukaryota; kingdom Metazoa; phylum Chordata; order Ceratodontiformes; family Protopteridae; genus Protopterus; species Protopterus annectens. The sequence continues at coordinate 472,718,465 of NC_056741.1, forward strand.
GACTATGGCTAACCAAGTTCACCCATGACTGCAAACTGGGAGCCATAACTGACTCTCCGGCTGACACGGACATCCTTCAAAAAGGCCTTACTGAGACAGACACCAGTTGTCAAAGTCATGGCCTCAAGCTAAATGCCAAAAAATGCATAGTCATCCCGTTTGGGAAAAACACCCACAAATTACCACATAGGTGGCAGCCCCCTTAATACAGAAGAGGTAATAAGAGATCTTGGGACCCAGGTAGATAGTAATCTCTCCTTTGACAATCATATTGCCAAAGTAGTTAGATAATCCTTCTGTGTGGCCTAATTACTAAGGGGTTCACATCTACAAATAAAGAGGTTATAGTGCCCCTCTACTCATCACTCATCAGACCCATCATAGAGTACAATGCCATATTTGGGATGTACCTCACAAGACACTTCCAACAGCTGGAAAGACCACAAAAGTACCTCACCAAGAGGATTACTGGCCTCAAACATATGTCCTATGCAGCCCGACTGAAAAAAGTCCGGCTGTACTCAGTGACATATCGCTTACTCAGAGGTGATCTCTGCCTGACTTACAAAGCCATGTCCAACTCAGAATTGATGGACATGCTCCACCTAAAGAAATCCAAGTCACTGCGAGCCATGCGCTCTAGTGAGCTAAACCTCGTCATAACAATAAATAGAACATGCTGGAGGGATAGATTCCTGTCACAGAGACTCCCCATGCTTTGGAACAAAATTCCTAACTACATTAGGCAGACCCCCTCACTAACACTGTTCAAGAGAAGCCTTGACGAGTGGATGGGTAACAGAAAATACACCCCTGGGATCACTTCATTGGCTCTGCTTGACAGAGGCTCAGTTAATTAATCAATGGGGCAGCGATAGCCGACACACTCTGGCTAGGCTTATACATGCCCTCGGGCAGATAGCCTAGTACCTACCTATGAACCTATGAAGGCATGCCACTTAGAGGATGGATTTCCATCCAGGACATGGCATACCTCTTTTTATAATCAAAAACACCCATTTGTCTGTGGTAATCTTTTCCCAGATGGAAACTGACTGGGTGAGCCTTTTTCAGAGTGGAAGGGCCTGGGTGGGGGGAAGGGTGGGTGTGAGACTTTGTAGACAGTCACAGAGACTTGTCTCCAAAGGAAGACCTTCCAGAAGAATCTCTGTGGTTTCTCTGAGAATCTCTTTCTGGGGGGGGGGGGGGGCTTCTTGTGTTCCTGGCTGTGCCAAGGATCACTTTTATCAAAGGAGGTAGATTTTGTTGGATAACATCTCTGTTACCTGAGTACAGTGGTAAAAAGAAGCTGTCTGCAGTCCTTCATGTTTTTTCTTGTTCTTGAAGAGCTTTGAAAAGACTGGCTGCCTGAGGTCCAAACAGGAGTTTTTTGTCCAAAGGAGGATCTATAATTTTCGCTTTCAAGTCCTTAGATATGGGTTGATTGTGCAACCATGTATACCTATGGAGGAGAGAACCAGTGGCAGCTGCTGTGAACAAGGTCTTTACGGCATCATGACTACATTTAATGCTATGCCTGGCTGCTTGTGTAGCCTGATTAGGTAAATACATTTGTTGTTTAGAATCAGTCCATTGTGGGTCCACCACTACCTTGTTTAAGGAACTAAGGATGGATATCAAATACTTGGTCATTTGGGTTTCGTAATTTATAGCTATGAATGCCAAGTAAAGAAAACATAACCCTTTTCCCCACCTGTACATAGCCCTTCTAACCTTGTTTGAAGGGAGGGCACTGACATTAGGAAGTAGCTTAGAAGATCCATCAGAAAAGAGAGAGATACTGCAGAGGCATCTGGCACACAGGATTTTTGAACAAGAATTTAAGATAATCAGGGACTTTATAAAATCTGTCTGGCCTTTTGGAAGCAGGAGTCTGCAAGTTAGGGGCAGTGAGATGACTTGAATGTCATTCAAGGAGAACTCAAGAATAGGGGGATCAGCGGAAGGGGTTGGTGCATCTATTTCCAAGAGGCTGACTTTACTGAAGCTGTTATCTGCCAATTCTCACACTCAAAATGTTTCATGTTTAATATTCTCTCTCCACAAGAAGCTTCTTCCATACTAGAGTCTGGAGAAAGGGAGCCCTCATCCTCTGAATGAAGCTGGTCAGGGGAGTGGATTTCAGATGAATATGTCAGGGAAGGATCTGAATCAGAAGCCTCCTCATCTTCAGAAAGAAATAAATCCATGGCAACCTTTTGAGGGATGGTCGGGTGGAGCTGGGTAGAAAAGGATGGTAGCTTCAGGGTCATAATAGCCCTGCACAGGCCTTGAGAAAAGTCTATTCATTCCTTCTCCCTAGAAGAAGCGAGGGTGAGGTGGAGAATTTACGTTTAAATTTTTGGCATTTCTTTTTCTTTGGTATGATGTCTACCTGAACCAAACATGGTGGCTCAAATCACTGATATACCTCTGTTAAGTTTACCTGGGATCTCCTCCTTAACTAGTATCTAGGGACTGCCCTCAGGAATCTCTGAGATAATGAAATGTAGCTCAGCTTCAGCCACAGGTTCCTCAATTGTAAGAGTCTCTGCTGCTACACCAGCCACCAACGGGGTCTTGGTAGACGGCATCAAAGAAGGAAGTGGATGAACCGTGGGTTCTAAAACCTCATCAGGTATACGGGAGTCAGAAAGAGTAGACTAACTTTCGGGCCTGGGTCTTTTAAGCTTCTTCTTAAGCAGAAGCAATATGTCTGGGGAAGCAGAATTTGCCATCTTGGAGTGGATCGTTTAAGACATTGGGTCTCCAGAAAATTACTGAACAAGGACAAACAGGATCACAATGTCTTAGGTATACATGATTGGCAAGCAGAACAGGTCTTGTTGTCATGTTCTGCTCTTAAGTGTAAAAGACACTGGGTATTCAAGTCTTTGTATGGAATTTGACTACTGCACTCACATTAATAAGAAGTTATGTACTCACCATAACATTCCATCTGAGTAGGTGGCTTCATTTGTCTGCAACCTGTGGGTCTTGGATCCGATATCGGATCCGAGCCGGCAACTTGTTTCATAGCTAATGGATCCGTGCTCCTAGCTCCTCCCCTCACCCATAATCCCCTGCCAATCCTCCATGACCTCAGATCAAGTTTGCCCCTCTATAGATACCCAAAAAGGGTATTCCAATAAAACAACTCACATAGATCCATTTTGAAGGCCAGGGGGAAGGAGAGGGGATGGTTGCAGACAAATGAAGCCACCTACTCAGATGGAACGTTATGGTGAGTACATAACTTCTTAATCTGAAGTAGGGACTTCATTTGTCAGCAACCTGTGGGACAGAGTCCCCAGCTAACTGAATCTTGGGTGGCCATCATGGAAGGATATTGCGGAGCACCGCAGAGCCAAAGGATGCTCTCTCTCTAGAAATTATGTCCAGTTTGTAGTGGTTAATAAAGGTATGAGATGAGGCCCAAGTGGCTGCCGAACAAATATCCAACGGAACTCTAGATTTGAAGGCAGCAGAAGTAGAGATGGAACGAGTGGAATGTGCGCAAACTCCTTCAGGTGCGAGTCTCCCAGAAGCTTGGTATGCTAAAAGAATACATTGGGAAATCCAGCGTGACAAGGAGATTTTTGATACTGCTTTCCCCAAATTAAATTTGGCAAAGGGAATGAACAGCTGGTCGGATTGCCTGTGACCAGTAGTCCTATGAGTATAAAAACGTAGCTGCCTATGAACATCTAATGAATGCAGCTTGTACTCTCCTTTATTCTGATATTTAGGAAAGAAGACCGGTAGATTTATGGATTGATTTATATTGGTTTCTGATGCTATTTTGAGAAGGAAGGAGGGACTGGTCCTGAAGTACACTCTGTCCGGATGAAAAATCAAGTAAGGAGGTTTCACAGAAAGGGCTTGAAGCTCCGAAACTCTTTTTGATGAAGTAATGGCTACAAGGAATGCTGTTTTCCAGGACAAGTATTTGAGATCCACTGAAGCGGCAGGTACAAATGGAGGAGCAGTCAGGGCTTGAAGAACTAGTGAAAGATCCCAAGGGGGTACGGCTTCTTTTATAGGGGGTCTGAGCAGAAAGGTGCCCTTGAGAAAGGTTTTACACAATTTGGCCGACATCAAGGGCCCTGTGTCATGTCCCACATGGTAATGGGAGATGGCAGCCAATTGTTCTTTGACAGTTGAACAACTAGCGCCTTCTTGAAAAAGTCCGGTTAGGAAGTCTAGTATGGATGGAAGAGGGGCCGTAAAGGGTTCTAGATTATGATGCTCCGCCCAGACGGAGAAACGTTTCCATTTACTGCGGTACACTTTCCTGGTGGAAGGTTTATGCGCTGCCACGAGGATGGCTTTGACTGGTGAAGAGATACCAAGAGTCCTAACTAGGAGTGGAACTGGAGCAACCAAGCTGTCAGCTTCAGACTGTCCAGATTTGGGGTCAGCAAGCCCGATGGATGGGAGATTAGATCCGGACTGGGATCCAGAATCCAGGGGGGGGGGTTCACTAGGTGAGACCACAGGTAAGGGAACCAAGTTTGCTGAGGCCAGAATGGGGCAATGAGGATCATCCTGCTCCCCAACCACGAGGCTTTCTGTAAGAGCTGTAGCATCAGGGGTAGAGGAGGATAGGCATAAAGTAGACCGGGCGGCCAAGCATGCACCAGAGTGTCTCTTGGAGTTTCCCCTGGAGGGGGAATCAGAGCGAAGAAATTGTCGCATTTGGTGTTTGAGGGAGAGGCAAAAAGATCGCAGCAGGGTTGCCCCCCCATATTGCGATTATCTGGTTCGCTACTAGTGGGTTGAGAGACCACTCGTAAGGGGTAAGAAGGGTGCGGCTGAGTTTGTCTGCTAGGATGTTGGCCTGCCCCGGAATGTGCGTTGCAATCAGAAAGCGGTTGGTGGAAATCGCCCATTCCCACACTCTCATGGCTTCGCAGCATAGAGGGTAAGACCTGGTTCCCCCCTATTTGTTGATGTACCAGACAACAGACATGTTGTCCGACTGAATTGCAATAGTTCCTACGGGGAGGAGATTCTGAAGTGCTTGCAACGCGTACAGCACCGCTCTCATCTCCAGAATGTTGATATGCAGGGAGGTCTCTGTATCGTTCCACATGCCTTGGACGGTCCTGCCTGAATAATGCCCCCCCCCCCGAGGCGGGAGGCGTCCGTGGTCACCGTGGCGAGAGGGGGAGGGGTGCAGAAGGGTTGGCCCGTATGGAGATCCGGAGCATGAAGCCACCATAATAGGGCCCTCCTGCAAGGCTTGCTGACTGCGATGGGGTAATGGAGAGGAAAGGACTGAAAGGACCATTGCACTAGAAGGGTCCACTGCAGTACCCTCATGTTCAGACGGGCACATGGAAGGAGCGTTATCACTGCCGCCATAGAGCCCAGCATCCTCAGGACCAATTCCGCCAGTGGGGCTTCTGACTGGAGGATGGCCCACACATGAAGTTGCAAATTCCGTAGTCGTTCCAACATCAGGAAGGCTCGTAGATCTCTGGTGTCTATTCTGGCTCCTATAAATTCTATGACTTGTGTCAGGGCCAGAAAAGATTTGTCGGCATTGATGGTGATGCCTAATTGGGGGGGCTAGGCGGAGAAAGAAATCTCTGGCTGAGCAAAGTAGATGCCTTGTTGGGGCAGTCAGGAGCCAGTCGTCCAGGTACGGGAAGACCTGCATTCCCTGGAGTCTCAGGTGGGTCGCTATCACTGCTAACACCTTGGTGAACACCCTGGGGGCTGTGGTGAGGCCAAAGGGAAGGACCCTGAACTGGTAGTGCTGGCTCCCAGCCGGAAGCGGAGACACCTCCTGGATCGTCTGTCCATTAGAATGTGGTAGTACGCATCCTTGAGGTCTATAGATCACATCCAATCATTCTCCCTTAGGAGGGGGAGAATAGACTGAAGAGTGACCATTCGGAATTTTTCCTTGGTTACCGACAGGTTCAAACAGGACAGGTCTAGAATTGGTCTCGAGTCCCCCATCTTTTTTGGCACCAAAAAGAACCTGGAGTAGAACCCTAATCCGAGCTGGTCTTGGGGGACGGGCTGGATGGCTCTTTTTTCTAGCAGCTGCTGAATTTCTGCGGCTGCAGCCTCCCTCTGATCAGGTGGTACATCGGGGATGTTCCTGAATTTGGGGATATGAAGTATTGGAATTTTGTATCCTCTGGATATAATTCAAAGCACCCAGCGGTCTGACGTGATGGGCTCCCATGCCGCTAGGTGCTCTGAGAAGCGCCCCCCCCGACTGCCTCCAGAGTGGAGCAGCCGGGCAACCCTTCAGGGCTGCTGCGTGGGCCGGTCAGAGAAGGGTTCTCTGGACCTAAAGTTTCTCGGAGCCCCTCTGCCCCTGGGGCGGCATAATCCCTGTCCTCCTCTGCCACGGAAGGACTGGCTGTCCGGAGCGGGTTGGGAGTGTTGCGATTTCCGGAACCACATCTTCTTCTGACCCTTTTGGTTCTTCGAAAAGGACCGCTGGGGAGCAGAGAAGCGGACTCCGATGGCAGACAACGTCTTCCCGTCCTTCTCGCTCTGGACAAGTGTCTTGCGAACTGTTTTGCCAAACAGGGCAGAACCATCGAAAGGGGCATTCGCAAAGGATGCTTTAAAAGGCTCCGCAAAGTCACAATGCCGGAGCCAGGCCTGACGTCTCATGACTAGGCCCGCTCCGCTAGCTCTAGCAGCTCCCTCGGTAGCGTGGGACAATAGCCGCATAGAGGTATTCGAAATAGATCTCAGAGTGGCCATTCGGGTGGAGTACAACTGTTTGTCCTCCGCCGACATGGACTCGGGTGGGAGGCAGAGTATTCTTTGATAAGATCCCGCTGCATCCTGATGATGTGTGCCATATAGTTCAGGGACCTTACCGAAAAGGTCGCTGAACTAAAAACTCGCTTCCCTAAGCGATCCATCGAGAGGGACTCCTTGCTCGGTGGATGGACTGAGGGGCTCTCCTGAGCTAGTTCCCTCTTCGTGGCTGCCGCCATCAACATGGCATCTACGGGGGACCCTTGCTCCAGTGTGACCGGTCTGCGGGGGGGGGGGCTCAGTATCCTGTCCGGGCATTTAGGGACTGGCTCCACGGTGTCCGGGTCCATCCACGCCCTGGTGGTAATAAGGTCCACCAGGGGGTCGGCCAGAGGGGACACCCAAGAGGTAGACGGGCCTGCTTCGAATGCCTCCAGAAACACGGACTCGTCAGAAGAAGCCTTGGGGGCAGACCACCCACCTCTGATCCTAAGCATTCCCATGATGTCTCCAAAGGAGACATCCTCAGGGGGTCATCTTGGGGAGCCTTCCCCTTCATCCAAGTCCGTGTCCTCAGTTAAGGACTCAGGGGAGTCCACGTGCCTCCTCTTGCACTTGTGCTTGCGAGGCACTTCCTCGGGGGGGCTGTCCGAGGAGGTCTCGCCAGCAACATCCTGTTCCAATGGAACAACCTGGGACATCGAAGCAGGCTGTCCCTGTGGCCGGGTGATGGAAGCCTGGCCCAGCAGAGAGGGAGTGCAGGGTGGAGCCGAGACAAGGGCCAGGGGTCCAGATGCTCTCGACAGAGCCCTCTCCACTACATCGAAGGCCGAGGGGGAACCGCTCTCCCTGGGCTCCGAGAGCTGACTCCCACTCGGATCCGATGAAGGGATCGGAGCTGGCGCCGAGACCATCAGATCCGAAGGACCAGTGTGCTCCGACCTGGATGGAGCCGAAGGCACACTGAATCCCCTGGATCCGAAGCTCGGCCCATGGCTCCGAGAGGTCAGATCCCACAGACTCGAGGGCAGGGTCAGATCCAAAGTACCAAGCACTGTCGGCACTGACCCACAGCCGGCTCTGACGCTGGCCGGCTCCGAACGCTCCGAACCCAGGTAGCGGGTCGGAGAAGGAGCAATTGGAGCAAAAAAGGGTGTCGGACTCCCCCCCGAAGGGGGGGGGGAGGCAAGAGCACTCCCATCTGCAGCTGGGCCTGGATGAACCTTCGCATCATCCGGTCCAAGTCTGCATCTGACATACTGTAAGTTGATCTCGATGAGTCCACTGAGGCAGGCCTGGAATGCTGCCTCGATGACCTCGATGGAGATCGGGCTTCCTCCTCCTCGGGTCCTGGGGAGAAACAAGGAGATCGGAGCCAAGGAGGAGGAGACCTAGAAGCTGTGGAGGGAGAAGCCAGCTTAGCCAGCGGGGCCGAAGCGGAGGCCTCGGCCCGCTTGTGGTGCTTCTCCCTCCATTTCTCCCTCCTAGCCTCCCTGTCCTCTGGCGCTTTAGCGGGAGTTTGAGTCACGGCCGGAGGAAGGGGGGCAGGAGTGGCAATCACCACAGCCTGTGGTAGTGCCATGGAAGGAGCGGGGGCCGAAGCAGAGTCCGGGGGCAAAAGTCCCGCCAGGACCAGCTTCGACCTCCGCTCTTTCAGTGCCCTGGGGTTGAACGCTGCACAAATGGTACAGCCTGAGGAGAGGTGTTCAACCCCAAGGCACCGAACGCACCGAGTGTGGCCATCAGCCGGGGAGAGCTTATGGCCACACTCGGTACATTTTGAAAAAATGGCTTTTGGGGCCTCAGCCATACTTGAGGAAAAAAACAAGTACTACACAGACACACAAGCCCCAAAACACAAACACACTCACTAACGGCCAGCGAAGGGAGGGAAAAAACTATATAAAAAGATATAAAATACAGGGAACCTGACTCTTACACACTTTTTAAAGCTAACGACAGGAGAAAGTGGAGGAAAAATACACTTATCTGACAATACTCGCTAAGAGCTCAAAAATCCAGCTATTCACAAGCGCGGCAAACTAGATCTGAGGTCATGGAGGGTTGGCAGGGGATTATAGGTGAGGGGAGGAGCTAGGTGCTTGGATCCATTAGCTATGAAACAAGTTGCCGGCTCAGATCCGATATCGGATCCAAGACCCACAGGTTGCTGACAAATGAAGTCCCTACTTCAGATCCCGTTTACTCAAAGGAATGGTACCACTGACCAAACAGTCTGACAGATAAGCGACCTGCGTTTGGGTTGGAGGCGAGATAGTCTGAGGAATTATGCTCGTACATCCACCTATATCCCCACAGCACATCCTCATATGACTGGCACAGTTACACAGCTGCCAGGCCTTGACCAGCAGACTGAGTGTGGCTGGACTGAGCCACAAAGGCTGTCATGGTGTTAAACTACCTCAGGTTGGGTGTATGGCACTGTGCAGTGTGGCAGTTAGATGGCACCTCACCCTACACAATTCCTTCCCACGAATGTCAATTTCTTCCCCAGTTCTCACCATCAGGAACTTTTGTCTGTGTCTGTTGTGTCCCCTATCTCATTTGTGTAAGTATTTGCTCTGTTGGTCTTGTCTGTTTTTTGTGTTTATCTGTCCTTGCTGCTCTCCCTATATTATTGTTCTTGCCAACACTTTCCCTTATTTTCTTCCCCTATACCTTTGTTGAAAAAAAAATTGTGCATCTATCTCACAAATACATATCCTTGCTTCCATACACCCATATCACTCCTCCTTTCCCCTTGCCCTTCTATGTGCTCCTATGCTTGCGCATCTCACATTCTGCCCATTCTATATATCCATTTCCTTCCTGTTCATAATACAATAACAGTTGTTGGTTTGCTACACAACCGTTAGCTATGCTTGTTGTAGCACATAATTTCATATGTGAATGCACAATGTCATAAGCACACTACATGCAAACTAATGGACTCATAACATCATGTGATCACACTGGCAATGTCCCAGTCATTACGTGACTTACTGTGTTTTTGTCAGCAAATTGCCTACTGATTCTGACCCCACTGTGCAATGTCGCCCCTACTTCATTCTTAATTAGTGCTGGCTGTTTTGCCCACTTCATCTGCACTATCAATCCCTTGTATGGCCAGGTAACTGATTTTTCTGAAAATGGTCTCTAGTTTTCTCAAATTGGTTGTACATCCCCTGGTTCTACACATGGTTTCTACTTCTCTAAAAGCGTTTTTTTTTTTTGTACCTTTTCTTGATTTCCATATTTCTCTGCTTTATACATATGTTGGTACACCACTTTGGATTCCTATTAAAAATACAAACAGGTTGGAATACAACAGGATGACAAGTTGACTCTCTTCAAGAGGAATCTTGATGAGTGGATGGGAGATCGTAGGTTTACCCCGGGTATCACTTCTGTGCCACTGTTAGACAGAGGCACAGTATACTAACCTTGAAAAAGGGCATAGCAAAATTAATTTAAAATGGGTGGCGAATGCCAAACACACTCTGGCTAGGCTTATAAATGCCCTAGGGCAGATAGCCTAGTATGAACCTATGAAGTATTCCCAGGACAATCAGCACTTAAAAAGGTAGTTATACTGCTAAAGCACTGAGTCAAATGGCTTTCTAAGGAGGACAGAAAAATGAGAGATCCAAATGTGCAAGTGTTATTTCGTGTTGAATGCAAATGTGGTTTAAGATCTCTCAGAAATAAATCCAAAAGTGGACTGTGAAAACAAAGCATGTATTACAATATTTGCTGGTTGCTTCAGTATTTTTTTTTTTTTTGTTGCTGGAAATGCTCTTCCTCATTTTTTCCTCAATCATGATGTGCTACTCTGAGAGAAAAAATGTGGAGAACTAAGCATTAATTCAACTGAGTGAAACAACTGAAATGTTTTCATACATGTTATTTTAGGTGGTTTTCTAAAGGTCTATGGCTGGAGCCAATATCTACTGACAGAACTGTTTATACCTGTTATGTAGCAGTCTACTGAAGTACTGCATCTAAAAAACAGCAGACAAGATATTTGTTTTGCAGCATGCTATTTATTGCACCTTTAGGGTGTGGGGACAGGAGTTAACCGATGGAAACTCTTTTTTTTTGTTTTGGAAACTCTGGAATCTCTATGGGCAGCACATTGGCTCAGTAAGCAGTACTGCAGATTCACAGTAAGAGGTGCCCCAGTTCAATTCTCAGCTGGGGTGCCTTCCGTGTGGGATCTGCATGTCCTTCCTGTGTTTGTATGGGTTTTCTCCAGCTACTCTGGCTTCCTTCCTCTCATTCCCAAAAACATGCAGTATGTGAAGTGTCATTCTCCAACTTGCCTGCAGGTGTGTACAGTGTATGAGAGTGTGCATTCTGCAATGTGGCCAGCACCCCATCCAGAAACAGCTTCAAAACCTTATGCCCACCGGATACCAGGACAGGCTATGGCATCTTCATATTGCTGTAAAGATTAACATGGGTTAGTAGAAAACAATTAGATTGTATCTTCATATTCTCAGTCACGTGACTAATCAAAAATATACAGATAAACTGAGAAGAGCTTCAAGCAGAATTTCTGCGGTGACCTAGTGTATTTCTTCAAAACACACAGATTTGTACCTTAAAGTCAGTTGTTTTTCAGTGGTTTTAACTTAACGTTATTCTTCTCATTTTAATCTTTATTGGTTTGTCAAGCGGTTTATTTTTTTTTTTTATCCTCATTGTAAGTGCTACTACTCTGTTTGCTTACATACTGTGATTTAGGAAACAGAGGTGGCAGAATAGTTCTTGAATTCTCCCACTTTTTTCATCTAAGTTATCTGCTCCTTTCTATTAATGGGACTTTATGTAGTATTATCAGCCCAATGTTTCTATGCTTTTAGCCAATCAGAACTCAGTATTTAAAAAGCCATCTTCTAAAATTAATTTCATATCCCATTTCAGATTTGGGATGGAGTTGTGTTTTCAGCACTGCAAATTACACTTCTTACCCTATAAAATATTAGAAAAAAAAGATATCTCACAATTATAATAATAAGAGCGTTTTATTTATTTAGTAGGGGTGTTGCAATGTGATGAGACAGTGACAAACAAGAGCAGGAAAACATTTACATTGACAGTACATAGCAGCACATTAACCTCTTGCCTCTTTGAATACCATAACTTGGTCATATATTTTATATTAGCCCTTGTTTTATGTTTTTCTTTTAATCCAATGTCCATGGTACCAAAGCTCTCAACAATCCATCTCCAAAATGTGGAATGCTGCCTGTCATAATGTGGAACAAATGTGCAAAATGTTAAACACTTACCAACAACTTATTAACGACTTCAACTAGTAATCTTACAGCATGGTTTAAATGTGCAACTGTATATGTATAAAAAGCTATTCTAATGAATTGCTAGGATTCAGCATTATGTACCACTGATGTTAAAAAATTCTTAACAATGAACATGTGACAAACCCTTTCAATGTGAAACAGCATGGAATATGGATATTTTAAGTCTCAAAATGAGGAACATTCTCTGGAATGATGTATAGTTGACAGAAATGCATGGCATCCCAGATGGGTAAAATTGTAGCTGGATGGTTACATCTGTACATTTGTAATAAAAATACTGAAAACCAAAAACGCAATGTTAACAGACTTAAAAGCAGTGCTTTGCTTTTATGTTAAATGAAAACTGCTTTAAAGATTGAATGCTGGATTTATCCCCTCCATATCAGTCAGTATGGTTACACCAATGCTGAAAAATTTGATGTTAAAAAAGGTCAACATCTCCACTATATTAATTCAAAAGAGTTGCATAGAAAACTATAGTAGATTTTTACGTTAAACACAAGAAATATTTAAAAATGCAGAAAGTAAATTGCAAAGTCTCAAATGTAGAACATTACACACACCTGTAAAGAAACTGCACTAAAATATGGCTTACACTGAAAACAGATATCATATACACTACAAAGTTGAATTTCTACAAAATCTAAGTGCAGAAGTTGATGAATTTATAACGTACATTCAAAAGAATAAACAAGATGTTGGTGAAAAAGTCTTAAGCATGGCCACTAGTGAGAAATCTGGCATCATAAACATAAAATGGGGAATACCTGAAAACTGACAATGTGTTTTTTTTTTTTTGCTGAGAAAACCTTACAGAAGCCAGCTGCAAAGTTAGTTCAGAAAACATTTTCTACAAAATAATTAATCAAGCAAATTGTACTATTAAGTGCAACTGTGTTTTTGATATATCCATTCTTAAATGTTCCCATTTTATGCTGTGGAAATACTGCAAGACAGGAATGGACAAATTACATCTATAAAATGGTGTATAATGCTGCTTTGGTATGATGTGTTATATAGTGTAGAAGAGAAGTAACTGTGAATAAGTTTCATATATTCAGCTTGCAAACTACTTTGGTTTGTATAACAATAGTTATATATTTATCATAACTTGTTATCTGTGTTATCCTATTTCATTATTCATCACGTCTGGGTCTTGGATCCAATGTCGGATCTGATCCGGCACTTTACAGAGCCTCCCACTCCCATAATCCCTTTCTGCCTTCAAACCCTCAGATCGAGTTTACTGACCAAGGATTGGAAAACACCAGAGCACCTAACTATCGGACTAGATGTAGACAATAGCATTAGAACTGTGCGAGGTGGTAGTTCAAGGGCCTGAAATCCCAGCCTCTCTAGAACCACCAGAAACATGAAAGGGGGCAGGAGGTAATGAATAATGAATAGGATAACACAAATACCAAGTTATGGTAAGTATAGGACTATTGATCTGATGTTATCCATTTCATTATTCATCACGTCTGGGTCAGAATCCTCAGCTACAAAGAACCCTGGGTGGCCCTAGAGAAGGACATGCCTGAGCACTGTGGAACCAAAAGACGCTCTATTTCCAGAGATCATATCTAGTTTATAATGAGCAACAAAAGTGTGAGGAGTGGGCCAAGTGACCACAGCACAAATTTCATCTAAGGCCATCCTGGTAGCAAAGGCCGAAGAAGTAGCAACTGACCTAAGAGAATGCACCTTAGGAGGATGAGACAGCTCCATCTTTCTCAGACTAAACCAGGGAAATACAACTAGAAATTCAATTAGAAATCGTTAATTTAGAAACTGCTTGGCCATGCCTGTTCAAGGAAAAAGCCAGGAATAACTGGTTAGATTTTCTGAATGATTTAGTCCAATATAAATAAAATCTCAGCTGTCAATGTACATCCAAGTTTGGTATGGAGAAGATATTTGCCCTTATTAGAGTGATTAGGAAAGAAAACAGGCAACTGGATATCCTGGTTAAGATTCCTTTCAGTAGCTATTTTAGGCATAAAAGAGGGGTTAGTTCGTAAAGACACCCTGTACTTATGGAAAACAATATATGGTGACTTAGAAGATAAGGCCTGCAGTTCAGAAACCCTCTTGGTTGAAGTAATGGCTACCAGAAAGGCAGTCATCCTGAAAGATATTTGAGATCACAAGAATGAGCAGGCTGAAATGGACTTTGGATGAGAGATTGCAGCATCACTGTCAAATCCCAGGGAGGGGCGGGAGCTTTGACTGGAGGTCTAAGAAAGAAGATGCCCTTCAGGAATGCCTTACATAACCTAGAGGAAAAAGTGGGTCAGTATTGGCATGGAAATTAGAAATGGCCGCCAACTGCAATTTGACAGTCGAAAAGATGGCAACTTCCTGAAAAAGGGATGTTAAGCAGATATGGATATCTGGAATAGGAGCTGAAAAAGGGTCCAGATTCCATTCCACTGCCCAAAAGGAAAAACACTTCCACTTACTACAGTAGACCTTTTGAGTAGAAGGCTTCTGCAAGGCCAGAGTAATTTTCCTGACAGAAGAAGCCAGCCTGGACTACTTTACTATGACGGGAAGTGGAGAAACCACTTAGTCAGGTTAAGTAACCGAAGATTGGGAGGTGGTTCTGATGGGTAAGAGATGAGATCCAGAATGGGATCCAGTATCCAGGGTGGATACTTGAGATGAGACCTGAGGAAGGGGAACCACACCTGACAAGGCCAGAAGGAAGCAATGGGTATCATGGAACTCCCCAGTCTGAAGGCTTTCTGAAATACTTTGGGGATTAAGGGAAGGGCAGGGTAAGCATACAAGAAACCCAGGGGCCAATCATGTACAAGAGTGTCCCTCGGGTCTGCTCCTCTGAGGGAATCAGGGCAAAGTACCTGCGGTATTTGTTGTTCAATGGAGATGCAAAAAGATACCAGCAATTGGTCCCAACGGGTGAAAATATGAGATGCCACTGAAGGACTGAGATACCACTCATGCGGAGTTAGGAGAGATCTGCTGAGCTTGTCTTCTAAGACACTGAACTCCCCTGGTATGTGCATTGCAAGGAGAAAGCGAATGGAAGTGATACCCACTCCCATACTCTCATGGCCTCTCTGCACAACGGGTATGATCATGTTTCCCCTTGTTTGTTACCAGGCCACTGACATGTTGTCTGTATAAATTGCCACCGTTCTCGGAGAAAGGCAATTCTGAAAGGCTTGCAATGAGAGGACTGCCCCCATCTCTAGGCTGTTTATGTGCAGTTTGGTCTCCAAGGAGGACCATGTCCCCTGGACAGTCCTGCCCTGAAAAGACCCCCCACCCCAAAAGGGAAATGTCTGTGGTCACCCTGGCCATGGGTGAGGGAAGAGAAAATGGTCTGCCCCAAAGGAGATCCTCCAATTGAAGCCACCACTGCAGGTGCCATCTGCAAAAGGGAGTCAATGGAATAGGCATGGACACTGGATGAGATAGAATAGACCACAGCACTGCCAGCATCCATTAAAGCACCCACATATAGTACCACACTAGAGGAACGAGGAGAATAGCTGCTGACATGGACCCCCAGTGCTCTTAGAATGAGGTATGCCTGCGGCAAAGGAACCTCCAAGATGGCCATGACCTGCTGCCTGATCAAGTCCAATCTGTGGGGAGGCAATGCTGCAACCTCTGGGACTGTGCTGAAAAGAGTCCCAATAAACTCTAGGCTTTGTACTAGAGACAGCTTTGACTTTGCTAAGTTGATGGTAATCCATGGCCTTTCGAAGGTGTGTAAGAGGTACTGCATGACAGAAACCAGTCGATGCCTTGTGGGAGCTATGAGGAGCCAACTGTCCAGTTATGGTAAGACCTGAAATCCCTGAAGCCTCAGGTGAGCCGCTACAACTGACAAGCATTTGGTAAACACTCTGTGGGCTGTGGCGAGTCCAAATGGTACAGCTCTGAACTGAAAATGATCGGCTCTGATCCAGAAAAGCAGGTGCCTCCTGGAGGGCCTGTCTATAGTGATATAATAGTAGGCATCCTGAAGGTCTATGGAGCACATCCATTTGTCCTTTTGCAGCAGGGGCAGGATGGACTGAACAGTGACCATCTGGAACTTTGCCTTCTTGATCGATAAGTTCAGTTTGCTGAGGTCCAAAGCTGGATGTAGGTCTCCTATCTTTTTTTGCCATCAAAAAGAAGCAAGAATAAGTTCCAGATCCTCTTTGTCCTGTCGGGACCTCCTGGATGGCTGTTTTTTCTAGAAGTGGCAGAACGTCTTGTTGGGCCAGTTCTCCCTGACTGGGTGGCATGTCAGGGAGAACCTTCTTGGTAATTGGGAGTGGCTGAGAAAAGGGAATGTAATAACCCCTGGATATAATCTTGAGCACCCACTGATCATTTGTTACTGATGCTCAGGCACTTGGGTGCAATGAAAACCGACTCTAGGGGAGGAGAGTCAGGCAATGCCTCAGGGGCTCTGAAAAGGCTTTTCAGAGAAAGGTTCCCAGAGCCCTGATTTTGAGGACCCCCCCCTCTGCCCCTAGGGTGGCATCTACCATTGAATCCCCTTCCCCTGCGTCTGGAAGAGGAATCCTCTGCAGCATCTTGGAAGAAACCCTGCGACTTGCAGAACCAGAGTTTCTTACTTCCCCACTGGTTTTTGGAAAAGGACCTTTGGGGAGTAGAAAACTTGATCCCGACTACTGACAAAGTCTTGCCCTCCTTCTCACTGCAAGTTAAGGTTTCTTTGACACAAGGTCCAAATAACAAGGAACCATCAAATGGGGTATTGGTAAAACATGCTTTGAAGGGTTCCCTGAACCCACATAACCGCATCCAGGCATAACGCCTGATGGCAATGCCTCCACTGGCCTACTCGAGAGATACCTTCCGCTGCACTGGAAATTAACCTCCTTGATGAACTGGTAATAGAAGAAACAGTGGTGAGCTTGGGAGATACCTTCTTGAGATTGTCCGTCGGCATCAACTCTGAAAGAGACTTGGTGAGCTCAGAGACCAGGCCTCTTTGGAGGCAGGTAAAATGCACCAAATAATTTAGGGCTCTCAGGCAAAAGGTTGCTGAAGCATAAATACACCTCCCATGGCTGTCAATTGCCTGAGATTTATGGTTCAAAGGATGGACACTGGAGCTCTGTTTTGTCAGCTCCTTTTTTTGTGGTTGCAGCAAGCACAGTAGCACTCTCTTACTCCAGTACGTTCTGTCCATAGAGGGGCTCAGAAACTAATCTGCTTTCTTAGGAACCAGTTCCACAGTGTCAGGATCCTTTCATGCTGTGCGTGCGATGAGATCTATAAGCTTGTCTGCAGGGGGGAGACCCAGGAAGTAGATGGGCCTATCCCAAATGCCTTCAGGGACACAGATTCCTCCAAAGATGGAAGCTGGGGAGAACAAGCCCCTTTCTGCTTCAAAAGATCCAGAATGTCCCCAAAGGAGACATCATCTGGCAGAGATCTGGGGGACCCGTCCCCTTCATCAAAATCTGTGTCCTACATAAGGGACTCCATAGGGCAGTCCAAGGGCTTCCTCTTGGACAGTCTCTTCCATGGTGGTTCTTTTACAAGAGGCTCAGGAGAGGAAACCCTGGGGTCCTTGATGCCTGAAAGCTATATCGGGAGGGCTGACCCTGGACAGGATGAATGTGCTGAGGACATCTGATATTGATGGGCTGGAATGTTCCCAGAAGGGGGGAAGACACTGCTCCAGACTTGTAGAAGGTCCACTCTACCACTCGAAAAGCTGAATGATTCTAGGAAACCCCGTCCCCTGTAGCCGAAACCACCAGGGAAGGGGGAGCAGAGCCTGCCCTGGGCATGGCCCCCTCAGACAGTACCGGCCCTGAGCTGTCAAAAGCCGATGCCCCCAAAGGAAGGAACCAATCTGAAAAACCCAGACCAGAATCCCTCCCCAAGGAACTGGTGCAGGTCTCTCAGAGCAGAGACCTGCTCTGGTCCAAAGCCACAGGGATAGAGCTAGTCAAGGACCCTGTAAGAACCGGGAAAACTGACAATCCTGGATCCCCTGACACTTCTCTAGGGAAAACCGGGACTTGGGATTCCAAAATCGCAGGAATCAGAAGAGGAGAAGCAGATTTAGGAACTGGGGATCTCCCTGAGCCCGAGTGGGCGGGGAACACCAAAAGACCACTGGTCCCTAAGGAAACTCAGCATCCTGTCCATGTCTGAGGGTAAGATGCTCCTGGAGGATCTGGAAGAGGCTGAAGAAGAGTGAATTTCTAAGGGGAACACAGCTGGGATCCTTCCACCACTCTGTGGCATTCCTAATCAAGACAACGACTCTTATGTCTAGGATCTGAAGACTTTGGATCCCTAGAGGATCCAACTGGGGAGCCCAGAATTATGCTGGATCTGATGAATGCGTCTGATCCCAACCCTGTAAATCAGTCTGCCTCAGATCCGAGGGAGCTAAGGGAGCCGAGGGAAGGACAGTAGGATCTGAGGGTCTCCGATCAGAGGAAGCCTTGGCTTCAGAAGATAGATCCTGAGCCTTCGGAACCAAAGGACTGTGATCAGAGAGTCTCGGTCACTGCTGGGAAGCCAGAGGAGGCTTTCCTCTTAGAGTCACTGTTTCCGCTAGGAGGGGGAGCCCGAAACAAAGGGACTCCTTTGCAACATGTGCCTGAGCAGAAGTTTGTTCCAGCGAGCCACCAATGCCAGAGGATTGAATGCGGTCCAAACTGAACATTCACCCTCAAAGTCTTTGGATCCCAGATAATAAACACACTTCATATGGACGTCAGAATTAGGCATCTTATACCCCACAAGAAGAACATCCTTTAAACCCGGTAGGCTTATCTCTTTCAGACATGGACTTACCAACAATCACACATACATAAACAACACACTGAGAAAACAAACCTAACTACCCACACAGCTCCTGAACAAGTAGCAGGGACCAAACACACACCAGCAAAGAAAAACTACCACAAAATTCCATAAGCCCGAAAAAGAACTAGAATAAGGGAGAGAGATATAGAAAAAAGCATCAAGCACCGAAAGGGGAGGAAGGGCAAAAAAGACAGACACCTAACGCTCTATGAGAGCTAACAGGGAAGGGAGGAATGAAATAAACTAGCTACACTAAACTACCTGCAAAATAGAAACTGGAACACTTATCTAAGAAAAAAAATCAGAGAAAAACTCTTAACCCATGCTGCGAGCCAGGAATCATGTCTGTAGCTAAATGCGGCAAATGAGATCTGGGGATTTGAAGGTAGAAAGAGATTATAAGAATGGGAGGAGCTCAAGCCATGAATCTACTCTGTAAAGTGCCGAATCAGATCCAACATCGGATCCAAGACCCAGGTGTGATGAATAATGAAATGGATAATATCAGATCATGCAACTTGAACTAGCCACTTAACCTCTGCAGTGCTCCTGCTATATCTCAAAAACACATGTCTAAGCCATGCATCATCTTATTGGGAAACAACAGCAAAAATGAGTAATACACACTTGATGGCAGGGAATCAAAAGGATTATACAAAGAACTAGAGAAATGCTGAAAAAAACACAAGGACAGCCTTAGAATATGTCAACCTGGTTTTACTACACACAGACTAAAATTTAAAATCTCTCAATCCAAAAAGTCTAAAACACAAGAAAGAACATGTCAGCCTCACATCTGTAAGATTAAGCACCTTTAGAATGTTGCTTAAAATAATCACCATTGCCTTGGCTATCTACACCACCTGAATGCTGCGTCGAACTGGAATACAAAGAAGAAGCAAACTATCACTCTAAAGTGCACACTTTTCACCTGGTGTGGGTAAAGATCATTTATCTGCTAAACTAATTTTCTTGTCTTATGAATGATCTCAGCCTGAAGTCACCCTAGCCACTCATCTTTTATATCCACTATGCTTTTCAGGTCTGACATTAAACATCATTCATCTGCCAAACCAACTCCCTGCTAATCTTGAGAATGAAGTCAACCTGCACTCACTCTCGTCACTCATTTTTTTATCTAACAAGCTTTTCAGTCTGATCTTATACAAATTAATTTATATCTGCTATCTTGCAAATTATTCCAAACTTCACACTTACAGAATAAAAATTCAGTAATGAAGTACAGAAAAGTGGAAAAGAAATGCTGACCAAGGAAAAAGACGTGTAAAAGGAGGAGAACTAATGTGGTCTTTAGATGGATTTCAGAGTATTGTATCTGTTTAATCACTTTTGCAAGCTGTAAATGCCCTAGTTCACTGAAGGTTGCTTGCTGCAGCTGCTCTACTGTGCTGTGAGATCATATAACTCAGAGAAGATGGAAAAAGGTGAGTTTCTTGTTCTGTACGACTTCATCCTTTTCTCAGTTTCTGTGATCTCAGAAGTACGATTTATATAAAAACTGGAGGAGCAGAAGGCACAGTTCTGCTCAAACTATTTTTTACTGTTTTGTGCTATTTTGCAAAGTGATGGTTTTATGTTTATGATTTTGATAGGTTTAGATATATTTGCAACAGTTTGTGTCTTGATAAAAGTAGATGTGTTGCTTCATAGTAAATACAGAATTAAATCATATCTAATTACATCAATAAAGTCAGGAAACACACAATGGCACCTAGGGACAAGCACTGGGATGCTGGTTGCTTAAGCAGTGGTACCACCAGCAAAATGAGGCAGGTGGTGTTGCCCTCTCTAAAGAAATGATTGTGAGGCTTACCTAGTGAGCTGTGCCTTTGTCGAATTACTTAAGGGCACAAAAAGAATAAAGGTTGCATACATATTTAGAAAACAACCAGGGTTAGCATCACAATCTGCAATGGTAAAAAATAAAATACAGTATAAATAATCTCAATGTCCTTATTCTGGAACACTAGGTAGATACAAAGTACTTCACAAGAGAGAACAATTCAAAGCCAGCAAGAACTAAAGTCCCAGGGTTCAGAAATGTAAAGCAATAAATATATACAGAATGCAGACAGACCTAGGAGTCTGTTCAAATTACAAAACTAGTTCTACCACTAAGTCACAAGCCTGGTTACATCAAAAAAGATTACCTTTTCTCTAATGCAAGTGCTTGCACAATTACATTTTGTACTGCGTATCTTCTGCATTAACTGTATAGCTTGGCAGTTAGTACAAAGGATTAAGACTATGACCTATTAACAAGCTAGTTCATAAAGTACATGGTTTGGTTCTCCTAGCCTTTATTTGCCTACTGTGTGACCCTGAGCAAGTCAAATAATCAGACAGTTTTTGGGGGCAACTGGGAATCTGGCTAGGCTCCTCAATGGTCCCCTGGACTGCAAGCCTAATAACTACCTATGAACCTATGTTGCACATCCACACTAAAGCAAGTAGACATCCAAATGAAACAAAACTAGTACTTCTCAGCTGCAACCTAACTCAATCTTTTACCATACAAGTCTAGTTATGTTGTCCTTGTAGAACTGAAGATGAGAGATTCAGGCTTGCAGAAATGAAGATGAGAGATTCAGGCTCCATACATATACTATTCTTTCTCTTTAGTGGAAAACTTAGTAATGACACAAAAATATACATTGTTTCTAGGTGCCTTTTCCCACCATGTCTGCTGACCAACAAGACCCCTGGCTTGAGCCCAGTCTGTTCATTCTCCCATCCTGGGTATTCCCTAGTGATGGAGACAGCTGGCTGGGGGGTATCATATGGGTAGCCATGGTAAGGGTTTATGCCTTCTCCTGCATCCCAGCAGTGATGCCATATTCGTTTTGGCCTGAACATGACCCTTGATGGCTGATGTGAGCACCCATGTCTCTGTTGGGCATCCTAAGCCTTCTACATTCTATGCTAGTAAGAGCTACTGTCACTATCTTGGGACTGCCAAGCCTTTGGAATCATGCAATATTCCACTTGCATGGGAGCACTCAGCTGACTGGGATTACCACCTCCCTCCCTAGGATTTCAGGCTGGTATAAAGCCATTCAAATCTCACTCTCCTCTTTTCAGCTCTGCCAGCACACAGGCTACTAAATGAATTTGTGCTGTTTAGGTTGTAGTCAGGGCTTCCTCCCTCTAAACCAAACAGCAAGGCTGAGACAAATAAAATAATCTTAATAAAACGAAATGATCTGAATAAACAATTAAAACTGAGAAATATTACCACAGTTCACAGAAACATAATTTTTTCCTGCAAATAACAATACATAGCATAACCTTACAGTTTTCCCATTCCTGTTAAAACAACCAATACATCCAATTCAAACTTGTGTCTCGTGTGGTTGATCTTCACTCACGTGCAATCCTGTTGAACAACTTAAAACATGCATTGCACAGCCACAAACCATACTGAAATCACAAGTCTGTATCTACTTGGTAGCTAACATTTCTCAGTTCAAAATGGTATGCGGCTGTGCAGTGTATATTTTATTTAAGTTGTTCAACAGGACTACATACGAGTGAATATCAGCCATACAAGTGTTTAGGGAAATTTGAGTGAATGTGTCTAACCACTCTCAGTTTTATTTAGACATCTTATTCACTCAAATTCCCCCTAAACACATCATCAAAAAGTGTACCCTAATGATATGGAATCAGTAAGCAAATGCAAGTCTTTTCTGAAGACATGCAGGACAATGATTTTTCAAGCATTAAAAATATATTTAAACATGAAAAAACAGCACTGGAAATATCCCAGTGTTTGGGCCCCCCTCTCAAATCAGTTAGACTAGCCCATGACTGGCCCTGAAATCAAATTGTTTATATTTTCCATAAATTCACTCAGCAACATCAAATGAATGAGACAGCATGTTTTTTTGAGGTGCTCAGTTTGTTCACATACTATAACTAACAAGAGCACAGAAAATGTAAGATGTAGCAGTGATTTCATCTTTGTGCCAGTCCCAAGCCCAGATAAATGGGGAGGGTTGCATCAGGAAGGGCATCCGGTGTAAAACCTCTGCCAAATGACTTATGCTGAGAACATTTCATATTTCCATACTGGATTGGTCAAGGCCTGGGTTAACAACGACCGACACTAGCACTGTTAGCCAACAGGGTGCTGGCAGAAATTGGGCTACTGTTGGCAGAAGGAGAAGAGGAGGGGGAAGGCATGCCCGAAGGCAGGAAGAGAGGAGGAAGGTTAGGAGTGTAGTAGTGAGGGTAGGAACTTTGAATGTTGGCAGTATGACTGGTATAGGGAGAGAGCTAGCTGATATGATGGAGAGAAGGAAGGTTGATATATTGTGTGTGCAACAGACCAGATGGAAGGGAAATAAGGTCAGGTGTATAAGAGGTGGGTTCAAATTTTTCTATCATGGTGTGGACGGCAGGAGAAATGGGGTAGGTGTTATCCTAAAGGAACAATATGCCAAGAGTGTTTTGGAGGTGAAGACAGTGTCTGATAGAGTGATGTTTATGAAGCTTGAAATTGATGGCGTAATGATGAATGTTGTTAGTGCATATGCTCCACAAGTTGGGTGTGCGATAGATGAGAAAGAAAAATTTTGGAGTGAGTCGGATGAAGTGGTGGTGAGTGTACCCAAGGGTGAGAGACTAGTGATTGGAGCGGACATCAATGGGCATGCTGGTGAAGTGAACAGAGGGGATGAGGAAGTGATGGGTAGGTATGATGTTAAGGAGAGGAATGCAGAAGGTCAGATGATTGTGGATTTTGCGAAAAGGATGGACATGGCTGTGGTGAATATGTATTTTAAGAAGAGGGAGGAGCATTGGGTGACGTACAAGAGTGGAGGAAGATGCACACAGGTGGATTATATCCTATGTAGGAGGGCCAGTCTCAAGGAGATTGGAGACTGTAAAGTGGTGACAGGGGAAAGTGTAGTTAAGTAGCATAGAATGGTGGTCTGTAGGATGACGGTGATCAAGAAGAGGAGGAGGAGTGTGAAAGCAGTGCCAAGGATTAAATGGTGGAAGTTAAAAAAGGGTAATTGTGAGGTGGAGTTCAGGGAACAGTTAAGACAGGCACTGGGAGGCAGTGAAGAGTTACCGAATAGCTGGGTAACTACAACAGAGCTAGTAAGGGACACTGCTAGAAAGGTGCTTGGTGTGACATCTAGACAGAGGAAGGAGGACAAGGAGACCTGGTGGTGGAATGAGGATGTACAGGAGAGTATACAGAAGAAGAGGCTGGCAAAGAAGAAGTGGGATTGTCAAAGAGATGAAGAAAGTAGACATGAGTATAAGGAGATGAGGCGCACGGCAAAGAGAGTGGTGGCGAAGGCTAAGGATAAGGCATATGGAGAGTTGTATGAAATACTGGACACTAAAGAGGATGAAAAGGACCAGTACTGACTGGCTAGACAGAGGGACAGAGCTGGGAAAGATGTGCAGCAGGTAAGGGTGATAAAGGATAGTGAGGAAAACGTACTCACAAGTGAGGAGAGTGTGTTGAGTAGATGGTAAGAGTACTCTGAAGGGCTGATGAATGAAGAGAATGAGAGAAGGTTGGATGATGTGGGGATAGTGAATCAGGAAGTGAAACAGATTAGCAAGGAGGAAGTAAGGACAGCTATGAAGAGGATGAAGAATGGAAAGGCTGTTGGCCCAGATGACATACTAGTGGAAGCATGGAGGTGCTTAGGAGAAATGGTAGTGGAATTTTTAACCAGATTGTTTAATTAAATTTTGGAAAGTCAGAGGATGCCTGAGGAGTGGAGAAAACGTGTTTTGGTACCTATCTTTAAGAATAAGGGTGATGTGCA
Source organism: Protopterus annectens (assembly GCF_019279795.1). Classification (NCBI taxonomy): domain Eukaryota; kingdom Metazoa; phylum Chordata; order Ceratodontiformes; family Protopteridae; genus Protopterus; species Protopterus annectens. The sequence continues at coordinate 472,743,162 of NC_056741.1, forward strand.
GAGCTGCAGTAACTACAGAGGGATAAAATTGATCAGTCACAGCTTGAAGTTATGAGAAAAGAGTAGTGGAAGCCAGGTTAAGAAGGGAGGTGATGATTAGTGATCAGCAGTATGGTTTCATGCCAGGAAAGAGCACTACAGATGCAATGTTTGCTCTGAGAGTGTTGTTGGAGAAATACAGAGAAGTTCAGAAGGAGTTGCATTGTGTCTTCGTGGACTTAGAGAAAGCATATACACTGAGCAGAGTGGAGGAGGGGCGTTGACTACAATTCTGATCTGAGATATATAATTATCCTGTTTTTTTTTGGATTATTTATACTGATTATTGTTTCTAGCAATTTATATATAGCACTTTTTGTTGCCTGCTGCATAGTTTTTAGTGTATTTTATTGCTATTAACTAATCTGCACGGGTAACTGGTTTGTTTGGAGTTCAAAGCATTCTGTAGAGTCTCTTTGCTCCTTTATCTGTTTAAAAACTTTCATTTTGTGGCTTTCTGTACTGTTTACGGTCTGTAAGCTAATAGCTTTAGTATTGTCCTAGTTCAGATTTGCTGGCTCTGGGCCTGTTTGTTTCTACAGTGATTGTTCAAAGCACATGAACAGGCCATCTTGAATTAGCAGAAGCCTTTCTTTACCTTGGCTAGATTGTGTTAATTGGCTGCTGGCTAGTGGGGGCTGGTTCTTTTGTGCTTTTAAAAAAAAAAGTTGTCTAAGGTTGTATCTTCTGGTATTTAAGCCCTAACTTTGAGAGGATTTCTGTCTATACACACAGAGCAGAGTGGAGGCGAGGCGTTGACTACAACTCTGATCTGAGATATATAAGTATCCTGTTTTTTGGATTACTTATACTGATTACTCTTTCTAGCAATTTATATATAGCACTTTTTATTGCCTGCTGCATAGTTTTTAGTGTATTTTATTGCTATTAACTAATCTGCACGGGTAACTGATTTGTTTGCAGTTAAAAGCATTCTGTAGAGTCTCTTTGCTCCTTTATCTGTTTAAAAACTTTCATTTTGTGGCTTTCTGTAGTGTTTACTGTCTGTAGGCTAATAACTTCAGTATTTGTCCCCACCCTCCCTCCCTGTTCGTGTCTTGTTATTATACTTGGTGGCTTTGCAGTTGCCCGCCCCTACAGTAAATCTGATCTGGGACACTCCTCCCTGTCTAGTGTCATTAGCTCATTCTACCTAATCCAGAGAGAACATCTGAGAAGGCCTTCTGTTTCTCCTTTTTCCCTTTCAAAAAAAAAAAAATTGCCTGAATCTCCTTGTGTTCTGACTATGCTTCTCAAACATTTTGGAAATATAGAGTATATTTTAGAGCATTTATTATAACTGTAATTGCCTTAATATTGCTACAACTCAAGTGCTCTAGGTTGCACTGCATCTGAATTGTTTGCCTGTTTTAGGTGCTTTTCTGTATATATAGACTTCTCTGTATATGTAGACAAGCTACTTATTCTGCTGTATTACTGCCTCTTAAATTTGTTTCAGTTGTGCACTTGCCTTGCTTCATTTAAAAAGTTTTAAATTGCTAATTTTTTAGAGTTTTAATTGCATTTACTGTTTAGGACTACACACTCAAGTGTGCTAGCCTTTTCTGTGTTTATTTACTGTATTATTGCATTGTTTAACCTGTTTCAACAAAAAAAAATACTATCTTGTTTCCTCGTTTCCCATCTTTCCTAGCCAGTCCATATCCCAGGCTTTGCTTGTCTCAGGGCTTTATTTTCTGTGTCCAGAGCTATCCAGACCTTGCTGTGGTAGAGGGAAGTCCTACTGCTTACCAGTGGGAGTGGTGAGCATTGTACTGCCTATCTAATGCTAGAGGAGTGGTTTCCAGCTCTGAAATTGTAATTTTATTAGCCTTTTTTGGGCTGGTTTCTATCCCTTTCAACTTTCTGGCTTAAAAAGGCGTGTGTTTGCACATTTTTCGCATTGTGCAGCACTGCAAGGGTACAGTTAAACTATTCCAGGTGTCAGAAAGTCTGATTTTCAAATTTTCCCTTAGAACTAGCTGGTTTCTCAGTAGTAGCACTAAAATCTGAACCCCTATGACTAGCACTTGCTCAAGAACCTGCTGGAAAGCACTAGGAAGCCTGAAACTGATACAAGCACTCAACTCTTCTTGTCAATAAGGGGAAATTAATCATACGCACTAAACAGCCTATAATTGCAAAGTACATTGCAAAGGTAAAGGAAAACAGCTTTTAAACTTTACAAAAAAAGCACCTAAACAGTCATGTCCAAAGGCCAGCTTCCGGTGATTTCTCCTGTCCACCTGGTGAATCTGGGCATACTGGGGCAATGCGGCAACTGCCTCATGTACACAGACAATCCTCTCCTCCTACCACCCAACACTACAACCTGCGAGAGATGCACTTACATAGCCAAACTGGAAGCAAAGCTCTCTCCGGCCAAGATTGTGCTAGACAGTCAAGAGGAGAAGGTTAACACCTGCACTACACCTCAAGCAACTCATAGCCCTTCAAAACCCACACCAACAACACCCACACATAGCAACACTAAACCCACATATGCAGAGGCCCTTAACATTAACCTGCCCAAGCAACAAGGACCTCCGAAGCTGAAACACAAACAAACATCATTCACAACCAATGTGACACATAGCTCACAACACCAGTGTGCCACACAACAACAGCCCCTAAGGCAAGACAATGTACCCAATACTTTAGTCATAGGTGACTCTATAGCCAGGCACACTGATGTCCCACTCACCAGGCTGAACAAGGAGAAAATTACAGTCAGCTGCCTGTCGGGTGCCAGGATCCGCCACATAATGCATGCACTCAAGTCACTCCACAACAAGTACAAATACAACTCTGTCATTGTCCATGCTGGAGTGAATGACTTGAGAGGTACCTCCCTGGACTACATGAAAAAAGACATGGTAGAGCTCTTGGATCATGTGACCCAGGCAGGTATGACCCTAGCCATGAGTAGCATCCAGCCTTTGCCCAGAATGATACCACAGTATAAGGACAAAATGACTGATTTTAACAATTGGCTAAGCTTCTGATGTCATTCAAAGGGGATCCAGTATCTGTCTGCCTGGGAAGACATGATCGAAAAACCACGATGCTTTGCCAGAGATGGTTTGCACCTGTCACCCCTGAGATTCAGGTTACTGGCTAAAGCTCTTGCCACCCCTATCGTGCCATTTTTAGGCAAGGTTCAAAGGATAAAACCACCACCGTAACAGATACAAGCATGCAAAATCTGAAGGTAATGCTACTCAATGCTAGAAGTCTAAACCTCAAAATGCACTCTCTCGAGGCACTCCTAAAAATGGAGAATAACGATATCTGTGCAGTAACTGAGACCTGGTTCAAGGCTCCAGAGAGCACCCCTGCAATATCAGGCTACAACTCTTACCATACTTTTCGGCCACAAAACCAAGACCGAAACACTAAAGGTGGAGGAGTGTCCATATTCAATATTGAATATTCAAGGATATTCACACCTCCAGGCTAGTTGCCCAACACAATGCATCTGAAATTCTCCAGGTGCAACTAACACTAGGTAAGACTGCAATCCAAATTGTAGCTTGCTACAGATCCCCCACCATGCCCCAAGATTCTCACTACACCTTTCTAAACATACTGGAAAATATTAAGATACAACCAAACACCCTAATACTGGGTGATTTCAACTACCCTGCCATTAACTGGGAAAACTACTCGGGTACCAACTCCTTTTCCCAACGGTTCTTGGAATTCATAAATTTAAACACCCTGGATCAACTAATCCATTGTCCCACCAGGGGCTCCAATATCCTAGACCTGGTCATTACCAACATGGGAGATAGATGCTCCACACCAGTGGTCACCCCCTCATTGGTTAGGTCTGACCATAAGCAAATCACCCTTAACATCCACATCCCACCCCCACCCCCCAGTAAGGAAATCTCCTTAAAAAACTTCTCCAAAGCCAACTTCATGCTACTGAAGTCAGAAGTGTCAAACTTCATGACACCCATGCAGACGGGATATGAAAGTTCGACTGCAGAATCCTACACTAAGACACTGTACGAGCACATCCACTCATGCATGAATTGTGCCATCCCAGATAGAACCAAGATGCTCTTCTCCAAAAAAAGGAAGCCAATCTGGTGGTCCCCTGCTATAAACAAACTATACAACAGAAGGAAGAAACTGTTGCAGAAAAGAGGAAAATACCAGGATGCAAAAAACTCCGTCACCAGCCTCAGTAAGAAGCTGAGATCCCTCATAAAATCCTCAAAAGCTAGTTATGAAAATAAAATTGCCAAAGATTCCAAAGACAACCACAAGGCATTCTATAGTTATGTCAAGAATCTAAATGGCAATGCTCAGACCTGCTCTGAGCTACAACAGAATGGCAATAAATATACTGATCCCAAGGATATTGCCAATATCCTGGCAGATCGATTTAGTGCCAACTTTACCCCCCTCTCACCCCCTAAAGGGCCCATCTCAATACCAAAAGAATGCCAAATTCCGGTAATCACGGCCACACAGGTAGAAACCGCACTCTCCAAAGCTAAGAATGCAGCATCCATGGGACCAGATGACATCCCAGGCTGTGTACTACATGAACTACAAAATGAACTGGCACCTCACCTAATTGTCATGTTTAATCATAGCCTTGCCTCAGGCTTCATGCCCACTGAGTGGCACACAGCTACAGTTATCCCACTCCACAAGGGGGATCCGCCTTGGATCCCGGGAACTACCATCCCATCAGTCTGACAAGCCTGATCTGCAAGGGCATGGAATGAATTATCATGGAACTTATAAACCAAGACATTGGCAACCTTCAAACACTGGACCCCACCCAGTTTGGGTTTGTGAAGGGCCGATCTTGTCTCCTGAATCTGACTGACTTCTTCAAATCAGTCTCCAGAGCTGTGGACAAGGGTAAGGCGGTCCACACAGCCTATCTGGACCTCGCCAAGGCTTTTGACACCATCCCCCACTCTGGGATCATAGATAAACTTACTAAGCTGGGCATAAATCCCTACGTCACTCGAGGGGTTGCCAACTGGCTTACTGAGAGAACCCAGACTGTAAAAGTAGCCGACTCCAAATCCAGCTCCAGACACGTGACAAGTGGAGTATCTCAGGGTTCAGTCCTGGGACCACTCTTGTTTGGCATCTACTTCTGTCAAATACAGGCCAACAATAAGGGACTCGGGCTAACAAAGTTTGCAGATGACTGCAAACTGGGAGCCATTATTGAATCCCCAAATGATGTGGATACTTTACAAAAGGGCCTTACAGAAACAGATGCCTGGTGCCAGAGCCATGGGCTCAAGCTTAATGCCAAGAAATGTATAGTTATCCACTTTGGAAAAAACATGTACCCATGAATTACCACATAGTGGCAGTACACTAAACATCGAAAGTGTTATGAGACACTTAGGGACACAGGTGGACAGTGGTCTCACTTTTGATAACCACATCACCACAACAGTCAGGAAATCTTTCCATGTGGCACACCTCATCACTAAGGGCTTTTCATCCAGAAAAAAGGAGGTCATTGTCCCACTGTACTCATTCCTCATTAGACCCATTATATTGTATAATGCCCCGTTTGGTATGTACCTCACAAGACATCTGTAACAGCTAGAAAGGCCACAGAAATACCTCACTAAAAATCACAGGCCTAAAGCAGATGCCATATGCTGACCATCTAAAAAAAAACTCCAGCTATACTCTGTGGCATATCGTCTACTCAGAGGCGATCTCTGCTTAACATACAAGGCCATGTCAAACCCTGAGCTGTTGGACATGCTCCACTTAAGAAATCCCAATCCCTCAGAGCCACACGCTCCAGGGATCTAAACCTTGTCATCACAATGAACAAAACATGCTGAAGGGATAGGTTCCTAACCCAGAGACTCCCCATACTCTGGAATAGACTGCCCATACATGTCAAGCAGAGTGCCTCATTGTCCCTCTTCAAAAAGAACCTTGATGATTGGATGGGAGATAGGAAATTCACCCCGGGGATCATGTCAGTCGCCCTGCTAGACAGGGGTCCAGAGAAGTAAATATTGTGGGAAGAAATATCCAGGGAATTGTTATGGCTAGGCTTGTATAGGCCCTAGGGCCGACAGCCTAGTACCAACCTATGAAACTATGAACCTATATGACAGGGTGCCTAGAGAGGAGTTGTGGTATTGTATGAGGAAGTGACAGAGAAGTATTTAAGAGTGGTACAGGATATGTACAAGGGTAGTGTGACATTGGTGAGGACTGCGGTGGGAGTGACAGATACATTTAAGGTGGAGGTGGGATTACATCAAGGATCAGCTCTGAGTCCTTTCTTATTTGCAGTGGTGATGGACAGGTTGACAGATGAGATCAGACAGGATGCCCCGTGGACTATGATGTTTGCAGATGACATTGTGATATGTAGTGAGAGTAGGGACCAGGTTGAGGAGACCCTGGAGAGGTGGAGATATGCTTTAGACAGGAGAGGTATGAATGTCGGCAGGGCTAAAACAGAATATATGTGTGTAAATGAGAAGGGGGGGGTAGAGGAATGGAGAGGATGCAGGGAGTAGAGTTGGTAAAGGTGGATGAGTTTAAGTACTTGGGATCAACAGGTCAGAGTAATGGTGAGTGTGGAAGAGAGGTGAAGAAGAGAGTACATGCAGGGTGGAATGGGTGGAGAAGAGTGTCAGGAGTGATTTGTGACAGACGGGTACCAGTAAGAGTGAAAGGGAAGGTCTACAAGAGGGTAGTGAGACCAGCTATGTTATATGGGTTGGAGACGGTGGCTTTGACAAAAAGGCAGGAGTCAGAGCTGGATATGGCAGAGTTAAAGATGTTAAGATTTGCACTGGGTGTGACTAGGATGGACAAGATTAGGAATCAGTATATTAGAGGGTCAGCTCAGGTTGGACAGTTTGGAGATAAAGCAAGAGAAGCAAGATTGCGTTGGTTTGGACATGTGCTGAGGAGGGATGCTGGGTATATTGGGAAAAGGATGCTAAGGATGGAGCTGCCAGGTAAGAGGAAAAGAGGAAGGCCTAAGATAAGGTTTATGGATGTGGTGAGAGAGGACATGCTGGCGGTTGGTGTGAAAGAGCATGATGCAGAGGACAGGAAGAAATGGAAACAGATGATCTGCTGTGGCGACTCCTAACGGGAACAGCCGAAAGAAGATGATGAGCAGTGATTTCAACTTGTACTCAATACTGGCATACAAATGAGAAGCTTATAATGAAGCTTACTTTCAGCTGCTCGTACCCCTGAAGCTTGCCAACTTATCCGGCCTAAGAGTGGTATAAGAATAGAGATCTGTCCAGCCACAAAAAGTATTGTTAAAAGCATAGATGCATAGGAAAGTAGTACCAGTAGGTCATGAACCCTGTCAGCAAAGGTACACACACAGAATGTAACCAGACAGCAGTCGGCATTTATGTTTTCCTTTAAACTCTGATCTCATTATAAAATTGAGCCTTATAACTTATTTAAGCAGTTACAACACAGAAGCACTACTGAGGAAGAGAATCTTTTTTATAACTTTATATGCTACAGAGATTTAATTAGGTAGTGTAATTAGACTTCAGATCTCTAGCTATTTGACAAAGTGAGATATGACTGCATATATATGTCTTTAAAGTTCCTAATCCTAATTCCAGCAAAGTGAAGAAAAGTGATTATGACCGAGTGCAAAAAGAAAACTCCAGCAGTGTACAGGAATAAAGCTTTGGTTATAACCAAGGCAACTTGTTTAATCAGTGGATTGGTGGCTTGAAGAAGCTGGCAGGGGGATGATGGGCATAACCATCCTGTGGGAAGGGGGGAGCTGACACATACTCTCAGAGGAGGTATGGGGATGCAAATCCACGGCTGTGGAGTTTCAGCTCACCAAGCCATGTGTAGGTGGTACCCTTCAGTGTGACTGAATGGTAGCAAGCAAGTACAAGGGAAAGGCATTGTGGGCCACTATGATGATGTGGATCACTCATCCCTCCACCCAGAAGGGAGATTCGGCCCCCTTATAAATACCCTCATAGCCAGGATACCTGCAAAGTGCAGAAACAACCCTTGTGACTGCCTAAATGTCAACTCTAGATGTCTCTCACATGAGATAATGAATGAGCTCAAATCCACTAGGGGGAGAGGCTTGATTGTCAGCAGACAAAGCTACAAAATTAATCTAGGAAAAAAAAGAATGACTGCAAATGTAGATACAAAACAGAATATCAATAAAAGGATGCAAGTATGCCATCAGTAGTTTTGCCAAGAAGGATAAGCAATTACGTTTTGAAGAAAATACTTTTACCTCCCTATAAAGAAATTAACTCCCAATCTAACCTTTCAAAAATGTCATAATTTTTACTCATCAACTTTCACAGAATATTCAAGAAAAAGGGTATAAAAATCAATTCTAGGTCTAAAGATTATGAAAACTCTTATTAATGTAGTCCTTCATTTAACATGAAATACTTGTAAAGTGCCATGCATTTATCTATTGCGCAACTTATATTCAGAATGACATGTCAGCATAACATCCACTATCACAAAATGTGCATTCCATGCACAGTATCCTGACTGCTCTACTGACTTTCCAAACAACTTGGTCAACTCCTTAAGTTTGCAGTAAACAAGAGTAATGAATGGAAAGTTCTAAGCTTGCTTTCTTAGGGTTACTAGAATCAAACCCAATGACCTTCAGTGAACGAGGCTATCTTCTAGTCTATATAATTCTCTGCCTCTGAATCATACTTTAATTCCATTCATTTATGTAGATGAAAATGGCATATTAGTTGTCTTGTATTATAGAAATGTAATGATTTACTTCCTTTCCTCCACTTCATCTATCCCAAACAACCCAGATAATACCTATGCTGTTATTCTAAGTGTAGTCTCGACACTGCTTTCTTATTAAAAATAAGAAAATGATGTACTTACCATAATGAAAGATCCTTTTTGCCACTCCCCATCCATCCGGATGGTTGGGTTATTTGCCCGAATAGAGGAGATGAGTCAGAAAACGTGTCATTCAGATGGATCTCCAGCGTTCAAGCTCCCCTGTCTCTCATAATGCTCTCAGATAGAGTCTGCCCTGTGTAGATTACTAAAGTATTGGACAAAAAATATTGAGGAGGAAGGGTTCTGGCTTAAGTCTGCTAGGTACCTCCAGAAAAGAAAGTGCCAATTTAGTAGGGGGATGGTAGCTAGGACATTGAGATGGACGAAGAGGTACAATAAAGATCTATCATTATGGTAAGTACATAACTTTAATATCCTATATTGTCCCCCTCTGTCTGTTTCAGTAATTGGGACAGAATCACCAGCTACCTTCTTACCTATGGCATCATGGGAGGACACCTCCAAAGAATGGTGGAACCAAAAGCAGTTATGGAATTTGATTCAAGGTCAAGTTAGGCTTTGGTACCCTGGATGGACATTAGTGGTGAAAACTCATTTGTTTGGAAAACTGCAATAGTGTTTTCAGTGAGGACATCTTTGATTCAAGGTCAAGTTTATAACATTTGATAAAGGAGTGCATTGGTGATCAAGCTGCTGCAGCACAAGTGTCATCCACAGTAGAATGCTTGAAATAAACTAGAGAAAATGAAATGGATCCTGTGGAATGAGTTTTGGGTTTAGATGCCTTTGCTAGAGTAATTAAAGGAAATGTCATCTGAAAGCCGTCTAGATAAGGTGACTTTGGAAACTTTGGCTTTTGAAAATGATATTTGGTCTTTTTCATTATGGGTTTGTTCTACTAAGAAAGCACCTTGAATGGCAATTGATGCTCTTCTCTTAGTGTAACTAGGGAAGACAACAGGAAAATGCATAGACTGGTTTAAAGATGTCTCCACAGCTACTTTAGGAACAAAGGAATAGTTAGCTCTGAAAAAGTTAAATAAATGCAAGATAAGGCAAGTAGCTCAGAAATCTTTTTAGAAGAGGTAATCTCAACAAAACAAAGTCTTCTAGGAGAGGTGCTTTAAGGAGGAAGAAGCAGCAATGTCAAGTGGGAGTTCCACTAGAGTTTGAAGAACTAACGCAAGGTCCTATGGTAAAGCAGGCATTTAACAGCTGGTCTCAGTAAAAAGGTTTCCTTTATAATGGCCTTGCAAATTTTAAGAAAGGATTTAAAACTAGAATATAGACCTGGATGGACATTCAGAATGGCAGTTAGCTGGACTTTAATCATGGAATAACTGGCACCAGAGTCAAAAAAGACCTGTCTGGGATTGCAGAATAGAAGAAACCAGAGCTGAGATGCGATCCACAGCTCTATCAATAGACTATGGTGAAAAATATTTTCCATTTCTTTTTGTGCAACATTCTTAGATTGCTTTTGCAAAGCTGTTATAATCTAAATTACTGTTGAAATTAAAGCAGGACTACCAACCATCACTGAAAATGAAGATGCCATGCAGTTATTTTGAGGTAGCTGATGTGCAGATGCTGTTTGCCAAAATAATGAGAAAGTAGGTCCTAATGAGGAGCCAAAGACCATGGAGGTCATTTCAGGTAATGCCAAAACAGGGAATTATATTTGGATGGGCTAGAAGGGAACTACTGGGGATGTGTGTTGTTTTGCATAGAGATGCTTTCTGGAAGAACTATGTCATTAATGGAAGAGGATGAGAGCACCCCCAAGTGACTGTCCCAGTGGAGGAATAAGGACAAAGTAGTTGATGCATTTTGTGCTGTGGGGAAAAGCAAAAACACTGCAGCAAGGCTGTCCCCAGTGGCTGAATATCTCAGTTGCTACTGCGGGACTGAGGGACCACTCAGAAGGAATGAGAACAAAGCAACTGAGCCTGTCCAATGGAACACTGGTCTGACCCAGAATGTGTACTACAACTGTAAAGTGCTGTGAAGATATCGCCCACAGCCACACCCTCATGGCCTCAGCACAAGTGGTAAGAGTTGTTTCTTCCTTGCCTGTTGATGTACTATACCAATGAGGTAACGTTTGTATGGACTGAGATTACACCTTGCGCAGAAGGGCATCCTGAAGTGCCTGAAATTTTAGAAGACTGCTCTCATCTCCAGAACATTGATGTGAAGGCAAAACTATAGTTGTGGTCTCAAACTCCTGTCGGTTTTCATGATATAGATTTGACCACTTCAGTGAGACTCCAAAATGGTACAGTTTCCACCACATTCAATTCTTACCATGCCTTCTCTGTCACAAGGTAGATAAGCAGGTTGGTAGGAAGGACCAGCTAGAAAGTAGATAGTCCAGCTCTTAAGGCCTAAAAGAACACTTCCTCATTAGGGGAAGGGGTGTCCATGGGCAAGTTCCCACTATGTTTCAACATTTCCATCACTTCCGCAGAGGTGGAGTCTTCAAGGGAACTATGGGGTGAAACATCCCCAAGTGACTCCTCTTACACTCACACATCTTATGCACTTCGGGGCAGGAATTTTCCAAACAGGTGTTCTTTGTACTTGAAGGGAGGGATCAAGACCTTCAAAGCTTGGTTGTCCAAAGGACTGAAAGTGTCAGACACACTGAGATTTGAGGGTGAAGCTGAAACAGTAGGGACATCCCCTTCTCATGTTGCATGACAAATACCTTAAATGCAAAGGTCGACAACAAGGGCATTGAAGAAGGCAACATCTGGGCAGTCTCCAAGTCTAAGGAGAGCAAGGCCAATGCATCCAGTGGTTTAATTTCTCATTCTGAATGGTCGGTCAGGTCTGAGGACTGAGATTGGAGCCAATGTATTGAACATCAAAGAACCCAAAGCCACAAATGTACCAGAATGAATTGGTACTAAGGAAGGCACTAGGACACTCAAGTTAAGGGTTTGGTTCCAAATATTTCAGAGTTGAGTGCATCAGACACAATGTCAAAGCTGTGGCACCTAGTGCAGTTGGCACTGATGGGAGGCACCCAGGAAAGGCTTCAACTCTTAAATCACCAACACAGAAATGGGTGGTGGGGAAGCGTCTATGGTAAGGGATAGGGTGGGAAAGCTGGCCCTGTTCATCCTATGGGTGGAAGGGGACTGGATGACTGCAAATGTCCACTTGAGCTTTCACAAAGGCCCTTATCGTTCTGTCCCAATCTAAGGAAACACTTCTGGAGGAGATAGTAGATATTAATGAGGATACAGAATAGGTTCTTGAGCTCACAAACCTTGATCAGAAGATCAGAAACTTGAAGGGGTTTGCTTTTTCTCAGACTTGTCCTGGATAATGATGGTTTTCGTGCTGAGGGTTGAAAAATTGGTGGTTCCAAATCGGTTGGAGGAAAAATTACAACTTACCATGAGGGTCTGGAAACCTTTGGTTGCAGAGAAGATTGAGGAGTTCCAGAAGGTCTCTTTGTCTTCTCCTCTTTCATTTGCACATCTTTTTCTTTGCTATGGTCTTTGTCAGAAATTTTAGGTTATGATTTCTCAACACCCTTAGAAGGTCGAAAGAGGAAGAGTCACCAGTCAGTTCTTCCAAGTTTGCAGGGAGAAGGCCTTTGATAATAATAATACTTTTATGTCTTCTATCACTTAGGGACTTTGATTTGAAGGACTGGAAGTTGTTGCACTGAGTGTCTGATCTCAAGCAAAACACACTATTGCTGGAGATCCTGTGGTGGGATTTTTTGCCCACACTTGGTGCATATTTTTAATCCACAAGCCTTCTCCATTCTGTGTGTATCTGCTGGAAAAATAGAGGCAACATTTAGTATTAGTAATAACGTAGTGGAAAAGCAATATCATTTTTTTTTTAATATAAGCTTTGGACTAAGTAATAAAATATTATATGAAGAGGTCTAAGGGAAGAAATGACAGACACAGACCAAATGATGGAAAACAGAGTTAAAGGACAAGAGACTAGAAATTTTCCTGTCAGGCAAAAGCTAAGAGGTTTAGGCAGACCTCACCTAATGGAGTCTGGAGAAGCTATAATAGGTGCAATATTATGTATCCAAATGCACAAAAACTACGAAAAATAGATATGTAGAAGGTAAAGGAGGTACAGTCAGCCAAATAAAGCAAGAGAAATATAAAAACACTTATCTTTTTATCAAACAAAAGGTGTACTAGAAGACTGCGTATCACACTAAGAGTGGCAAACAATATCTGAGAAGTGAGCGGGGCCATACAGCATTATGTGAGACAGGGGAATTTGACTGTTGGAGAAGTACTTGAGTGACAAGTTTGCCAGCCTGGATCTGCCAAGAGGGGGATAACCGAACCACTGACATGGATGAAGGGGAAAATATAGGATCGGTAAATAAAGCACATGGATGTTATGTGGCTTATTCAAAGCAAGCTATCCTGGCATTATTTTATTTACAATTTTCTTGGGGCTTATGCTCCTCGGGTAGCTTGCTTTAATACAGTCCTTCTGGTTCTACTGTACTTGTCTGCTATTAATTTAAAAAGGAACTGTGCTATTTACAAGACATTTTGTCTACATCATTTTATACTGTATATACAAAAAGACTAATTTACAAAAAACAAAAAAGGCAAGATTAAGTTTGTCTTAATTACAAAGTATTGTGTTAAAAAAATAATATATATTAAGAACTACCTTTAAAAATATAACAAAATGTAAAAAAGAAAAACAGCATGCAAAAGTAGTCCTAATTCTATAAAAATATGTTTCTGTGGTACATGATTATAAAAATTCAGGTCCCTTTTACATAGTAAGATTTTATTAAGTTAGCAGTAACATGAAGGAACAGAATGAGAACTGCCTAGCAACCAGAAGGGAGACTCATCCCTAGCTGACCCACAGCCAGCATCAAGATATCTTTCTTCTCCTTATGAAAACGGAGCTCCTTCCCAGCGAGTCGTGCTTCGTCTAGTTCCCGTTCTGCTGCTGCCAGTTCTCTTGTCAAAATGCCTGGTAACTGGTTCTCCCGGTTCACCCAGTCCATGGCCATTTGATTTCGCATGTCATCATCTAGGGCACGATGTGAGTAGTGTGCGAGTACCTCCTGTTTATACACCAAAAAGGAAATGAATGTTAGAATGATTTAAAAATAAGACTCTTCTACCAATCCTGCTACTAAAACCTTTGTGTAGTTCTAATGCACTCAAGAAAAAAATGATCTGGTAATAACCAGAAAAATGCTATGCTGAACTCTGACTAGGACAAATCATAATATCTTCAATATACCTTTGTGCAAAACAAGTGCTTTCTGAGGCAGACAAACCCCTGTGCAGAGGCTGCACCTCCCACACCTTCTGGTACTTATCAGTATTTTATTCCAGGCTGCCAATAATCTGAGAAAAAGGTGACATCAAGGACTGAACAGCCAAGTCTGAAGTAAAGCAAAGGAGATAAACCAATGTGTTGCATGCATGCAATCTAATCTGAGCATGTGTTTCAGATGAAGTAGCGTAAAATGAAAGAAAAAAATTCTTCTGGGATGCCACTCTACATAAAACCTGTATTTTTCCTTAGTAAAGATGCAGTAAAATGGGAAATAAAGGAGTTGTACAATATTTCCAGTAAAACATGCAACAAAGTTGTAAAAAAATATGCTAATCTGTGTAATATTCTTCTGGAAGTAAAACGGTTTTCAAATAGATGCACACATTACACAGCTGTATAAAGAGGAGGTGCTCGCACACTACACACAAAACCATCACTTATTGACAAATGCTGTGTTGACAAACAAACTAAAACTTCCTACAAATCTGGTCAATATCAAGTACAGCTAAACGTAGTTCCACAGTCAACATAATTTACAAAGTGATACTATCAACTAACAAGGTCACGCACATTTGGGGGAAAGAAAATAAACAGTGCTGTGTTTATAAAATCCATCACTAATTACTGTGAATAGCACAACAACAAATACATGTACATTTAAATTAAATGACAAACTGTATAATCCAATTTTAAACCACAGTCTGACTGAAAACAAAGAAAAAACATTTTTTTTGCAGGGGGCAAGCCACATCACCTTAGTGAAATACACAAACTAAATTGTCACACAAAAATGGAGAAAGGGCAAAGACCACCACCTACTTTGATAGTCCAACTTGCACCAGTACTGATGAACTGTGATCTCAAACTGGTCAAAATAGAAATTCATTACCAATTTAACACATCATAAACCATTTCAAACACATCAAACACCACTGACATTGAATTGTCACATGAATCAAAAGACATTTTCATAGGAAACATTCGAAAACCACACAATTCATTTGAAAATGTCATTTGTTTTAATGGGTGCTAT
Source organism: Protopterus annectens (assembly GCF_019279795.1). Lineage (NCBI taxonomy): Eukaryota > Metazoa > Chordata > Ceratodontiformes > Protopteridae > Protopterus > Protopterus annectens. Next base: position 472,758,355 of record NC_056741.1, read on the forward strand.
GCAAAGACTTGATGTTAGATAGGGGGCAGGTATTTTTATCAAAGTGACTTTCAAAGGCCATCCATGACTGACCCATCATTGAGCAGAATCCCAAACAGTACCAACAGGGTGGAAGGAGCTGCACAACTGTCCAAGGCCAGAATTCAGATAGTATAGTCATAGGGTACTGCCTTTCCAAATGAGAACCAACTCTGCAAGCTGCATGTAAGAAAATAATGTTTGGTGAGACTGTGTACCAAGGCCAAGTAGTTACAGCATAGATGACTGCAACTGAGATATTCCTGAGGCTGTCAGCGGAAGGATGCTTGGGCAAAGATGTAGCTGAGAATCCTCTTACGTTTGTCTGCTTAGCAACTCATGCCATTCCTACTCCAAAAGAAAAGAGAGAAATAATTAGTCCATCATCCCAAACTTGGGCACCATTCTCGGGTAACACCTGAGTTGCCAGTGCATGTCCAGGGTTTGAAGGGCCCTCTCTCTCCCCCAGTTTTCTGCACTAAAAATAAAACCAAGAGGTTGATGGAGTGGTTGAGGAAGAAGGTACAGTTGTGAAAGCAAACTTATAAAACAGTACATGTTCTGATACATAATTGTTGAAGCAGACCAAGCTAAATGGGTCTCTTCCCTTCTGGCCGACCAGCTCACAAAGTTAAGGGTACTCTTCACATGCTCCAACTCTCAGGAACTTCAGCAGATCTCTATAAAAAAGCAGATGGAATGCAAAAACTTCACAGAGCATTTTTCCCCAAGAAGGAGGCAAAAGCACAGATAGAGTAATGCTAGGAAACAAGTCCAAAAGTAAATGCACAGAAGGGTGAAACACACACCCCAGCAAGTGTGAAGAACATGCAAAGAAGGGGGCTGGAGTGAGGGGAGTCTACTGCAACAGTGATCTCGTAGAATATCTACAGTTATGGTAAGCTTACTTACACAAATGTACCATGTTCAATGCACAGATCACTGCTGCAGTAACTTGGGCTAAATGGGTAGATTATCATGGCTTAGAAAACTAACAAAGGGAGGAGGTCAATAAAGTACAACTCCAAGTGTCCCTGGAGAATGATTTGCTTTTGCCGTCTGTGTTTCTGGCAGCCATCTTGTGTTTGCCTTCTGTGTTTCTGGCAGCCATCGGGTGTTGGTAGGGGCCTATCTTCTCTGCTAATGAGAGTAGAAGGACTGACTGGATCTTGCCTGGACACAAGCTGATGTGTAAAGAAAGCAGGGGCTAGCAGGATTGGCTAGATTTCTGTTTTACTAGAAATTTCTATTTTTGTGGTATTTAAACCCTGCATTTGAGCTGGTTTAGGCTTGTTTGCACGTCACACACTGCAGCTGAACTGTTTTAACCCATTGCGATGTATTCCAGCTAAAGTTTTCCCTTAGTAGCACTTGTGTGATCACCTAGTAGTACTCCTCTTAGACCTTCCACCCTTTACCCCCCTTAGGGTTCCCTCAGATTCTGACAAATATGGATGGACAATTTCCTACTGTTTCTCCTGCCAGTCTGGTTGATATGAGCATCCTGAGACAGTGTAGCAACTGCATCATGTACAAGGACAACCCTCTACTACTACCACCCAGGAACACCATTTGTGAGAGATGCCATTACATTAAGAACCTACAGTCTATGCTCTCTCACTCACAAGCCAGTATATCAGGCGATGAAGGTTGTCAACACAAACACCACACCTCAAACACCACCCACACCTACACAACACACATTCACATATGCAGAGGTTCTCAACAAAAACATACCCAAACAAGAGAGACCTCCGAGATAGAAACACACAAACTCCACTGTCCACCACACTACACACAGTCCACACACCTGTCTCACAGCCACTAATGCCTAAACATAAACCCAACATATTAGTCATAGGAGACTCCATTGTGATACACACAGATGTGCCCTTTACCAGGCTGGATAAAGAGAAAGTCACTGTTATTTGTCACATCACCCATGCACTCAAATCTGTCAACAACAGGTATTGTTATGACTCTGTCATAGTCCATGTTGGCGTGAATGACTTGAGATGTACCTCCCTGGACTATATGGAGAGAGACATGCTCCTCTGCATATGCATCCCAGGCAGGTATGTTCCTAGCCTTAAGCAGCATTCTATCGTCACTCAGAATGATGCCTCAGTACAAACAGAAAATTATTGGCTTTAACAATTGGCTTAGTTACTGATGTCATTTCAAGGGGATCCAGTAGCTGACAGCTTGGGAAATCATGATTGACAGACCACAATGCTTTGCCAGTGATGGCCTGTATCTGTCTCCCTTGGGCTTCAGGCTTCTGGCAGAGGCTCTTGCCTCCCCCATAGTGCCTTTTTTAGGCAATGCCATGATGTCAAAACTTGTTTTGTCTTTCGGCTTTTCCCAGTTAGGGGTCGCCACAGCGGAACTCCGGGCCGCTAATGATTGGCAGTAGATTTTTAAGTGCCGAGTTGCCGGCCCTGACGCACAACCTTCAATGAAGGTATGCCCATTCACCATGTCTCTACAGAGAAGACGTTATAGCTGAGAATCGAACGGGACAACGTCTTACAGTGAGGTGACAATGCTACCGCAGCACCACCACCGCAGTTTGCCATGATATCAAAACTACCAACATGAAAATTTCATCAATTCGCAAATTAAAGGTCATGCTGCTAAATGCTACGAGTCTAAACATGAAACTGCATTCATTGCAAGCATTCTTAGCCCTGGAAGATGCTGACATTTGTGCAGTCACAGATACCTGCTTCAAAGCAGTGGAGAGCACCCAGGAATACCAAGTTACTCATCCTATCGTACACTCAGACTCCAAACAGTGGGCAGCAAAGCAAAAGGAGGTGGAGTTGCAATATGTATAATAAAACATACACATCTCCAGGCTGGTCAAACAGTATGACACACAGGAGACATTTCAGGTGCAGTTAACCATTGACAAGACCCCTATTCAAATCATAGCTAGCTACAGGTCCCAAACTTTGACTCAAGATGCCCACTCCACCTAACTGGACCTCTTCAATCTATCAAGATTCAGCCCTTTACCCTGATCCTGGGCGACTAACTATGCAACCATAGATTGGAAGAACTACTCATGCCAAAACACAAATGACCAGGGATTCCTTGATTTCATCAATGCAAATGCCTACGAGCTGGTTGACACCCCCCACAAGAGGCAATAATATCTTGGACTTGGTATTAATCAATATGAGTAACCACTGCAGCATCCCTACAGTGTCATCCTCCCCAGTAAGATCTGACCACAAAGCAGTCAGTTTTGAAATTACCATCTCCCCCCCCCCCCAGCTAAGCCCAAACAAAAAACTTCTCCAAAGCCGACTACAACCTCCTGAGGGAAGGTATAATTAAATTCACATCCCCCTCCCCCTTCATAGGAACTGGCACATATGTCCAAGCCTACACCAAAGTACTATACAAGCATTTATATAGCTGCATGGAATCAGGAATACCCAACAGGACAAAATCATCCTCTTCAAGGAAGAGTAAACCTGTCTGGTGGACATCTGCAATAAATAAACTCCATAATAAAAGGAAAAAAAATTGCTGTTCACGACTAAGAAAGAGCAGGTGCTTAATTGGAAGCAATTTCTCCTTAGCCTGAACAAGTAAATAAAAGTACTAGTGAAATCCTCCAAAACAAACTTAGAGTCCAAACTAGCAACATCTGCTAAAGATAGTCATAAGGCCTTCTTCACATATGTCCGCAGTCTCACAGGAATAACTTAGATTTGCTTAGAACTTGTGGTCAAGGACACCACATACAGAAACGCCATAGATCTACCCAACCTGCTGGCAGACAGGTTCAGTGAAAACCACCATCAGTAAATCAGAACATCCCAGCACCCCCCCCCCTTGTCTCTAGGGAGCAGGCCATCACTGCTCTCTCAAAAGGCAAAAAATACAGCCTCCATGAGATCCAATAACATCCCAGGCTGCATCCTACACGTACCCAGGCAGGAACTTGCAGGACCATTAGGCACCCTCTTCAACCAAAGCCTGAGTACCAGCTATATCCCAGCCGAGTGGAGGACAGCCACTGTCATCCCTTTGCACAAAGGCGGAGCGTCCACTGATCCAGGAAATTATAGACCAATCAGCCTAACTTACCTGATCTGCAAGACCATGGACTGGACTATCATGGACCTCATTAACAAGGTCATTAGCAACTTCCAAACACTCAATTCTACACAGCTGGTTCAAAGCCAGGGTTAATTTTTCTAAAAGAAAGTTGAGATCTGCAGGAGCAGCAATCTGTTTTCTACATGATCTGGTATGCAAAACCCCTTTCAAAAACATTTTAATATGGGAATGTATTGAAAGGGGAGGATCCATGGCAGACATTATGATATGGCTGACAAGAGTACCTTGATAAAAGAGTAAGAAATGCCAGAGGATAATAACTCACACAAGTATTGAAGAACCAGAGAAATCATCATCATCATCATCTTCTTTCGGCTGTTCCCATTAGGGGTCGCCACAGCGGATCATCTGTTTCCATTTCTTCCTGTCCTCTGCATCTTGCTCTGTCACACCAATCACCTGCATGTCCTCTCTCACCACATCCATAAACCTTATCTTAGGCCTTCCTCTTTTCCTGTTACCTGGTAGCTTCATCCTTAGCATCTTTTTCCCAATATACTCAGCATCCCTCCTCAGCACATGTCCAAACCAACATAATCTTGCCTTCTCTGGCTTTGTCTCCAAATCTTCCAACCTGGGCTGACCCTCTAATATACTTATTCCTGATCCTATCCACCCTCATCACACCCAGTGCAAATCTTAACATCTTTAACTCTGCCACATCCAGCTCTAAATCCTGCCTTTTTGTCAGTGTCACTGTCTCTAACCCATATAACATAGCTGGTCTCACTACCCTCTTGTAGACCTTTCCTTTCACTCTTACTGGTACTCGTCTGTCACAAATCACTCCTGACACTCTTCTCCACCCACTCCATCCTGCCTGTACTCTCTTCTTCACCTCTCTTCCACACTCACCATTGCTCTGAACTACTGATCCTAAGTATTTAAACAAATCCACCTTCGCCACCTCTACTCCTAGGTTCATAGGTTCATACTAGGCTATCTGCCCAAGGGCATTTATAAGCCTAGCCCATAGTTATTTGGCTTTCGCCACCCCTTTAGTTTGAATAAAACTATGCCTATTATTTTGCTGTGCCTCTGTCAAGCAGTGACACTGAACCTCACCATTCCTCTATCCTCCCTCTCATTCACACACACATATATTCTGGGTTCTGGGAACTGTCTTGGCACCCAACTAGAAAATCTTTTTCCACTTGCTAATATATGATTTCCTAGTAGTAGGTTTCTTTGCCTCTTTTATTACCTGCCACACATGCTCAGACAATATGTGCCTAAAAGGTACTAACATTCTACCATCCATTACTAAACTGTATTTTAGATTCTGAAGAGAGAGAAGTTGAAAGTCTCAACTTTGACAAAGAATTGTTTAATAATGAATTTAAGCATTTAGAAGATAATTTATTCAAGCTAAAATGATATCAGTGTCAGCGTTTGCATTTTGAAGCTTGTCTCCATCACAAAGTGATTCCTAGTATACTCAGAATGGACACTTATGGAGACACTTATGTTGATCTGTTGAAAGAATGGCAATAGCTGAACCTGGATCTCAGTTTCAGCTATATTAAGTTATTAATTAGATATTTTCTACCTATGGAGCGTTCACTCGTATGTGAATTCAATAAAAGGCAACAGAAGCTAGCAGCTATCACTCCTAAAGAGATATACCTTAAGGTTATGGAAAAATTGACTGACAAAGTTCTGTCTTTCCAGAATCGTTTACTAACCATAAAGAAGAAGAAACTGGATAGAGATGTCCATGACTTCAGAAACAGACATGTTTTTTCATGGCCACGAACCCAGAATATGTTTTTGTCTTCAGAAATAACTTCAATTTGAATCTCGAGCCACTGCTCCCTCTGGTGAGCAGCGATTGGTTGACCTACCTGTCAGTATACCAGCTCTGGATTCTATTGGTCCTACTGGCGTTTCCACAACGTCGGAAGTGAGTATAGCTGTAGTAGTGAGCCAAGCTACAGCAGAAACATCATCGGAACAAGACTTGCCAGTTGCAAGAAGAAAAATACCACTACAGAAGGGTCAAAAAACAGATTTTCCTTCTCTACCTTTACCCATCAGGAAGATGGACTCCCCAGTTCAGCAATGCTCAGCAGTTACAACAATCTGGGTCAAAAATGCATCAGCATCAGACAATAAAGAAGATGTGACAGGTATGACCAAACAACTAGCCCGCAATTTATCTTCGAGTATTAACAAAAAGTGAACTTTTACTTTTGCAGAAAGGGCTGACTTTTATTCCTGCAACTGAGATGCTTTTGACTGATATAACTCTTGACATTAAATTATTCACTAGGAATGTTATGTTGAAGTCGTTGTTTTGTAATCAGACTACTCAATGTATGTATACGAAGCCGAGCAGTTTTGTTTCTGATTTGACCCAGCTGTTGATATTTTCTGTTGATGTGTAAGAAGGATGTTAGACAGTTCTTTCTTAATGGACCTCCACATGGTAAATTTCACAATTTAGATAGGTCTGAATAGCAAGCTTTATGTGATCTGCAAACAGATGATACAGTAGTTTTCCGGCCTGCAGACAAGGGCGGTTCGTTAGTTATTTTAGATAAAGAGTTTTATATTGAATTAATGTTAGAAATCCTCGGTGACAACAATGTGTATGACGTTACTGAAGTACAGAAAGTTTATGATATTAATAATGTTCATAGAGCATTGCAGAGTTATTTAGCAGCATGTATGACTGCATTGGATTTATTTAACTATTTTAAAGTTACCATGCCTTTGGTACCCATGTTGAATGGTTTACCCAAGCTGCATAAGCATATGCGTAGACCCCCTATGTGGCCTGTTGTGTCAGGTAGGGGGTGGGTAATGGAGTCTCTCTCAATTTATGTTGAGAAAGAATTGAGGGCGTTAGTAAATTCTTCTAAGACTATTCTAAGGGATACCCAGCAATTTTTAAAATATCTCTTTTTATGTGTAGAACAATGTAATGACTTAGAGAGTTTGTGTTTTTTAACCCTGGATGTGCAGTCACTTTTTACATCCATACCCAGTGATGAAGGTCTTAGGTTTTTGTACAAATGACTCAAGGAATGCAGTGATTTTAGCGATGTGAAGATGGCTCTGATATGATCTTAAGTCAGTCTGATATTAGAGCATAATGTGTTCCTATTTAATGGAGCATATTATTGGCAGAAACAGGGTGTTGCCATGGGCACACCCTGTGCCAATAGTTATACGAACTTGATTATGTCACACTGGGAACAGACATATGTGTTGAAGGATAATAGGTGTTCTGAATATATTATATATTTTTAAGAGATTTCTGGATGATGTTTTTCTGTTGTGGGTGGGACTTGAGGACATAATCCCAGAGTTTATTGACTACTTACAAAGTACAACATCTTTTTTGAAGTTCACATATAAATGTTCAAGATCTGCTATGGACTTTTTAGATGTGTTTACATCGGAGAACAACAGGATAGCCACTAGACTTTACAGGAAACCCTGTCGTGTAAATACAACATTGTGGAGAGACAGTATTCATCCTTCCAGGGTGTTTAGAAATGTGTTGAAAGGTCAGGGCATGAGAGTCTCAAGATTGAATAGCAAGGATAATGTGTATGAATCTAGTCTGAGCATTCTAACACAGGAGTTTAAAGACAGAGGATATAGGGAAGGTGAAGTGGAGAGTATGGCCAGGGAGGTGAGAACTTTAAGAAAGACCTCAGCTCAACCTTATTACTCAGATAGAGGTAATATTTTTAGCCATAGCTTGACTGTCAACAATGGAGATAGTAATAGGGTCAATTTTTTGATGCATTACACAAGCAATGTTGATATTTTTTGCAACATAGTGAAAAAGAACTGGCCAGTTTTATTATCAGGTACTAAGATAGGAAGTATTGTAGGTCAACATCCAAGTTTTGTCTTTAAGAATAAACAATCTCTGAAGAGACTGTTTTCCTATGGCAAGAAACAGAAGGTAGGAGGGCACATACAGAGGGAGACAACGCCACATGGTGGATGTAATTTTTGTCAGTGTATAGACAGCAGCAATACATTCATGCATCCTGTGACTAATCAGGTGTTTGACCTTAGGGTCAGTGCCAATTGCTCTACTGCCAATGTTGTTTATTTAGCTTGCTTCCAAGCATGTACATGTTTTTATATAGGTAAGACCAACAGATTGTTAAAGGACAGAGTTAGAGAACATCTACTAGCCATTAGGAATAAAGATTTAAGGAATCCGCTAGCAAGACGTACAGGAAGAGGGAGCTATACATAAATTTAAGTTTAGAGTGCTTGAGAGCAGTGCCCCCAGGCAACGTTTGGGAGACATCAAAAACATTACAGAACAGTGTGAGACTAAATGGATAATCAGGTTCCAAGCAGATGCACATCCAGGGTTAAATGGCTATGTACCTTTAAAGCCTGTTCTCAGGGCTCGTGATTTATTTAAATAATTGATCATGTGACAGATTATTTGAAGTACTGGGTATTAAGACAGCTGTTTTTAATCATTTTTGTTGGTCTGAAGAAATGCACAGTTGGGTATGAAAGTGCTCACCCTTTTATTTTATTTTTAATTAAAGCTGCTTTTTCATTACTTGCTGCTGTCATGGTTGGTTCTGTGGATTATACTTTTTTGGAAGTTAGCTAAAGTTGTTTCAAGATGGGGTATATAAAACACCCCTGTCTAGTGTAGGTAGGTCCAATCTGTGAGGAAACTTGTGGAAATTGTCCTTGGCTATTTCCAAAAGAACAGAGAATTAGAAGTTATGTCCTTACCATAACGTTCCATGTGGAGTGTTCATCTCGCCTTTGTTCTTACACCTGGGTTCGGAGCCGATCCTCGGCTCCGTGTCGGCCGCTTGGCAAGTTCTGCATCGAGAAGAAGCTCGAGACCAACCTAACTCCCACAATCCCCCTCTGCCTTTACCTCAGATCTAGTTTGCAAGCAAACCAGAAGTCAACAGAGAGAGTAACACATTCATGCCAAAAACAACATAACTGAGAGAAACACCTATACATATATATATATATGTATACATATATACACAACAACTGCGTAATGCAGAAGCAGGAGAAACCAAACCAGACACCAAACTGGACGTTCTTCCTGAGGGTGGGAGGGTGGGAATGTAAGAACAAAGGCGAGATGAACACTCCACATGGAACGTTATGGTAAGGACATAACTTCTAAATGTGAGAGTGTTCAATCTCGCTGTTTGTTCTTACACCTGGGTAGCGTCCCTAGCTCCATGTTCCTGAGGAACTCACGGGAGAACGTTCTTGAGCACAGTGGAACCAAAGGTTGCCCTGTCCCTAGAAACCCTGTCTACCTTGTAATGAGAAATGAATGTATGTGGTTTAGACCAAGTGGCAGCTGCACAAACAGTGTCTAATGGTAAGCGAGCTGCATGAGCCAGGGATGTAGATACTGATCTTGTAGAGTGCCCCTTGGGTTTGACAGGTAAAGTTTGTTCAAGCAGCATAAACAAATATAATGCAATCAGTTAGCCATTTGGAAAGGGTTCGTTTAGTAACTGCTATACCTTTCCTGCTGTCTGCAAAGGCTACAAAAAGTTGATCTGTTTTCCTGTGATCCTTTGTTCTATCCAGGTAAAATCTAAGTTGTCTATGAACATTCAACTTGTGTAACATATACTCCAACTTATTGGAGTGGTTTTTGAAAAAGGTAGGGAGCTCAGTGGATTGATTGATGTTATTAACGGAGCAAACTTTGGGGAGAAAGGATGGATTAGTGCGAAGAGATACTCTGTCAGAGTGAAAGATCAAATAAGGGTGTTTAATAGAAAGAGCCTGAAGCTCTGACACCCGTCTAGCCGATGTAATGGCCACCAAAAAGAGGGTCTTCCACGACAAATACTTCAATGGACAAGAAGAGGCTGGTTGAAACGGAGGTAGCGTCAATTTAGATAATAAAAGGTTCAGATTCCAAGGTGATGTAGGAGTTCTAACTGGTGGTCTAATATGGAAAGATCCTTTCAGAAAGGCCTTACAAAGTCTGTGAGCCATAATAGGAGCCCCACATTCTTCCACATGAAAGTTGTAAATGGCAGCCAATTGCACTCTCAAAGTGGCAGGAGAAGCTCCTTGGTGGAACAATTCGGTTAAAAACTCCAAGATCTTATTTAAGGGAGCTATAACAGGGTCCAATTGGTGTGTATTTGCCCAGTAAACAAAACGCTTCCATTTACTAGTGTAAGTCTTTGTAGTGGAAGCTTTATGAGAAGCTTCTAGTATATTCTGAACTGCAGGTGAAAGAAGATCAGACCTGGCTAAGTAGGGAAGCGGAGCAGCCAAGCTGCTAGTTGGAGTGACAGTAGCGAGGGGTGGGAAGCCCCTGACGAGTGGGTCAGTAGATCCGGCTCCGGGTCCAGGATCCAGGGTTCCCGAATGCGGTGTGCCAGAAGAAAGGGAAACCAGACTTGACGAGGCCAGAATGGGGCAATGAGGATAATCGTCCTTTGCAGGTTGTTGGCTTTCTGCAGAAACTTTGCAATCATGGGAAAGGGAGGAAAAGCGTACAGGAGACCCGGGGGCCAATCGTGAACCAGAGCGTCCCTGGGGACTTCCCTGGAGGGGTAATAGGGCAAAATAGCTTCTGCATTTGGCGTTCATTGGAGACGCAAAAAGATCGCAGGAAGGCTGGCCCCATTTGCGAAAAATCTCCTTCGCAACTGACTGTTTGAGGGACCACTCGTGAGACAACAGGATTGCTCTGCTCAACCTGTCGGCTATGACGTTGGATGACCCCGGGATGTGCGTTGCAATCAGAAAGCGACCCGTGGACTCCGCCCATTGCCAGATTCTCATGGCCTCTCTGCATAGCTGATAAGACTTGGTTCCCCCTTGTTTCTTTATGTACCAGACTACGGACATGTTGTCCGTCTGAACTGCAATAGTCCCTAGAGGAAGAAGGGGAGCAAAGTGTTGCAACGCTAGAAACACTGCCCTCAACTCTAGAACATTGATGTGCAGATTGTACTCTAATTTGGTCCATTCGCCTTGGACTGTCTGTCCCTGAAAGATGCCCCCCCACCCTATCAGGGAAGCGTCCGTGGTCACCGTAGCTGTCGGCGTGGGTAGCACAAATGGTCTTCCGCTGGAAAGGTTGCAAGTCCGGAGCCACCAGGCTAGGTGTGATTTGCATGTGTTTGTGATCAGAATTTCGTGTGTCAGAGGTAACTGTTGGAACGACCATTGTGCAAACAGTTGTAGAACTCTCATGTGCAGTCTTCTCAATGGTATCGCAATGAGAGAAGCTGCCATGAGACCCAGAACCTTCAGAACCAGTTTTGCTGGGGATTTTCTGGATGACAGAAGAAGAGATATGTGGCTTTGTAGTGAGGCTATCCTTTCTGGTGGAAGTCTTAGAACTAAACGATGCGTATCCAATTCTGCTCCTATGAATGAGATATGCTGTAATGGCTGTAGTAAAGATTTTTCGAAATTTACGGAAATTCCGAGATGAACACAAAGCTGCAGTGTGTAATCCCTGGCTTGAATCAGTTGACGCTGGGTGGTGGCAGAAAGGAGCCAGTCGTCCAGATACGGAAACACCTGGAATCCCAGGCGTCTCAAGTGAGACGCTACCACTGCCATGCATTTGGTGAAAACCCTGGGGGCTGAGGTCAGACCAAAGGGCAGGGCTCGAAACTGAAAGTGGCTGGCTCCCAGCCGGAAGCGAAAGTGATCCCTGGACGCCCTGGCCATTTTGATGTGGTAGTATGCGTCCTTCAGATCTATTGAGCACATCCAGTCGTCCTTCTGCAAAAATGGAAGGATCGATTGAAGCGTGACCATCCGGAACTTTTCTTTCTTGACGAAGGTATTAAGATTGCTTAGGTCCAGAATCGGCCTCCAGTCCCCAGTCTTTTTTGGAACTAAAAAGAACCTTGAGTAAGTTCCGAATCCTCTTTGGTCTGCTGGGACTGGTTGGATTACTCTTTTTTCTAGCAGCTTTGAAATTTCTATAGCTGTAGGGTCTCGCAGATGGGCGCACATCTGGGAGTCTTTTCTTCGGAATTGGGGCAATAGGAAGGGTATTCTGTAGCCTCTGGTAACAACGCTTTTACCCAATTGTCTGATGTAAGATTTTGCCAGACCTGAGGGTATAAAAGCGTTTACCCCGACTGCCTCCAGAGCAGGACAGTCGGGCCTCCTCTCAGGAGTGCTGAAAAGGTTTCCCAGGGGTTGTATCCCTGTCACCTTGGTTTTGCGGACCCCCTCTGCCGCCAGGGCGGCGTCTTCCACCTCTGCCCCCTCCTCTGCCTCTAGAGGGGGCATCACCCTGTGTGCCTGGGAAAGAGCCTTGGGGTTTTCGAAACCACATTTTTCCACCACGTTGCCCTTTGGGGTACGGTCTGGATGGGGTGGAAAAACGGACTCCGACAGCAGACAGAGTCTTTCGTCTTGCTCACACCGGGTAAGGGTCTCCTTTACTTTGGGGCCAAAGAGAGTGGCACCATCAAATGGGGCGTTAGTAAAGGAAGACTTGAAGGATTCCGCAAATGAACATAAGCGCATCCAGGATTGTCTCCGAAGAGCAATCGCTGAAGCTGCTGCCCTACTCGATCCTTCGGCTGCGTATGAGATCAGCCTCATGGACGAGTTTGCAATAGATGTAAGGGTATTGAGATGTGCTGTAACCTTTTCTGAAACAGCAGCATCTGTAGTACCCTGGAGGGTATCTCCCAACTCTTTGATTAGATCCCTCTGTAGCCGTGTGAAGTGGGTCAAATAGTTCAGGGATCGCATAGAAAAAGCCGCTGAACTAAAAATGCGCTTCCCATACCTGTCCATAGTCCTAGAATCTCTGTTAGGCGGATGGACAGATGAGGAAGATTCAGACATCTCCTTTTTCGTGGCTGCTGCCACCACCATAGCGTCCACTGGCACTCCCTTTGTCAGATAAGCCTTATCCTGAGGGGCAGTAATATATTTGTTAGGCTTTCTAGGGACTGGCTCCACCGTGTCAGGCGTCTCCCACGCCCTTCGAGCAATCAGCTCCATCAACTCATCGAAGGGCAGAGTGACCCAGGAGGAGGAAGGGTGAGCACCGAATGCCTTCAACAAGACTGACTCATCCTCAGAAGGGGGGAGGGATTGCCAATCACCTCTCTGCTTTGGGATCTCCAGGATGTCAGAAAAAGAGACATCCTCTGAGGGTGACTTTGGGGACCCTTCTGACTCATCCAAGTCAGTGTCCGATGTCAATGATTCTTGTGGAGAATCTAAGTGTCTCCTCTTACACAATCTTTTCCTCGGAACTTCCTCGGGGGGGGCATCCGAAGAAGCCTCCGAGGAAGAGGGGGCACCCTCCAGGGGTGGCTGAGACAGGTGCTCGATGCTTAGATGTAGCCGTGGGTGCAGAGGAGGATAACGGTCCTTTATGGGAAGGAGAAGCTGTTTCTGCTGATGTGGTTGTCTGGGTAGACAACACCTTCCTCATGAGGTCGAAGGCCCCCGGGTCCCGAGTCGAGGTATCTCCCGGTTCCGAGGAAATCGGAAGAATCCCCGAGACAGGCACCGAAGGCATCGACCCCGAGGACGGAGCCGAGTCGATCCGAGCCGAGGCCCCGAGAGGGAGCGTCGGAACCGAAACATCGGTCCGACTCTCAGTCCCGGATCCAAGGATGGATCTTCGGCTCCGAGACTCCGGTACCGGATCCGACGGAGTCGAGGTGAACGGAGCCGACCGAGAAAGACAGTTCTGGCACCGAGGGCTCCACAATCACCAGATCAGCCTCTCCCGGCTCCGAAGACTGGATAGGTTTCGGAGGAGGAACAGGTGGAGATAAGGGAAGGCCTTCGAGTCTCGACACCAACTGGGAGGAGACAGAGATGAGCTTGGATAAGGCTGTATTCTCCATTAATTTCTGCACCACGCGGTCTACATCGGTGTCGGAGAGGGGCCTGGAAGAGCGCGTCGAAGGAATCGAAGACGGAGCCGACCTCAACAGTGCCGGGGGAGGGAGCTCCGTCACTGGTTCCAAGACTCGAGGCTCGGAAACTGATAACAGTTCAACACTCGGCCCCAAAGTCTGTGGAACCGGTGATCGAACTTTAACTGAAGAGCTCGGAGCCGATGACCTGGGCTCCGACGTCTTCGATTCCTTCGAGGATTTGGATGTCTGGTCTGATGCATCCAGAGCCTCTTGAAAAGTAGGTTTTAGAAGACCCCTATCCATAAGTTTCCTGCGCCTATCTGTCATGACCCTTCCACTGAAAGAATGACATATTGAGCAGTCTTCTTGCAGATGGAGAGGGCCAAGACAGTAGACGCAGGAACTATGATTATCAGTCACCGACATCTTCTGCCCACATTGGCAGCGTTTAAAGCCAGACTTAGCTTTCTCAGACATGTCACAATTTTAAGTACAGCTAACAGGGAAAAAGTCAATATTATGTCAAGTCCAGTAATTTTGTCTAATCCAGAAACTTATTGTCAAATCCTATAAAAAGTCAATCCAGTAGTCAATCCAAGTAAAAGGGTGGGGTAGGCCCCAAGGGAAAACTCTAATAAAGTATATAAAAGACTTTATATGGAACCGAGAATTCCTCAAAACACTACTAACACACACACACAGTCACTTAACGACAATTTTTTGAAAAAAATTTAGAAGAAATATAAGAAAATTATAAATCTTAGCTTAAGGTTGCTCGAGCTCATCAAACTGATGCAAACGCTGCAGCGGCAAACTAGATCTGAGGTAAAGGCAGAGGGGGATTGTGGGAGTTAGGTTGGTCTCGAGCTTCTTCTCGATGCAGAGCTTGCCAAGCGGCCGACACGGAGCCGAGGATCGGCTCCGAACCCAGGTGTAAGAACAAACGGCGAGATTGAACACTCTCACATCCACTGTTACTTGGATTTTCATAGATTAATAGATTGTTACTAGGCTAAAAACCGGAGGGGCCTTTCTAAGCCTGGCCAGGTTTTCATGAAATAATGATGTCCTGTATCCAAAGAAGACATTGAGAGCAAGGCATTTATAAAATAATGACATACTGTATCCAAACAGGATATTGAGGGCAAGGCATTTATTAAGCTACCTCTGTCCATAATGGACATGGGTGCCAGGCCTAGTGTAAATTTCCTATTGCCCATCCATTGGTCTAGGTTGTGCTTAAATTTGGTAATACAGGAACTCAGCTTCACAGTGGCTAAAAGTCATATGACAGTCCATAAAAATACTTTCCCTAGCTAAAATTAACTATTTTCACAGAAAAGGTTAAACGTATGTCATAAAAATTAAGAAAGCAGAAGTTTTTTTTTCTCTCTGAGAGGAACTTATCTGTCTAGTACTGGAAAATCTGTAGCTGACTGCCAATCCTAAGACGTCTATAAAAGCAGTGCTCTTCTGCAGAAGGAAAGTTTTGAAAGGCTTGGCACCCAAACTGTTGATTTTGTTCAGTTCTGCTTGAGCTGATAATTTGGGCATGTGTAAGGTTCCTTTAAGCTCTGGAAGCTGGATGGTTGTGTATCCTGGCCAGGATATGTCCTACAGCTAAGGCTACTGCAGCGGCGATCAAATGATGGACATACACAGTTACAATACCATATTATGAATCAAAGGTATGACCCATAAGGAGAAGAGTTAGGATGGACTTTGCAGTCAATGAGCAGGCAGTTTCTGACTCGGATGCTGCACAGCACATGTGTACAGGCACTACAATACAAACAACTGGGATAAGACAGGAGATATGTAAATCATTGAGAATGGAAAGGCTTATAGTTAAAATTCATTATCCAAATAACTGATTTCATTTAGAAAGTTTTCACTGTGTGCTGTATGCCCTTCACTGGGGCACATCTACTCATTACTACCATGTGTATTCCTCAGAGTTATTAGTTAATTACTTAATGATCCCATAACAGCCAAACAGCAGCCTACAAGTCTTCACTAAAGTTTCAAAAGAAATTCCTTTAGTTGCTACTCTGGAGCACTTGAGCTGGGTAAGGCATAGAGTTTAGAGTAAAATAAAGGCTACTGGTAAGAACAATTTAAAAACATCCATTATATTTTGTGTTTGTGAATGCATTGCTTAATTTCATAATTGTAAATGCCATTAATCCAATCAAAAGGTTGCTAAAAGACATTGTAAAATCATTATGTATTACCCACCTTTCTAATTACATAATTCTTGGTGGAATATTATGATACAATAAACTTTATCAAGTACAACTTAATTTATAATGCACTACTACAATTTGTTTTTTTACAGTAGTCTGACATAATTGTTTAGTATACATTATGCTATATTCGTTTCCCAGAACAAATATGCACCAAGCATAGTAATGAAACCTAGACTAACTAGCATTTGCTCTACACCCTGCATACAGTATCACATGAAATTCAGCTGTGATATTGCACATGCACTGGCTGACCTAATAGAGCACTTTCCAAAGGATTAGTAAAATTAGGTGGTGGGCTCTTAAGGCACTGTGGATCCTGTTGTGATTGAACTTACATATTTCAGTTGATATCTCATCAAGAAACAAACAGAAGTGTTTTTGATAAATATTGCCATCATGTAGCAAGTACTGTACCGTCTAGAATATTAAAAAAGTCTGATCTGAAAGTAGTAGTTCCTGAAAGCAGGGTTGCCTCCTTTTCATAGTCATTAATCTTTCCTGTATTTTACCACACCCAAAGCACATTTTCCATAGAATACTACAAACCCCACACCACTGAATGTATAACACGCTGATAGTGCTCAGATCCCATCTTTCCACAGCTGTGCAGCATATAGCTGTCCTGCAAATTACAGTACATCAAGCTGCAGTAACATTTGATGTCCTTCCATATCATTGTTGCAGTATTCGGTATATAAGGAATTTCCCTTTCTGGGCAATCTGTTGCTCGGGCCAGTACAGATAAGCTGGAAAAGAATCTTGTTTGCACCATATGTTACATTTATGCTCCCTGCACAGAATGTAGGGCATAACAGGGATGTACAGAAGCAACTACCCAGAACGTTTTTTTGCCGCCAGTTTGAATATTATTGTTGCCAGTTGGTTTGAAAATTTTGTTGCTGTACTGAATATTTAGCAACACCAGATAAGTGCCCCACTGGGATTATTTTTATTTTTGAATTTAGTTTCTCGGTCTTGTATTTATTATTACTACCTAGAGCTCATGTCACCCAAGAGGGGAAAATGTCAGTGTGGGAGGCAGATTCCCCATAAGGATAGTCGCAAACAGTGTCTTTTTTTGTTTGGGCGCTTCCCGCAACCATCTCTCTTGTAGTATCTGTAAGGCAGTTGTGCCTAAGACACTCAGAAGCTGTTTGTCTTCCCTGGACATTTATCTTGAAAACCAACAGCTTAGACAGTGCAAGGTACCATGGTGCAATCCCTTAACCCTGAGATGCTCCTGCTAGGCAAGACGGCCAAGAAGTCTCAGCGAGATTCTTTATCTGTCCAGCTTCCACCAGACATCCCCCTAGAAGCAGGTAATAGCTCTGTAGGTCGTTTGGTGTTTATGTCCGATTCCTCTGCCGTAACCCTTTGCAAGAGTCTCTTCCATACATCAAGGAGGAACTGCGGTTGGCTATCTTGGAGGGTACTAGAGGGATTCTGGAGATATTGCTCAGGGTTCAGGGTTCTCTTCTCAAATCTCACCAAGGGTCGGAACCTCCGTTATTTGTTAGGGCTGATGTCTCCTCTAAGAAAAGGCAAAAACTGAAGCATGTTTCCATCTGTTCTATGGATCCTGAAAGGGAATGACAGTTTACTCGGAGCTTGTTCTCTACCTTAATGGTCCTAAAGCCTCCTCAAAGGGTTTCAGTACCCACTCCCCCTTGGACCTTTACCTCTTCTAAACGGTTTAAGGAACCAGATTCCTTGGATGAGGATTCCCTGTCTGGTGAGGGGTCTTTATCCTATTCTTCACAGATGCCTTTGCTTTATGTTTCTGATGATTAGAGGACTTGTCCTTTGGGGGCACAATTGCTAGGATGATGGAATTCTTCAAGTGGGATTCTTCTCAAGTGTCGGATATTCACAGAAGATATTTTGAGTTGCTTCAGGTGGATACTCTTAAACCATCTGCAGTTCCTCCTAGTGTTGGCTGCTTTGTTAGATATTTTAATTGCTTTTTCCAAGACCCCCCGATTCTCAGCCTCCTGCTCCTAAGAAACCTGACAGGTTCAAAAAGGTTCCTGAGGATTGTCTTTTTTTATTTAAATGTCCTTCTGCTGATCTTGCTATGGTGCCAGTCTCTTCTGACAAACCTTCTGAACTTTTGCCTTCTGATAATAACAGAGCAATGGAGAGGACTGGAAAGAAAGTTTACACTGCTTCTTCTTTGGCTGTTGGGGCTATTAATTAAAAGGCCCACATGACCAGGTATGCTCTGACCTTGACTGCTCAGGCTTGTCAGGTTATCTCTGCCTTCCCTGATTCTAATGGCAAATCCACTGCCTTATCTGTTTTAGGTTCTGTTCTCAAGTTGCTTGCCAAACTAAGTGTAGCTATGATGCTGTTGATGCCTTTTCTAAGACCATTTTTTGTGTCAGTCATAAGGCGTTATTCTTGGCTTTGTTACCAGTCTGAGGACATTAAGACCAAGCTGGATGCTTCTTTGGATAATACTTATAGTTTTGGGACTGCTGACTTGTTTAAGTCTCTTCAAGAGAAAGGCAATGCCTTGCAAGACCTTAAACATATTTTTGTTTCTCCTATCCCTAAATTCCAGAGGAATTATCCTTCTAGATCTGCTTTTGTTCGCAGGCAACCCCGCCAGGCTTCTAAGGACAGGAAAGGTGGAAGGCGGGCCCCCTCCGCTAAGGCTTCTTAGACTTCTGTGGCTCAGAAGCCTGCTTTACCTGAAAAGCCTGCTTCTCTGACAATCCACCCCCCCCCAGCTTTTAAATCAGCTTCCTTTGTCCCTTCGGCTCTCCCTTTGTCTTCCATATAGGCATCTCATCAATTCAGATTCTTGAGTTTTTCTATCATCCATAAGGGTTACTTCATGGTGCAGAAATCTCTCTCTCCTTTTTATGGGGTTCCGCAACCTCCTCTAGAGAAACTTCATTTCCCAGAGGTTCCAGGGTCCATGATGAACCAAGAGACCATTAAACTTGTCCCCCCTTTCCAAATGGGACGAGGAGTTTATTCCAGGACGGTCCTGGTTCCTAGAAAGAAGAGCACTTGGAGACTTATTTTGGATATCTCCTGGCTCAACACCTTTCTCGAGATCCCTTTCTTTCAGATGCTTACTCTTCAAACTCTGTTTCCTCTTTTATTATCCCAGGTTTTACTGGTGTCTTTGGATCTGAAAGATGATCACCTTCAAATCCCTATTCACCCTCTCTTCAGGAAGTTTTTACATTTCTCTGTGTCTTCCTCTCATTTTCATTTCTCTGCTTTGCTCCTTGGGCTCTCTACTGTCTCAAAGGTATTCACAAAATGCCTAGCTCCTGTGATTGCCTTCTGCAGACTCCAAGGCATTCAGAGTTTTCCTTACTTAGACAACCTGCTGCTTCAGGCACCTTCTCCCAGTCGAATGTTGCAGGATCTGCAGTTCACCATCTCTCTACTTCAAAGTCTGAGGTTTACTATCAACTTCCAAAAGTCCATCCTGTCTCCCTCTCAGGATCATGTATATGTGGGTTGCAAGATTCAGACATTGCCAGTGTTGGCCTCCCTTCAGTTTCTAAAGGTACTGTCAGTGACACCCTTCTTTTAGTCTCTTCTTTCTCTGACTGCCATGCCAGCCAAGGAGTTTCTTTGGGCCCTGGGATTCATGGCCTCTTCTATTTTGATGCTTCCTCTTGCTAGACAGGATATGTGGAAGCTTCAATGGTACATCAACTCAACTTGGCTGCAGCATCATCACCTTCTGAATTTCAATGTTCCTCTCCTTCTCTGTCTAAAGAAGAAATCTGAGTGGTGGATTCGACAGTTCACTCTCAACCCCGGCCAGCCCTTTCAGCCTCCAGTCCCTTCTCAAGAGCTGTTCACTGATGCCTCATACATGGGGTAGGGGGCATCTCATGGTCACCTGAAAGTTCAGGGTCTTTGGGCTCCCCATCAGAAGTCAGTCCATATCAACATCAAAGAGATGAGTGCTCTGATTCTGGCCTTTCAGGGGTATACACAGACAACACTACAGTGATGTGGTATGTCAAGAAGCAGGGGGGGCACGAAATCTTACCTCCTTTGCAGGATGGCATTTTAGGCTTGGGAAGTGGATCTCAGTTGTCAGATAACTCTTTGCGTAGTATACATTCCTTCAGATCGCAATCTTGTAGCAGACTATGAGCAGGTCCAAAACACAGGCTCACAAATGGATGCTTCACAGTGACGAGTTTTTGGATATCGTCCTTTATTGCGGTGTATATATATGCTCAGGTAGATCTTTTTGCCTCCACCCTGAACAGGCAACTTTCTCTCTTCTAATCCAGAGTGCCATGCCATTGGGCCTGGAAGATAGATGCCCTATTCTTTCTGTGAACGGGGAGGTTTCTTTACGCTTTCCTTCTTCCTCTACTTCCAAGAGTCCTGCAGATGATTTAGCTGGACTCCTTGAAAATCTTGCTAGTGACTCCCTTTTTGTTGACACAGAACTGGTTCCCCCTCTTAATGCATCTGGCCAGGGGCGATCATCACAATTTACATCATCAGCTGAATCTCCTCACACAGGATGAGTAGTCTCTTCACTTGTCCACTCTGCAATTGACATTGTGGTTGATAGTGTTTAGATCCCTTTCAGGCACCTCTTTTCTGAGGACATGCTCAGGGTTTTACAGGCGGCAAGGAAATCTTCAACCAGAAAATCGTTTATGTCCAAGTGGAAGAGATTTTCAGTCTGGTGCCATGCTCATAACCAGGACCCTTTTTCAGTGGGAGTTCCACTGGTCCTCTCTTATTTGCGTGAGTTGCTCCAGTCTGGCTTGGCCTAGTCTTCTGTGAAGGCCCATATTTGCCCTGGACTCCTCGTTTTGAGTTCATGCAATTTCTTAAAGGTGTCCTGCATATTAGGCCTCCAAGAAAGCCTATTCCTCCACATTGGGACCTTAATTTTGTTTTGGAAAAATTGACTTTTTGAGCCTGCAAAGATTGTGCTTCTTTGCAACACTACCTGGGAGGGAGACTGTTTTGTTGCTGGCTCTTACTTCTGCTTGGAGGGTTTATGAGCTCCAGGCCTTTATGGCCATTCCTCCTTTTTTGTTTTTCAAAGGACTAATCCTTCTTTTATGCCCAAGGTAGTCAATGAGTTGTCCTTGAATCAGTTGGTAGAACTCTCTCCCTTGTTTCCCCTTCTCCTTAGTCTGCTACTGAGAGGTCCCTGCATACCTTGGATTTGCACAGACAGCTCAGGTACTATTTGGATAAAACTAGGGCTATTCGTAAGCCTGATTAGCTTTTTGTTTCCTTTCATTCCAGGTCTTTAAGTTTGGCTGTTTCTAAGCAAACCATCTCCTCCTGGATATCTAAGGCTATTTCCTTTTGTTACTCTTTTCATGGCAAATCTCCGTTTCTGTTAGAGCTCATTCCACTAGAGCTGTTGCCTCTTCTGGTGCCTTCTTCAAGGAGTTGGACAACAATTCCATCATTGAAGCTGCTACTTAAGTCTTCCATGCATACCTTTACTAAGCATTAAAGCTGGATATGGTTTCTAGGACCAGAGCAGGTTTTGCTGAAATCACTTTGTGTGGGTTTGTTGAGGGCTCTTCTCAGCCTTCCACCTGCTATTCTATTTCTGGAGATTTTTTACTCTCCCTTGTGTACCAAATATTGCAACACTGATATGGAAGGACATAGTACTATTGTGTAAAATCTTACCATAACAGTAGCTGTCCTTCTCTTCACTGTTGAAGTATTTGCTCCCTCTCTCTAACCCCCTCTTGTTTATTCTGCATTTTTTCCTTCTAGATGTGCATGGACTCCTTTGTCCTATGATGACTGTTCTCTTCTGGGGTAGTTCAGTTCTGGGTAGTTGCATCCATACGTTCCTTTTATAGCCTACATTCTGTGCAGGGAGCATAAATGTGATGTATGGTGCAAACAAGAGCCTATTCAAGCTTATCTATACTGGCCGGGCGAAAGGCTACATGGGAAAATGCATCTATTATGTACCGAATAGTGCAACAGCGAAAAGAAGGACATCTACTGTTATGGTAAGATTTTACACAACTGTACTTTATCCACTGATACTAGTTCAGTAGCATATGTCCATATCCCAGCTGTCACGCCTACTTAATAACACAAGCCTGCTAAATACATGGCATGTAATCTAACTCTGTCCGTCAGATCTCCTCTCCATATTTTCAGATGTTGCTTTGTTGCTAAAATAAAAACTACCAGCCCTGCCCCTTACATAGGACTGGTAAACAGCACCAAGCTGTATGGAGAGCTGTGCTGCTGAGTTAGGGAGGACAACAAGAAAGGGTAGAATATTAGAATGGTCAATAAAGACTTTTTTAAAACATCAGCGCAGCCTCCGCTCTATTTTGTTTCTTTCAGCACTTCATCTGCGACATCCTGGCGAGGTTGACAGGAAAACAAACTGAAACAGAGGCTAAAAACTGACATTAGCTTTCTAACATTAGAAAGCTAAGGAGGCCAAAGTGGCTGAATATTGCAGGCATGGCACTAGGACACAAATGGAAATGGCACAAAAATCTAGGCTGCAGTTTTTCTTTGGTACTGCAGAAAATACTACAAAAGAAAGGGGAAATATTTTGCAGAAATCATGGGAAAACTGCAGGATTCGGTATCCATTCCCAATACCCTGACTAGTTTTGTACACTTTATGCTGCAGCTTGTATGATTCACAAAAGTTAATAGACAGGCACACTACCATGTGTAAATGAGTTATTCTTAAATACAGTACAGACTGACTAGCTCCATGGCAAACATGTAAGAAGCCCTGACTACAGCCCAGCCAGCTTGGGTATGAATAGGTGGACAGGTGGTGGAGAAGATGGCCAAACAGAAAAGGCAGAGAAATAGTGAGGCATTGCCTGCTCACCTGTGCCTGGGGGTGGGTATGGGGCATGTCCAACAGTTGTGCATTCCATTAATGAATCCCTGACAACAGGCCACAGACCTAAAGGAAACCATCTGCTCATGGCGAGGCAATTCTATTGAGGAGCTATGTCACCTACCTGCTCACTCCTTTACTCCAGCATGCACTAGAAGGTTAGGTATACAGCAAACATACCCAGAAGCCACCAGTATGTTGGCTATACAGTCATCTTTGCTCAGATAAGTGGAGTCACAGCAACTGCCCATATAACCACACGGAATGGGGGATGAAAAAGAAAAACTTGAGCTGTGCATAATGTAACTGAGCCCTTTAAACACAAGTGCAGCAATTATACTGACAAATTATGGTAAAATCAATAGTCATATATGCCACTTTGGATGAAAAATAATTTGATAAATCAGTTAATAAATAGTTGCATACTGACACAGCCAACTCATCTAGCAGTAACATTTAATTTCAAATTAAAACATTACAACTTAAGTTTTAGATGCTTGTGTTGCAGAAGCTCATTTTGTGGGTGGTCAGTCTTACAGCCTTTCAGACAGAGTGAGACAGACTTTACACTGTCCATCAGTGACTGCCCTTTTAGTGACCTTGGGGTAAGAACAGTAAAGCAAGATGAGTATAGAGGTGCAGGAGGGCTTACCACCCTGCAAAAATACTTTTCATTTCATCATATTTGCTGATTTTGTATTACGCGAGGTATGCTGGCCATCCTTTTAGACTCTACCTAACCATCTGCGAGTTGTCCCCTCACCGCCTAGCTACTGCTCCTATCTACTACTGAGAGACTTTTAAGAGAAAATACTTGATAATTCCATCCTGAAAGAAACCATTTAGACTCTACTCAACCATTTAAGGGTTGTCCCCTCACTGCCTAGCTACAGCTCCTATCTGCCACAGAGAGAATTCTAACCTAAAAATACTTGATAATTCTATCCTGAAAGGAACCTTTTAGACTCTGCCCAACCATCTGCGGGTTGCCTCTTCACTGCCTAGCTACTGCTCTTGTCTACTACAAAGAGAAGTTTAACTGAAAAGATTTGATAATTCCATCCTGAAAGAAAGTACGACTTGACACATTCTTGTACAAAAGTATACCTAATTTGTGCAGCTGCTAGTGTTTGTTAGTGTCAGTGGTGTGCACACCTTGCTGGGATGGTTCCCCTGGGCCCCCCTTCCCCTCTTAACACCAAATTTAATCCGGAGGTAAAAAAAGAAAGGGGACGCATTCTTGTACAAAAGTATACCTAATTTGTGTAGCTGCTAGTGTTTAGTAGTGTCAGTGGTGTGCACACCTTGCTGGGATGGTTCCCCTGGGCCCCCTTTCCCCTCATAACAAAAAATGTAATGCGGAGGTAAAAAAAGAAAATGGAAACTAGCCATATTTAATTCACCTAGTTTCCCTTTTACTCTGGTCTTATATGCTACTAGGTAATAAATTAAGGCCATTATTAATAGCGACCACCACAGCTGAACTATTTATTACTTTCAGTTCTGCTGTTAGTTTTTATTGATTAATTTCTCCCTAGGAATCTTTCAGAAGGGAAACAGTCTTAGCCCCGTGAATTGCAGGCTTGCTGATTGCTTTCTTTTTAGCCGCAGTATTTCACGGACCAAATTCTACCCGCTCCGTTCGCCCTTCGCTTTGCTCGGGCTCACTCCGCTCTCCCTACCTTACCCCCAATTCCCACACCCCACCCCACTATGCTAAACATATCTTTAACTAGCCACTCCCACTCAAATCCATTAACCAATCAAACAAAGAAACTAATGAAAAAGACAACCCTACTTTATTAACTTGCCTACCTCTACAAACCAACTACTAAGGCACACAATCAATTAAAGACAAAATATCTAAAACAAAGCCACATACCAGCAAACTAAAATTACAATAATAATTCCTTTTCTGCTTGTCCTCCTCTACACCAATATGCTACCATTATGCACTGCAACCCTATTACTCTTGTTATTAGCAGTGCAGCTGACCTCCTACCACATCAAACTAAATGACACAATTCACTCCCATCCTGCCCCATTCCCCTATCCACAAAAATATACATTAAATTACATCAGCATATCCCCTCTATCTTCAGTATTACCTCCATTCAACAAGTCTCCTACACCCAACTCCCTCGACACTATGCTCCCCAAATCTCCATGAAACAACACAGGTACATAACTAAAAAACTAAATTACCTAACCTAAATAGCAGCTAAACTAACCCTCAGTGGAGATATCCACCGAAACCTTGGACCAAAAAATACACAAAACAATATACCCCACCCACAACCACCCAGTCACTCGCATAATTTACTAAACCATCCCAGAAAGACAGCTGACCTCTTACTATTAAACATTAATATTAGAAGTATTACTAATAAAATCCAAGATCTACATGCTACTCTCTCTCTCTCTCTCTCTCTCTCTCTCTCTACTCTCCAGGTATTGTTAGAACCAAAAGCTGGCTAAAACTCGAAACTACCAATAATGAAATTCTCACTCCTGAATATAACATTCTTAGGACAGACAGAAAGTGTAAGAGAGGAGGTGGTATAGCCATTCTATTTAAAAATAACCTTACTATAGAAACTATTAATCGTAATGTCTCTAACTTTGACAATGCTGAAATTATTTATATAAAACTAAAGTTAAACTCTAAAAAACATATAGGAACCTATATACCACCTGGAAACAACCTCCCTACTATGGAAAATATATTACACTGGAACTTAAAAACCTTGCCCCAGGAAACAATGATTGGCAATTTTAATATAGACTGGTTAACCGGTAACTCGCAAAACCCCACTAATCACATTAACCTACATGGCTTCACCCAAATTATTCAAACACCAACCAGAATTGATAAGTCATCAAATAGGCACTCCATCCTTGACTGGATTCTAACAAATAGACCTACTTTTTCCTTTTGCTCTGGTTGCCTCCCAGAGAGCCTCAATGGGTATCTCCCAACCTTTTTACTCAGACATTGAATCAACCCAGTTAAACAGCCTACTTGCCATCCAACAAGGAAGAAGAAAAACTAACCCCCAAAACTTCATGTCCACCCTCAAACTCTTCAACTGGTCTCCACTTAAGCACCTGCTCCTAGAAGAGGCTGTTAAATATTTTAACTCAACCTTCATAAAAACCTTGCACATCCATGCTCCACCCACAACTATAAGAATAAAAGCCAACTATGCCCCATGGCTAAGCAAAGAAAGCAGAGCACTACTAAAATCTAGAGAGAAAGCCTGGGCACAATCCCACAAAACCACAAATGAAGCTGCCAGACATACAGTGAGCTTTGAAATAAGGCAAAAAGCCGAGTCAAACAAGACAATATTAAATAGTAACATAATATCCAAAGTAAACACCACAACAACCCACAAAAGATTTGGTCGGCTATTAATATTTTTCTACCAGGCAATGGTAGCTCGCCCTCACCAACTACTACCAACAATACTGACAACATAGCCACCCAGTTCAATAAATACTTTACAGAAACAATTTTAGCTCTTTCTAATAACTGCAGTACCACTCCTACTCCTGCCCTTCCTACATTAAATAACAACATCTTTTCCTTACAACCTGTCTGAACAGACTTGATAAAAAATGCTCAAAAAACTAAAACCTACTACCCAGCAGCCGACAAACTATGTGCAGACTGTCTTAGAGTTGCTGCTGATGCAATCACTTACCCAGTGTCCTTCTGTGAAAAAGGGGATACTGCCAGCTCGGGTATCTGCAATTTTATAAATAATTACATGCCATTTGTGAATATTAACAACATTCATACAAGATACTTGTATTACAAATATATTAAAACTGAATGTCATGTATATATCAAACTAGGTTTGTACACACATGCGTTGAAAAGATATTTTATAAAGTCCTTGTGTTTAAAATGTAACCACAGCATGTCATACTGGAACAGAACAAAAATGTACATGCACTACTGTAACTGTTTAAATGTATATATTTTAACAGTGGAAACTGGAACACAGGAGGTTAACCTCGGTCTAGTAAATTTTAGAAAAATAGCTGAAATTAAATTACTTTATGGCTATGCAATAAAAGATGATATATTTCAGTTTCAATGCAGCAAGGAGACACATTGTCTAAAACTGGGGACTTTCTGTATTGTCTTGGTAGTGTTTTATTGTTTTATGACTTCCACCATTTGCCAAAGATCTGAGGAAAAGCCCTTGTCTATGTATTTTTTACAGGTAGATGCTAAATGCACCCAGCTGCCATCGATGGCTGTTTTGGGGCCTGGGAACTAGGAGTCAGATGACAAAAAATGATGTCATTCTGCAAGTTATCCTAGCAGTAATTTTTGAGATATTAATTTCAAAGGTCTCTGAGAGACACACACCATTCTACATTCAGGCTTGGACCTGACAAGAAGACCCATTCACCACATATCTGCCTTGTTCTGATGAAGTAAGTTTTTACGGAACAGTATAATTCTCTTAGAGATGGTCATAAATATAGCAAAGCTTAGTTTAGATATTCTTCTTTATTTGAGACTTCCTGCAATGTTGCTTTAAATGTTTCCTGTGATTTTGAACTCTGATGTCACTGTAAATATGCACTGAGTATTTTCTTGCTCTTTTATCATTTATTATTACATATATTTAAACCCTTCATTGTGGCTGATCTTTGTAAAAATATTTAAGTTCTGAGAGTACTTGTATATTTATTTGGTGACATTGTGGGCCACTCCTAATAGCCTTACTCTTGGTCAAGCTACCATTTTATTAACAGTAACATTACACAGTAAGATTGGACACCCTTTGTTAAGGGCCTTAAAGTAGCTGATAAGGAGTTGGCTGGTAGCAGTGATAACTACCTTATAGTCTAGGCAAAAGGGGGCATGGCTAGGAAACCTGTGCCAACCTTTCCCAGGTGTGTGGGTGTGTATATAAATCAAACTTCAAAGTGTGTGTGTGTGTGTGTGTGTGTGTGTGTGTGTGTGTGTGTGTGTGTGTGTGTGTGTGTGTGTGTCAGCTACTTGGGCAGGGACACAAAGCACTGGTTGGACAGTGTGCTGGAGGTCTTGGCTTGGCCACTCAGCTGAGATCTCAACTCTCTAGCTGTGCCAGTGGGGAGTCTTACTGGGGATCTGTAGTAAGAGGGAAAAAACATCCCCAGACTGATTGTGGTTTCCATGTGCTCTTAAGGGAAACTACATTTGATGCAGAGAGCTGCATCTGGTAATACTGTGTGTGTACCTTGCTATCCTCCCAGTGTACGTCCCTCATGGGTGCCAGTGGTGTGGATTGAGGGTCCTTGATTACTGGTCCAGTGGTGGGTCATCACATTTATTGGCTGGCAGTGGTAGGATCACTGCATCACATATTAGGATTCAGTGGTGTGGATACTGAACTCCTGTAGCCTGTAAACAGTGGTCCCTAAAGAAGGTGTTTGTACTCTCAAGCAGCTACACAGTAAACATTCAGAATTTCATATCACAATACTTTCCTCTATTTTTTTTTTTGTTAGCTTAGTCAGGAAGACCAGGCAAGGATGCCAGCAGAGGAGTATGGCAAGCTGACAAGGAGCCAGTTGGCTGAGATGTGCCAAAACAAGGATTGGTACATGTCAACCTGACTAAAGCAGAAATGATTGCAGCCTTAGTCACAGCTGCATCACAGACCACTAACCAGGAAGACAACTGGACTGGCCTTGGGGATGTACAACTCTCAGAAAATGGACAGTTCAACTTTGCCTCAGAGGACTTAAAATCCATATGGAGTTAAAGAAACTTGAACTGGAGGCCAAATGGTTGGAACTAAATCAGCAGAGAGACTGTGGCATTTGGAGGCTGAAGAAAAGGAGAAACAGATTGCATTAGAATCAGCAGAGAGGCTGAGACGTCTGGAAGCCGAAGAAAATTAGAGGCAGTGGCAACATGAAAAAAGAGATGCTGACTTTTCGCCCGGGTCATGGAGTTAATGGGGAAAAGAATAACCACACCTCAGAAGCAATAAAAGTCACTACATTTTTTCCACAATTTACAGAGAGTGATAATTTTGATAGTTTTATTCATATGTTTGAAAGAGTTTGTAAAGAGTATAATGTTGACCAAGAGCTCTTGGTACGGTTCTTGACCCTCTTACTCCATGTTAAAGCTGTAACTGCTGTTTCTAAATTGTCTGATACTGATTGCTTAAATTATAATAATGTTAAATATTGTTTATTAGCGTGATTTAAGTTAATACATGAAGCTTACAAAAAAAAGTTTCATATGCATAGGCGCAAGGCAGATGAAAGTGTGTGTGAATATATTGCTGAGTTAAGGACTTATTTTCACAGGTGGGTGAATACGTGTCAGGTCACCACTTTTGAAGGGCTGGCAGACCTTTTGGTGAGGGAATGAGCCCTTAGCAGTTTGCGTGAGGACATGAGAATCTGGTTAGCAGATAGGGAATGCAATACCACAGATGAGTTGGGGAAAAAGGGAGACCTATACCTAGCAAGCAGGGCATCACTGCACAAGAAAGGGATACCCAGTGCTGCACATGGGTCTAAGGGAATCCATGGTGGGCAGTCTAAACTGCCCCAACAGAGTCCGACAGTAACAGGGAAAGCCACTAGGCCAGGTACATGGCCAGGATCAAGGGTTAAATGTTTTAAATGTAACCAGTGAGGCCATGTAGCCTACAGATGTCCACAGAGGCAAGGTGGGGAACAAAAGGTGGGAGAGCCAGTAAGTGGAAATGACAGAATGCCAATGGTAAGTTGTCTGCAGACAACAAGGGTACCAGACTACCACAAGAGGTTATATCCTATCTTAGTAGATGGGAAACAGGCCACTGCTAAGAGATGCAGCCTCTGACCTAACCACTGTGAAGCCTGCAATAGTTAAAGAGGAGCACTACTTGCTTGGGCAGTCTGCTCCAGTTAGAGCTTTAGGAAGGACCCTATTCCTAATACCTTTGGCTAGGTTTCACCTTGACCAGGAAGGTGGAAAAAGTAAGCAAGTAAGTAGGTGTGTTTAAGGGTATCCATGCAGATGTCCTGATAGAGAATAATTTTGATAATGCAGTACCTTGTCTGCATGCAGTAACACAGTTAGGCTTGGAGACAGGCTTGTGGGTCTGGCAGCCTGAGGGGGGACCCAGACAGACCGTACACTTGAAGTCAGGACTGGTAAGGTGGCTATTTCATGGAGGGAGCTAACCTGTAACAGTGAAACTAAAGATGAGCCGCAGCTGTTAATGGGTACTGATGTTCTCTTGGACAGAGTGACTGCAAGGGCAGCGGTAAGTAGCAGTACCCAGGCTGACAGTGTGGCGCTATTATCAGAGGATACCAGACTTCCTGTGGAAGGGGAACTGGGAAGGGTTACAAATAGAGAGAGTTGAGACAGGCTCAGCTCTCAGACCATACGTTACAGGGCTTGAGGGAGGTAGCCACAGAGGCACCTGATTCTCAAGGAAAGAGGAAATCTGTATACCGGGACAAAGGGTTACTATATAGAGAGAGTGGACCCTTGAGGGAGGGCTAGAGGGTGAGAGAACACAGCAGTTGGCAGTGCCCAGAGCCTACCGTCTGGCACTTCTAGCCACAGCCCATGATATTCCCTTTGCAGGTCATATGGGCATAAAGCATACAAAGAGACGTATTATGCAGAACTTTTACTGGCCTGGGATTTCCAGAGATATAACAGGGTACTGCAGGACCTGTGAGCAGTGCCAAAACGTAGGCAAGGCAGGATACAACGTCACAGCTCCTTTGATGCCTTTGCCTGTGATTGAGGAGCCATTTTAGAGGGTAGCTATGGATATTGTGGGGCCTCTGAGTACCCCAAGTTCCACAGGGAAGAAGTATATCCTAGTGGTAGTAGATTATGCTACCAGATATCCTAAGGCAGTAGCTCTGTCCTTCACCGAGGCAGAGAAAGTAACAAATGCTTTGTTAGAGATTTTCAGCAGGGTCAGTTTCCCAAAAGAAATACTGACTGACAAAGTTGTCAATTTCACGTCAGACCTGCTGACTTGTTTGTGGGAGCACTGTAGGCTGAAGCATCTAAAGATCACCACGTACCACCTCCAGATTAATGGTCGGGTGGAAAGGTTAAACTCTACACTAAAGACCATGTTATGGGCATTTGCAGACCAGTTTAAGAGGGAATGGGACAAATATTTGCCCCATCTGTTGTTTGCTTACAGAGAGGTGCCACAGGAATCCACAGGTTTCTCACCTTTTGAGTTGCTGTATGGGCTTAGGGTGAGGGGACCTCTAGATTTGGTTCGTGATGAGTGGGAAGGTTAGTGTGAATCCCACAAGGAGTCTGTTGTGGCATTTGTCCTAAACCTCAGGACAAGGCTTAGGGAACACATGGGGTTGGCCCAGGAGAGCCTGGCAGAAGCCCAACAGCAGAAAAAGATCTGGTATGACAGGAATGCTCAAGCTAGAGAGTATGCTGTGGGGCAGCAGGTTATGGTTCTTATTCCTGTCAGACACAACAAGCTGCAGGCAGCTTAGGAGGGACCCTTCAAAGTGGTAAGGAAGATCAGTGATGTTAACTACATGGTAGAACTGCTAGGCAGGAGGCAGGGGCACAGATTGTACCAGGTGAACATGATGAAACCTTACCATGACAGAGAGGCCCTTGTGCTAACAACTTGCAGTAGAAGGCAAAAGGAGTCTGAGGGGGATCTATGGCTACAGCGAGCCAGCCAGAAAAATCCCAAATTACTATGGTGGAGCCTAGGATGGCAGGCATATATGATATGATACTGCAGCACTTTTCTGGGGTCAGCAATGCAAAGGCAGCTGGATTCTAAAGACAGGGTATGGGGTAATGTATTCCCAGATAGGCTCATCCCTCTCAAGCAACGTTTCTCAAGGGTCACTTGAAAAACTAGCTTGAGTCTTTGAGGGGGGAACAAATGTGACAAAGAGGATACTGCCAGCCCAGCTATAAATAATTATATGTCATTTGTGAATATCAACACGATTCATGTAAGATGCTTGTATTACACCTGTATGTCATGTATATATCAGACTAGGTTTGTACAGACATTTGTGTTGAAAAGATATTTTATAAAGCGCTTGTGCTTAAAATGAAACCAAAGCATGCCCTACTGGAAAAGAAGAGAAATGTACATGAACTATTATAACTGTTTTAAATGTATATATTTTAACAGTGGAAACTGGAATACAGGAGGTTAACCTCAGTCTAGTAAAATTTTGAAAGATAGCTGAAATTAAATTACTTTATGGCTATGCAATAAAAACTGATATCCTTCAGTTTTAATGGAGCAAGGAGACACATTGTCTAAAACTAGGGAGCTTTCTGTATTGTCTTAGAAGTCTTTTATTATTTTATGACTTCCACCATTTGCCAAAGATCTGAGAAAAAGTCCTTGTTTATGTATTTTTTACAGGTAGATGCTAAATGCTACCAGCTGCCATCAATAGTTGCTTTGGGGTCTGGGAACTAGGAGTCAGATGACAAGAAATGATGTCATTCTGCAAGTTATCCCAGCAGTAATATTTGAGTTATTAATTTTAGTGGTCTCTGAGAGAACCCAGTATTCTGTATTTGGTCTTGGACCTGACAAAAAGACTCATTCACCACACATCTGCCTTGCTCTGATGAAGTAAGTTTCTAGGGAACAGTATAATTCTCTTAGAGATAGTCAGGAATATAGCAAAGCTTAGTTTAGATATTCTTTTTTATACATTTGAGACTGTCCTGCAATATTGTTTTAAATATTCCCTATGACTTTGAACTCTGATGCCATTGTAAATATATACTGAGTATTTTCTTGTTTTTTTATTATTTATTATTAAATACAGTTAAACCTTTCATTGTGGCTGATCTTTGTAGAGATATTCAAGTTCTGAGAGTACTTGCATATATATCTGGTGACACTGTGGGCCACTCCTAATAGCCTTGCTCTTGGTCAAACTACCACTTGTATTAACAGTAACATTACACAGTAAGACTGGACACCCTTTGTTAAGGGCCTTAAAGTAGCTGATAAGGAGCTGGCTGGTGGCAGTAATAACTACCTTAGAGTCTGGGCAAAAGGAGGCATAGGTAGTAAACCTGTGCCAGCCTTTCCCAGGTGTGTGTGTGTGTGTGTGTGTGTGTGTGTGTGTGTGTGTGTGTGTGTGTGTGTGTGTGTGTGTGTGTGTGTGTGTGTGTGTGTGTGTGTGTAAATCAAACCTCAAAGTGTGTATATGTGTCAGCTACTTGGGCAGGGACATGAAACACTGGTTGGACAGAGAGGGTGCTGGAGGCCTTGGCTTGGCCACTCAGCTGAGATCTCAGCTCTATAGCTGTGCCAATGGGATCTGGAAAAAGAGGAAGAAACCAGCCCTGACTGACTGTGGTCTCTAAGTACTCTTAAGGGAAAGTGCACCTGATGTATGGAGCTGCATCTGGTAATACTGTGTGTGTACCTTGCTATCCTGTGTACATCCCCACTGGTGCCAGTGGTGAGGATTGAGGCTACTTGATTACTGGTCCAGTGGTGGGTTGCCACACCATCCTAATTAACAGATCCATTTCTGAGCACCAAGTCCCTGCAATAAGGAAAACCTCTCATATTATCCCATTACATTAAGGAGGTAAATCAGCAGAAATGTTCAATTACTAGCCAATTACTACACCTTTACCCCATTCTAAAATTTTCAAGAGATGTATACATACACAAATCACGGACTATCTGCTAACTAACAAACTGCTATCAAACAGTCAACAGCACTACCTCTGCTCCAGTGACTTTCACTAAAACTGTTAATCTTCACAGGAGCAATGGCAAATTTATATCCTCTATATTTCTCGACCTTTCAAAAGCCTTTGATATGGCCTCACATAGCAAACTGATTAATGTACTAACTGACCTGAATCTCAATCAAGCTACTCTTGCATGGTTCCAAGACTACCTAACCAACCAACAGCAAGCTGTCCAATGGTAGCAAAACCTCTCTCTTCTAACTGTTACCACAGGAGTTCCTCCTGTGTCCCCTACTTTTCTCGCTATTTACTAACAAACTCTACACCTCAACACTGCATGCTTCTGTCATCCAGTAAGCAGATAATTCCACATTGATATGTGCCACACCATCTCTAGAACAACTATAGCTATTAACACAAGATTATTTTTTCAAATGTGGAGGCATTGTTAGCTAATTCTCAACTAATTCTAAACCCTAATAAAACTAAACTCGTGATTTTTCAACTTACAAGACACACTATGCCCCTGTCTTCCTCCAATATTTTGTCCTTGAATAACACCAGCATCTTACCCGTAACCCATACTAAGCTATTGGGAGTAGTTATCAATAGTAGCTTGAGAGTCGATATTCATATTGCGCAAACTATAAGTAAAGTACACAAAAAGCTGGGCACTCTATACAGAAACAAACAATATCTTACTAATAACACAAAAACAACTACTGCTCAAACACACTTTATCTCAACTCTCCTCTACAACTCACCAATTCTCAACCAACCTAAAGAAATCAGATTTAGCAAAATTAGAATCATGTTCTAACAAAATTGTCAGGTTTGCCACAGATGCACCTTTTAGGTCACGCCACTACATAGCACTCAAGCAACTTAGCTGGTTAGAACTACCCCAAATTTTACTCCACAACCAACTCACATGTCCCATAAAATTCTAAACCACACAGAAAAGACCCTTTCCCTCCAGAATCTCCTACTCCCGTACTCAAGTAATCCCATCCTACACTCAATAAATAAATCCCCTTTGAATGTAAATAAAGCTAGCAATGATGCAGGTGACTCCCTCTTCTCAAAGTTTATAGCCAAAATCTGGAACACATTCCCTAAAGACATAACTAGTACTAACCTATGCCACTTTAAAAAAAAATACTTAAAACCTATCTATCTAAATCATGGCAATGCTCATATAATACTGCTGGGTAGACTACATTTCTTACTCAGCATTCACATAGTTTTTCTTTGTTACTATGGTACCAGCATTGAATGTGAACTCCCTTAATCTATTAATTTATTTTATTTATTTATTTGACATTTATTTACAGGGAAGTCTGACTGGGTATGAGCCCATTTTCAGCGGAGGCCCAGGAGAAAAGCTCCACAGTACACATTAAACAGAATTTAAAAATTTGAACTGTTACAAATATTAAGACAATAAAGTAGTACAATATGCGAATATAATAAAAGAAAAATAAGAAAAATATACAGGTAAGCAATGAAGTTGATCATACATTACATACAAGATAGAAGAGAGTTCCTAATGTGCATGTTACATAATGATGGATGAAAAATATATAGCAGAATAAGTAATAGGTAGTAAAAGCCATATACTTTTTCTGGCAGGAGAACTAGATAGTAAAGTTCAGTCAAATTCTGGGATAGAGAAAGGTTAGTGTAAGATTATAAAGAAAGGAAATTAAAATGTTAAGAAATTAAAGAAAGGTGAGGCTAGAAAGTAGATAAAACAGGGAGGGAAGTAGGATATCTCAAGAGAAAGTCTATTAAAGAGTGTGGAAGAAGGGAATAGAAAAGAGTAGTAAGATGGCAAGGAACATGGGCAGATCCAATTATTGGTTAGATGTTCTTTCAGCCTAGACTTGAAGGAATAGTAGTGAGGTGCAAGTCTGATTGCTTCTGGAATGCTATCAATGATCTGCCAACACAGTGAGAGCACAGACTAACCCCGCTAGATCTTTGAGGTTTGTAAATAGATAGCAGATACTTTTGACAGGAGTGTAGGTCACGGATGGAATAGTGTTGAAGTAGTGATGATGTAGTTTGCGAAAATGAGTTGTACAGTAGTTTGTCCGTTAATGTTAGCTGAATAAAGTTGAGAAGGTGGGGTAGTTCGAGCCAATTTAGGGACTTGAGAGAAGAGGAATGGTGAGAGTAGTGGCCCTGCCCTATCGCAACTTTAGCTACTTTATTATAACATTGACTAAGTTTTGCTTTGAGAGAAGAATGAAGACTGGTTAGGATAGGTGAAGCATATAGAAGGGATATTATAAGGAAATATCATATCATAGGGGAATTATGTGTATATTGATGCCATCTATTGATTTTTAATACAGAAATATGTTAACTATTACCTTACACTGCAAACAGACTTTCTATTCTGAATGTATTCACTTTTATGGAATATATGAACTGCCTACATATGCTGATTGTATATATGAAATCTCTTACTCTAGTATAATTGTGTAATTGTGTGCTTTTTGTTATTACTTGTATATGTAAATGTGGACATTCTTTGCTTTATGAGGAGCTTTTCTCCCCAGGGCTCTGCTGAAAAAGGACTTGTATCCAGTCAGACTTTCCCAGTAAACAAATGTAAAATAAATAAATAAAATAAAATCACACACAACAGTATTTTATTTATTTATTGCATTTGTTGACCGGGAAAGTCCACTGGGCTTAGGAAGAGCCCATTTTCAGTGGAGGCCCGAGGAGAAAAGCTCCACAGTATTACATACATAAGCTCCACAGTAATACATACATAAGTAATAGAACAATGTTGATACATACAAAAGTAAAAAAAGAAGTTGAAACATAGGACAATGTCATTCCATTAATTACATACACAAATCCTTAACGATATGCAAAAGTAAAACTGTGTTAATGTGTAGGATCAAGCATTACGGGCAGTAGTGTGACATAGGAGGAAATGTAAAGGCAGACGTGACAAAATGTATTACAGACAACTATAGATGTGAAAGTTAAGTTCTAAGGTTCATAGGTTCATACTAGGCTATCTGCCCAAGGGCATTTATAAGCCTAGCCCATAGTTATGTGGCTTTCGCCACCCCTTTAGTTTGAATAAAAACTATGCCTATCATTTTTCTGTGCCTCTGTCAAGCAGTGACACTGAAGTAATCCCTGGGGTATATCTGCGATCTCCCATCCATTGGTCAAGATTCCTCTTGAACAAGGCCAGCGAGGTGCTCTGCCTCACATGTACCGGGATTTTGTTCCACAGCATAGGGAGTCTCTGGGTGATGAATCTGTCCCTCCAGCACGTTCTATTTATAACCGTGTCAAGGTTTAAGTCTCCCCTTGTGGTTCTGAGGGATCTAGATTTTTGAGGTGAAGCATATTCATCAAATCTGGGTTTGACATGGCCTTATATGTCAGGCACAGGTCACCTCTGAGCAAGCGGTATGAGACTGAATAAAGCTGGAGTTCTTTCAGTCGGGCAGCATAAGACATATTTTTGAGACCCTTTATCCTTTTGGTGAGGAACTTTTGGGGCCTTTCAAGCTGCATCAGGTGTCTGGTCAGATACATTCGAGCGGGGCATTGTACTCAATCATAGGTCTAATGAGTGATGAGTACAGGGGCGATGACCTCCCTTGATCTAGATGTGAATCCCTTCATGATCAGGTGGGCGATATAGAAGGTTTTCCTAACTACTTTAGCAACATGAGTGTCAAGCGAAGACTACTGTCAACTTGGGTCCCCAGATCCCTGATGACTTTTTCTGTGCTCAGTGGATTGTCACCTATATGGTAGCTAGGGGTAACCTTGTTTTTCCCGAAGGGTATGACTATGCATTTTTGGCGTTTAACTTCAGGCCATGGCTCTGGCACCAGTTATCCGTTTCTGTGAGGCCCTTCTGGAGGATATCTGTGTCAGATGTGTTTTCGACTATGGCACCCAGTTTGCAGTCATCTGCAAACTTTGTCAGCCATAACCCTCCTGTGTTTGCTTGTACTTCAGAAAAGTAGATGCCGAACAAGAGTGGACCCAGGACTGAGCCCTGTGGGACACCACTTGTGACAGGCTTTGAGTCTGACATGGCTCCAGCAACTCTGACCCTGTGGGTTCTGTCGCTTAGCCAGTTTGCAACCCATCTTGTGATGTATGGGTTTACATTCAAGCTGATGAGTTTTTCGATGATACCTGAGTGGGGTATTGTGTCAAGGCCTTTGCCAGGTCGAGGTAGGCTGTATGGACTGCCTTTCCCTCATCAATGGCCTTGGTGACTGTCTCGAAAAAGTCAACCAAGTTTAAGAGGCAGGATCTGCCTTTGACAAAGCCAAACTGGGTTGGATCCAAAGTCTGCAAGTTCCTATGTCTTTATTTATGAGTTCCATTATGATCCTCTCCATGGCTTTGCAGATAAGGCTTGTCAAGCTAATGGGGCGGTAATTTCCAGGGTCTGTGGAGGCACCGCCCTTATGAAGTGGGACCACAGTCGCCGTGTGCCACTCCTTGGGTACGTATCCTGAGGTGAGGCTAAGATTAAACAGCTGTCCTAACTGTGGGTTTAATTCCTCGTTGAGTTCATGAAGCACACAGCTGGGGACACCATCCGGTCCCATGGATGCTGTGTTTTTCGCCTTAGTGAGGGCAGTTCTCACCTGGGCATTGGAGATGTTTGGGGGGGGCTACAATCCTCTGGAATAGATATCTCTCCTTTTGGGGAGGGGAGAAGTTTGCACTGAACCTGTCAGCCAGTATGTTAGCAATGTGTGTAGGTTCAGTAATTTTCACATCATTTTGAACTAATTCTGAGCATATCTGGGAGTTTCCTCCTAGGTTTCTAACATAGCTAAAGAAGGCCTTATGATTGTCTTTAGAGTCCTTGGCGATTTTTCTCTCAAAATTTGCCTTTGATGATTTTATGAGAGCTCTTAGATTTTTACTTATAATGATCAAAGGTGTCTTACCTTTCAAGGATTTTGCTCTATCTTGTAGTAGCTTCCTCCTTTTGTTGTAGAGCTTGTTTATGGCTGGGGTCCACCAGACTGGACGCTTGCCTTTGGTACAGAGAGTCTTAGTTTTGTTTGGGATTGCCTGATCCATGCAGTCCTGTAGGTGCTGGTAGAAGGCATTTGTAAGTGATTCAGCGGTTTGAGTAATGTTTACCACTGGCTCACAGGCCTTAAAGGAGACCACACTAGTTTTTAGAAGTGTGAAATCGGCTTTTGAGAAGTTTTTCACTGTGGTCTTTTTTGTTTCAGGTGGGGGCGGGATGAGGACCTCCAGCGAGATTAGTTTATGATCTGATCTCACCAGTGAGGGGTATACTTCCGGTGTTGAACATTTTGATCCCATGTTCGTGATGATGAGATCAAGTATGTTTTCACCTCTTGTGGGGATGGTGACTAGTTGTTCCATGGCATTTGAGTTTATGAACTCCAGGAATCTTTGGGTTAGAGTGTTCGGGCTTGAGTAGTGTTCCCAGTCTATATTAGGGTAGTTGAAGTCACCTAGTATGATGGTGAGCAGAGTTGACTTCTGGGTAGAAAGCTGGTGATTTTCAGTGCTGGTTATTTCTTTTTCTTTCTACAGTAGCCAATTTTCATTCTTTTTTATGCCTGAGTTGTAGTCCTTAAACTCATCTCCCCTCCCCCTAAATACCTTCCCTTATTATCTGTTAAAGTGGCATTAATAGCTCACAGCAGAAGATAAAAGTTCATGTGCTGAGAATACTGCTCTGTGTGATTATCCCTGTTTGTCTTTTACGTAGTCATTGAAAGGCAAAAAATGGTTATTAAACTTGACTGACTAAAAGAAAGCAGGGTATATGTGAAAACACATGTAAAGTCAATGCATTCACAGGAGTTTAGGGACTGTGATGTAATATTTTAAAGCCAAACACTGTATTGTAGGATACCTGGGGGTAGATTAAAAAACCAAGATGCCGGACCCCAAGCAGGCAGACTCTGGAATTATATTTAAAAATATAAAAAAACAGTATTATATAGAGTCCAAAAATAGTGTTAAAATGTAGGAAACATTTGGGCGCGTTTCCCCTTTAACAAAGTTATCTAGACTGACCACATAGACAGACAGACACACACATTTATGCAGATGCATTCATGGCTCTACAGACAAATACACAGCCTGATACTCCACCACCCCACAGCTTCACTGATGTACCTGCACTTCAAGTACTCCCATAACAGTGAAGTCACTGCAGTCTTGACAGCATTCTCTTTTTTCTCAGAGTAAAACTCAGTCTAGCCATTCTCTGAGACATTTGGCTCAGCAAAGTGGAAGCAGTGAACATTTCTAAGGAAAAGCATGTGAGTAATTAGCAACAGCCACTTCCCCAAAGTGCTGCATTAGCATGTGGCATCAACCACAAGACGGCTCCCTGTACTTGAGGTTCTCACAATGAAAAAAATGTTAGCGGTAGAGTGGTCTGCGAATCAAAAAGACTTATGGTACTGTGGAATTCTGACACAATGCTCCTACACCACACTAAGCCTTTCTGAATCCCAAGGTAGGATTCTCTTTGTCATACTCTGTAATATTTTGTTAAAACATTGCCACCCTTCAGTATATTTACTGGATTATTTAAGTAGTGTCTGTAATTTAACTAAAAAATCAGTAAATGGGATGTATTTGTAAAAAAAAAATGTGGTTTTCCTACAGACTGATGAAAACTGCAGGTGCAATATTCCAGTGGCTCTCATTATATGCAGAGTCTGCTGCAGAAGGGTCAAATCTTCACAGAAAACAAGGTGCAGAAACAGTAGAAAGGCCGCTTTTTTAAAGTTAGTCAAATTACATGTTGCTAAAATTATGGATGCTTATCATATCAATCAAGACTCTATTTTATAAAGCTTCAAAAACAGTAAATTTTAGCTGCAGGTTTCACAGTCTCAGAAAATGACATTTAAGACTTTGGAACATACCTGTCGGGAACATTGTCTTTCTCTCATTGCCTTTAAGCTTCCATTCCAATGCAACAGCTGGAAAACAGTCATTAATTCCTGCAAACAGAAATAAGTTAATTTGCTGTATTTATCAAACAAACTTCTATGAAACAGAGAGGTCAGAATAGGACCTCAAAATACACTTAATCTACACCTGTCACTACTTAATGCTTTATTTCAGGGGTCTATGACACTTCATTGAATCTTAAAACAGCGAACTTTTAGTTATGTACTCACCATAACTTTAGATGTTTGGGATCCATCTCGCCTACATTCTGACTGATGGGCTCGGAGCCGATCCCTCGGCTCAGACTCGGCACGCTTATGCTATAGAGCGAGGCCTCTAATTGGCTGAGCTATCTTTATCCCAGGATGCACCACCACTAATCCCCCAGATCTTGTTTGTCCGCATTCATGCACACATGCACAGCTTGTTTATATAACATTGTTAGATGTTTCAAGATGAAACAACAGGATTCGGACCTTCTGATATCCTCTGATCTCCAAGGAAGGGGGAAGGAGGGTGGGTTATTAGGAATGTAGGCGAGATGGATCCCAAACATCTGAAGTTATGGTGAGTACATAACTAAAAGATGTTATGTGATCCTATCTCGCCTACATTCTGACTGATGGAACAGTGTCCCTAGCACCTAAATCCCGGGTGGCTCATTGGAAAACACTCCTGAGCACTGTGGAACCAAATGAAGCTTGTCCTCTAGATGCCACATCTAATTTGTAGTGAGAAATGAAGGTGTGTGGGGAAGACCATGTAGCCGCAGCACAAATGTCACCAATAGCAAGCTTAGAATGAAATGCTACCGAAGTAGCCATAGCCCTTGTAGAATGAGCCTTGACAGAGGTGGAAAGCTCTTTGTTAGAATAAATATAAGCTTGAGTAATACAGTCCCTGATCCATTTGGCAATAGTGACCTTTGTGACCGCGTTGCCCAATTTGTTTTCTGCAAAGGACACAAACAACTGATCTGTCTTCCTTGATTGTTTGGTCCTGTCCAAATAAAAATGTAACTGCCTGTGGACATCTAGTGTGTGGAAAATAAACTCCGCTTTATTGGAGTATTTTGGGAAAAAACTGGGAGCTCTAACGACTGTTGCAAGCATAAAGTAGAACAGACTTTAGGAACAAAAGAAGGATTTGGTCTGAGGGATACCCTGTCTGTATGAAAAACCAAGTACGGGGTTTCACTGACAAAGCTTGAAGTTCTGAAACCCTCCTGGCTGAAGTAATTGCCACTAGAAAGGCTGTCTTCCATGATAGAAACTTTAGATCACAGGTAGCTGCCGGTTCAAAGGGAAAAGAAGTCAGGGCACGTAATACTATATCGAGATCCCATGGAGGTGCAGGATGAGAAATCGGAGGTCTTAATAAAGCAGCACCTTTCAAGAAGGTCTTACACAACCTGTTGCTCATTAAAGGTGGGTCTATGGATTCATGAAAATTAGAAATCGCTGCCAATTGTACTTTGATGGTAGAAACAGAAGAGCCTTGATTGAAAAGAGAGGTCAGGAATTTGAGTACTTCTGCCACGGGAGTAGAAATGGGGTCCAGGCCCCGGAGTTGAGCCCAGATAGCAAACCTTTTCCATTTGCTAGAATACAGTTTCTTCGTAGCCGACTTGTGGGCTGAAGACAATATGTGCACCACATCTGGATCCAGTGCATGTCTCCTGACTATGGTCGGAGGAGGAGGAGCCAGGCCGTCAATTTTAATGTGAGTAGGGACTGGTGTAGTAGTCCCGACTGATGAATCAGTAGGTCTGGGACCTGGTCCAGGAACCATGGACCTTAAAGAGCATGTTTCCGAAGATAGGGAAACCACACTTGACGAGGCCAGTACGGAGCAATTAAGATCATCTTGCTGCCTAAGAGAGATGCCTTTTGAATCACTCTGGGGAGGAGAGGAACTGGAGGGAAGGCATAAAGCAGTCCGGTGGGCCAAGGATGGACTAATGCGTCCATAGGGCTCTTCCCCGGAGCCGGGGTTAGGGAGAAAAATTCTTTGCACTTTGCATTCAGAGGAGTCGCGAAGAGGTCGCAACACGGAACTCCCCATTCGCTGAAAATCTGCCTTGTAATTGTCATATTCAGAGACCATTCGTGAGGAGAGAGGATGGTTCTGCTCAACCTGTTGGCTATGACATTGGATTTGCCCGGTATGTGAGTAGCCACTAGGAAGCGTTTGGTCAAGACTGCCCATTCCCAAACTCTCATCGCTTCTCTGCAAAGAGGATAGGATCTGGTCCCTCCCTGTTTGTTCAGGTACCAGACAACTGACATGTTGTCTGAGTAAACAGCAATTATGCCCTGAGGGAGATAATCGTGAAGGGCTCGAAGGGACAGGAGTACTGCCCTCATTTCTAGGATGTTGATGTGGAGAGGGGTCTCTTCCGGGTGCCATTTGCCTTGGACTGACCTGCCCAGGGAATGCCCCCCCCGTCTGGGAGGCGTCCGTGGTCAAAGTGGCCGCCGGATGAGGAAGAACAAAGGGTCATCCCTGGTCCAAATTGGAGGACACTAGCCACCAGCGAAGGTCCCGTTTGCAAGATTCTGTGATCCATATTAGATGATTGAGAGGGAGTTCCTGAAAGGACCACTGAGTTGAAAGAAGCCACTGGAGGATTCTCATGTGTAATCTTGCCAAGGGAACTAGGAGAACTGTGGCAGACATCGATCCCAATAGCTGTAGGACCATTCTGGCTGGGGCTTTGGACCTGGGGAGTAAGGCTCGAACCTGATTTTGAATGGTCTGAATTCTGTCTGCAGGTAGATAGACCCGCATCTGGTTTGAATCTATCTCTACCCCTATGAATCTTATTCTTTGAGATGGCCTTAATACAGACTTTGGCCAATTGAAGGTGATTCCAAGGGAATTGCCCAGTGATATTGTGGCTTGCAGGTTCCGTAGAAGTAGATGCTTGGAGGTGGCAGTTAGGATCCAGTCGTCTAGGTACGGAAACACCTGGAACCCTAGACTTTTCAGGTGAGCAGTCACTACTGCCAAGCATTTGGTGAACACCCTGGGGGCTGTGGTGAGACCAAAGGGCAGCGCACGGAACTGAAAATGACTGCCTCCTAGGCTGAAGCGCAAGTGTCTCCTGGACGTTTGATGTATTTTGATATGGTAATACGCATCCTTGAGGTCTATGGAGCACATCCAAACACCTTTCTCCAACAATGGGAGAATGGTTTGTAAAGTGACCATTCGGAACTTGGACTTCTTGACTGAACGATTTTGGTTGCTTAGGTCCAAAATGGGCCTCAAGTCCCCGGTCTTTTTTGGCACCAAAAAGAATCTTGAGTAAGTCCCTAATCCGATCTGGTCTGCGGGGACCGGTTGGATGACTCCTTTTTGCAGCAGCTTTGAAACTTCTAAGGCTGCGGTATCCCATTGACTGGGTGGCGGGTCCGGGATTCTTTTGGACTGGGGGGGGGGGGGGCAACAGAATGGGATGGAGTAACCTCTGGCGATAATTCGAAGCACCCATCGGTCCTGAGTGATCCCTTCCCAGGCCTTCAGGTGCTTCGAACGACCCCGACTGGCTCCGGAGCAGCACAGTCGGGCAATCCCTCAGGGACTATGAAAAGCTGAAGAGCCACGAAAGGACTCGCAGTCTCCAGTGTTGCGAGGGCCTCTGCC
This sequence comes from Protopterus annectens, assembly GCF_019279795.1. Taxonomy (NCBI): domain Eukaryota; kingdom Metazoa; phylum Chordata; order Ceratodontiformes; family Protopteridae; genus Protopterus; species Protopterus annectens. The sequence goes on from NC_056741.1 coordinate 472,802,788, forward strand.
GCCTCTGGGACGGCGTCTTCCTGATGAATTTCCCCCTCCTCTGCCTCTGGAGGGGGAACCTTCCTGCTGAGAGGGGTAAGACTTCTGAGATCTACGGAACCACATCTTCCCTCCTCTTTAGCCTTGGGATAAGGCCGAAGGGAGTGGAAAATCGTGCCCACGGCAGTCAGAGTCTTACCCTCCTGTTCACAGCGGGTAAGTGTGTCTTTCACCTTGGGCCCAAACAGGGAGGACCCATCAAAGGGGGCGTCGGCGAATGAAGACTTGAAGGCCTCCGCGAAATGACACAGGTGGAGCCAGGCTTGTCTCCGTAGAGCAATGCCTGTACCCGCCGCTCTACTCGCCCCTTCGGCCGCATACGAAATGAGCCTCATGGACGAGTTCGAAATGGACGACATCGTAGCCAGCTGAGAACCAACCGTCTGGGCCAGCTCCTCAGGCAGGTTACCTAAGAGGGTATCGGATAGCTCCTTAATCAGATCCCTCTGGAATCTCATAAAGTGCGTCAGGTAGTTCAGAGACCTCAAAGTAAAGGCCGCTGAACTAAGGGTGCGCTTACCGTACCGATCCATGCTCCTAGACTCCTTATTAGGAGGATGGACGGACGTAGAAGCCTCTGCTACATCTTGCTGGGTAGCAGATGCCACCACCATAGCATCCACAGCCACACCTTTCGTAATGAACTCTCTATCTGGGGGCGCCGAAAGAAATTTGTTTGGACGAGCGGGCACCGGTTTCACAGAGTCTGGGTGTTCCCACGCCCTTCAACAGATCAATTCCAAGAGCTCGTCGAAGGGCGGAGACACCCAGGAGGCGGAGGGCTGAGCCCCGAAGGCCTTCAGCAACACCGACTCATCAGCAGAGGGAGGTTTGGACTGCCAGCCGCCTTGTTGTTTTAGGGCTTCCAGGATGTCTGCAAAGGAGACATCATTCGAGGACGACTTGGGGGACCCCTCAGCATCATCGAGATCGGTGTCAGATGTCAAAGACTCATCAGGGGAGTCAACGTGCTTCCTCTTGCACGTTTTCTTCCTGGGAGGTTCTTCCGAAGAGGCTTCAGAAGGACCTCCAGGAGGGGGAGAAACCCCGGCGGGGGTAACCTGAGGCCCAGGGGCTCCGCTGTCTGCGGACAGGGGGACTGCCAACGACCCAGTCTCCAAATGTAGGGAAGGAGCTGGGGAAACTGTGGAGGTAGCCAATGAAGATTTGGCTAGAGCACTCCTCATAGCCCTGAAGGCGGGACCACCAGAATCCTGGGAAGGTCCCCCCTCCGTGGCCACGACAGTGGACGGTACTCCCGCCGCCGACGCACCAAGAGGGAGACTTGGGACCGAAAGCATCAATCCCGAAGCCTCCCCCCCAGGGCCGAAGGAAGAAGTCCGTGCACTGAACTCCGACCCGAGAGCCGGAGTCGGAGCAAGGGTCGGGCCTGACCCTAACACCTCCACTGGTTCCACCAACACCTGCTCCAACGGTGCCGAAGCTGTTGGAGGAGGAAGTACAATAGGGGAGTGGACCATCGGCTCCGAAGCCAACTGGGCTGGAGCCGAAACCATCTTTTGGAACACCGGAGACTGGAAGAGTCAAAGGAGCACCCTGTCGATGTCCGAATCAGACATCCTGGATGATCTCGAGGATACCGATCGGGCCCGAACCAATTTCTCCATCGGCTCCGAAGGGCTCGGGGACCGGCTCCGAAAGGACTTAACAATTATCGGCTCCGAGGAAACCTTCAAGGAAATTTCCCTTGGCGCCGATAAGGACTTCGGCTCCGAGGGGGAAGAGTCTGAGCCGATGACCCTTATCGGCTCCAATATCAGTGGAGCCGATGAGGGTGACCCGCCTCTCGATGCCCCAGACCTCGGCTCCGAAACCAGAGGGGTCGAGGCTGGAGGCATCGAGGCAGACGGTTCTGACCTCGGCTCCGAAGTCCGTGGAGCCGATGGAGAAGTCTGCTTAGCTTTCTTAGCCGTTGGTTCCGACTGACTGGTCGGAGCCGGCGCTTTCCTCTTCTTAGAAGGAGACGGAGAGGAAGATAAAGCCTCCTCGAAAGAAGGCTTGATTAATCCTTTGAGGATTAATTTGTTTTTCCTCTCCTGGAGGACTCGGGAGGAAAACGCATGGCATACACTGCACGATTCCTGCAGATGTTTGGCGCCAAAACAATAGACGCACGAGGAGTGGTCGTCCGTTATGGACATTTTGAACCCACACCTCGTGCACTTTTTAAACCCGGAGGGTTTATGTTCTTTAGACATAGTCCTACAAGAAAAACAGACCACAACAGCAAACTTAAGGGTTTGACACACAGGAACAAATAAGTATGCCACTAACTCAGAATATTTAAACTGAAAAACTTTTTTTTTTTTTTTTTTTTTTTTTATACACACAGAAGTGAGAAAGAGAAAGGGGAAACAAGGAGGGCCAAGACCCTCTAACTCAAACGGGTACTTGACCCACACACAACCACTGAGAAGTAGTAACCACAGGGGAAGGCCCCTCTAACTTAAACGGAACCTTCTCTGACAGGAAATTATACTAAAAATTCACTCAAACTGCCAGAAACACACTCGTACACAAAGAATAGCCGTTAAAACAGCTTTTGGGTTTAAATGAAGCAAATACTGACAGGAAAAAAGACTATATATATAGTACTTAGCCCAGCCAATGTTGAGACCACGTCCAAGCTCTGTAAGCGGCAAACGAGATCTGGGGGATTAGTGGTGGTGCATCCTGGGATAAAGATAGCTCAGCCAATTAGAGGCCTCGCTCTATAGCATTAGCGTGCCGAGTCGGAGCCGAGGGATCGGCTCCGAGCCCATCAGTCAGAATGTAGGCGAGATAGGATCACATAACATCACCTCTTCAACGGATACCTTTTTAGCGAAGCTACTGATGGTCGAATGGACTTTTCAGCTAATGTTTTCTACAGCAAGGCAACGGTAGGCCACCTAGCAACCGAAAAGACAATAATAAAACTTAACACCTACCCAAGTGGGGGGGGGGCTGTGCCCCTACACCCCCCTAACTAAATATACCAACTCTGAGATCATACTACAGTAGGGAAAAGGGTAAATTCCAGATGATGACCAAATGATGTCTTGCCCTGGGAAATATTTTGCTGAAAACTCCGTTCGACGATCGGTAGCTTCACTAAAAAAGTGCTCGATGAAGAGGTGCTTGCTATTTTAAGCTTCGACGAAATGTCCTAGACCCATATTTCAGACCCTAATACTCTTACTTTCTGCTACAGTGTTCAGGCATAATGTAAATAATGTGTAGAGGAGACAATCTTGAAGCAGTGGGAAAAGAGATGGTTGAGGTACTTTGGCTGCGAGGTAGTGGTATCACAGATTGAGCAATAGCAGAGGCAATGAGTGTGTAATCAACAGTCTGTGTAAGATTGAAAAGGGAACAATAAGGCTAGCTGTCTTGCTTTGTATGAGGAGATATACAGAAGGGATAACTAGCTGGGAAGCAAAAGGATAAAAGAAAAGTCAGAAAGAACAGCAAGGAATAAGATAAGCAATATTTTGTTTCAGACAGTCCGAAGTCCTAGAAACATTGGTAGAATTAGTGCAGACTATGTACAAGTACCCAATGACACATGTACAAACAATGTTTGGACTCTCAGAGGTGTTCTCAGTGGGAGTGGATGTACATATGGGTTAAACTCTGAACCCACTGCTGTTCAAGCTGGTGATGGACTACATTAGCAAATAGATTGGAAGGGATAGAGCAACAAAGTGATACACAAAGATGATGTGACACTGCAAGCAGACTGCACAAGAACTTCAGCAAACAATAAGAGAACAAAATGCAAACAGAAGGCACATGGGATGAAACTGAGAGAAGAGACAAGACAGCTGTCATGACAGCAAATGGTGAAATCAGAAGAACCTGAAAATTGAGATGGAAGAGAAAATAGTGAAACAGGTTAACAGCTTCAAGTATTTGGGAGGGGTGGATGAGGAAAAGAAAAGTTTGAATGAGGAGGTCAAAGCTAGAATCACAGGGGCTGCAGCCAAATGGCACAGTATCAGGGGTAGTGTGTAATAGAATAATATCAAAGTAAGGTGTACAAAACAGTACTGTGACAAGTATTTCTGTACGTTACAGAAACCCAGACAGTGAAGGCAGAGCAGATGAAGAAGCTAAAGGTGATAAAGATGAAAGTACCTGAGACAGGTGGTAGAATGCGCACTGTAGGGCAGATGAAGAAATTATGGATTCCCTATTATGTGATCAAAACCTTAGGTTATCGAACACCTAAAGGTCGATCACAAAATGTTGAAGTCTGAAAATTGCGAACAGCCATTTCCACACAGGGAAACGAGTAGTTTGGCCGGTACGTGGATTTTGTTCTTTCTCTGCTGTACAGCGATCTCAGAGTTGGTATATTTAGTTGGGGTGGGGGGTGGGGTTTCTGTTTATAACTTTTTTTTTTAATTTGGCCAACGGCATTGTTTCCCTGTGTGGAAACAGCCGTTTTCGATCTAAGGTTTCAATAATGTAATATAGACCCGAAATTATGACATCACATCAGAAGCTAGCGTAGCTCCAACTGCAGAAAATGTCAAAGGAAACTCAGTATGGTGGTTTGGGCACATGTGCAGGAAAGAATATGGTTTGGTGAAGATTTGGGAGAGAGAGAGAGAAGATGGCAAGGGGAAACAAGGACATCCAGCAGAGAGATGGATGGACTTTTTCTGAGAAGACCTGCAGCAATCTGGCATGACTGTCAAAAAAGGTAGGAGTGAGGCACTAAATCAATAGAAAATGCAGCAGCTGATAGCACGCCCTTACCCCATTCAGAAAATGTGAAAAAGGTAAAAGAAGGCTCTCAAGTTGACAGACACTACCACTGTATGTGTAGTGATAAGGGACCGTGCGCAAAGGACCACTAAAAGCTAATTTCTACGAATATAGCAGACAAGTTTCCATTAAACCGAAATGGGAAGAGAAAGAGGAGGGAGATACAACTGTAGGCACTGGGAACTGCAGATAATTAATAAGTTGGAATGAGAAGTTAGGAAAGAAAATGAAGAGGGTTTGATAAACTAATAGCTGGCAATACTAAACATCTGGAGAACAAAATAAGATGGCTACAAGCATTGCTCACTGGGGGTCAGATATCAAAGTCTGGTACCACAGACACATGGTTCAAAAGGAATAGAGATATAAATATGACTTGCAGTACAAGTTCTTTCAGAAAGCCTGTTGGAAATTTTCTGTATTTACACGAGAAGCGGTAACAAGTTAGGTTAAAAAAAACAAACAAACAAAAAAAAAGCAACATACGGGAAGGGCAACAATGGTATGGTATTAGTTTTAACATTAACACATGAGGGGGAGACTTGTGATGGGTAATGGAACTGTAGAATCAGCTAAGTGTACTTAAGGAGAGGAGGTAATAATAATAATAAAAAAAAAACTGATTGAATAAGTGAAGAAGAATAGAGATGTAGAGATGGGAGACTTCAGGCTGTCATCTCTGGATAAAGAGGCTTTAATTTCATTGGAATAAACAGTAACAGACTTAAATAGCAATGGGAGATTAAAACCTGCTACTTTTGGAAAAGGAGACAGCCTCATGACTATGAAGGGTGGCAGTACAGATTTTACTGGGGAAGGCTTGGATAGGGGCAAAACATGTCAAATGAAGAGGGAACATCCTCACTACAATCCTTAAAATGTGGATCTCGGTTGAAATATATTGGTTAGAAAGGTGTCTGAAGATGTGGCAATGCAGTAGTGTGGATTGCTGCTCAAGGAACAGTTGGAAGAACCAAGACAAAAAAGGTGAAATATGATCACAGGGGATACATTTCCACAAAAAGAATGAAGCAAACATTTAAATGGGAACAAGATTAAATTGACAGAACAGCTACAGGAAACTAACTAACTAAATAAATAAATAAAAGAACTGGGGTGGTACAAAAAAGCAAAGTTAGAACAAAGAACCTGGTATGGCTCCTAAAGGAGGAATGGAAGAAAAAGACAGGTACAAAAAGTACTTACATTCTAGCCAGATTGGGCTAATAAGCACACCAAGAGAGGCTAACATGTAAATGGTGATGAAGGCAACAAAGGAGGACAACTAGGACAGCAAGATTCAGTAAGTTAACTGAATCAAATTCACTGGCCTGTCCAACAATATAAAACAAATGCAGCCCCTCACGAGCTGTAACAGTCCCAGTTAAAAGAATGATGCACTGGCACACTTTAGCGTTAGATGATAAGAATCCTTCTTTAATACGAATTGTTAAAACAGAATAGCTTCACAAACTGGTTGAGCGCTTTCATCTACTCCTGTAGATTTCCTCAGAACAGGCTATTCTGTTTTAACAATTCGTATTAAAGAAGGATTCTTATCATCTAACGCTAAAGTGTGCCAGTGCATCATTCTTTTAACTGGGACTGTTACAGCTCGTAAGATTCAGTAAGTGGTTGAAGGTGAAAATAGATGAAAGACCAAATGTAGAGTCAGTGCAGACTGAAGATTTGAATCATGAAAAGGCCAGAGAGAAAGCAGAAGTACTTAAAAGTATTCTGTCCTAGTCTTCAAGAAGTAATGGCAAGGGATGATGGCATGGCGGATATGGAAGAAAGATAGGGGCATGTGTTTTCTGATGAGGATGCTGAGAAGAAGCTCATGGAGTTTGTTGAGTTAAAGAGGCAGGAACTACTTATTTTAGGTACTTAAGCAGATACTGGAGGACTAAGATGCAGAATGGCAGTAAGGCTGCTCACTCTACTCTGAAATCAGCATTAGTGCCACAGAAACTGGGGAAAGTTATAATAACTCACTAAAGGGAGTGTTGGGGCACAACTGAACTTGTGCTGGGAAGGCGACAGTGGGAGCCAAACAACTACATGTTGGTGGTATCTGTCATTAGTAGAAAGGTGGTGAACATGTCATTCTGGGGAATGACACCTGGTTTCATTAACACTAACAGCCTAAAGGATGCAGTATGCCTTCATACAACAAAGTCTTGCTAGTTAAAAAAAATGTAAAATGGGTCTGCCCGCTAGCCACACAGTCTCTTTTCAGGTGCAACCTCAAAGAAATATTTGGTTAAGTGACTTTCTCAGGGTTGCACAACAGACAGATGGAAGCCACTGGGTTCAAACTCAGGACTCCTGCAGTGTATGGACCTTGCAGCATGCAGTCAACTTTCTGCATAAAATTCCTAGACAAAGTGATCCAGTGCAGTAAAAAGGTTACAGGTGAAATTGATTGGGGAATGCAGCGAACACTGTGTACTTGAATGTTAACATTTCTGAATACTACACACAGAAGACTGGCAAGGAAAATTAAGGGAAGAAGCATGGGCCAACTATGCAGGACAAATAGACAAGTGACAATGTGGTACAATTCATAACCATTCATAAGGGATTTGCTGTCAAGTGATAAGAATACAACTGCTGAAGTCCCACAGAGTGGTTCAGAGTTCCATGTTCACCATTTTCATACTGCATTTGATTCAGATACTCATGAACAGCATCTATGATTACAGACTACAGAAGACTGACATAGTGCTGTCTAATATGATAACAGTTTATGAGAAGATCAGTTGAGGTTTGGAGCCTGGGTAACCACAAGACAACTGAGATTCAGTGACAAAAAGTGCAAATTGATGCATTTTATAAGAAAAAAAACAAGGGAATAAACAAAAGGTATATGTTTCAGAGCTGAGTATATTTTCTGGCACTTCAGAGTTGTGTACTGGTAATTGTTGTTTGACTAATTTTATATCATTGCTGGCTGACTTCAGAGTTGTGCACTGTCATTTTTGCTTCACTGTATAGTTTTTCAGATCTCTGCTGAAGGTGTTTCCCCCCCCTCCCCCTATTTCTCTGTGTCTTATAACTGGTTTTACATCCTGTGTGTTATCTGACCATCACAAGGATTACTTGCATAAAGTTAGACCCTGTTAGTAAAAAAGTCTGCATAACATTGCTGGAGCCTTCCTGTGTCCTGAAAGAGTGCTCTTCAAACTATCTGGAGATATACAGAGCTGAGTATATTTTTCTGGCACTTCAGAGTTGTGTACTGGTAATTGTTGTTTGACTAATTTTATATCATTGCTGGCTAACTTCAGAGTTATGCACTGTTATTTTTGATTCACTGTATAGTTTTTCAGATCTCTGCTGAAAGTGTTGGTTTTCCCATGCCCATCCTCCCTATTTCTGTGTTGTTGTTTAAATTTGGAGGTTTTTGCAGCTGTAGATTTGATCTGGGACACTCCCCCCAGCCCCATCTCTTTACCTCATTCTACCTAATAGACCCCTTCTGCATTGTTTTTAGTCATTTTTAATTTAATTGCATTTTTTAAACTGTTTGGTCTAAAATTGCTACATACTCAATTGTGCTAGCTTGCACTGCATTTGAATTGTTTTGACTGCTGTTTTAGCTACTTTTCTGTATATATATATATATATATATATATATATATATATATATATAAAAAAACACCTTTCCTGTAACTAGTGTAGTCCAGATTCAGATTTGCTGTATCCAGGACTGTATGTAAGCTTCTGAGCCTCCCCCCCCAAGCTTTCTGTGTTGGAGGGAAGCCTTCTAGCTTATCAGTGGGAGTGGTAAGCACTAGGTAACCTATCTACCACATAAGGAGTCATTCTGGTCCAGAAACTATAGTTATTGGCCGTTTGGGCAGTTCTTCCATCTCTCTCAACTTTCTGATTTAAAAGTCTACATTTGCACTTGTTTCCCCCCTTTCCTGTAACTAGTTTAGTCCAGATACAAATTCTTACTTTTAGCACTTGAATTTGATTATTCGTGATCAGCACTTGTTCAGAACTTGTAAGCACTAAACAACCTACTAATTACTACAGTAATCAACCTTCCTCATTACCTAGAGGAAAACAGTTTTGGTACTTAGTTTCCTCACTTGCTTAGAGAAAAACAGCTCTTGTACTCACTTTCCTCACTTATCTAGAGGAAGATAGTTTTTTTATTCAGGCATGTCCAAGGGTCAGCTCCCAGTGTTCTCTCCTGTCTATGTGATGAATCTGGGCATCTTGGGGCAATGCAGAACTTGCCTAATGTACACAGACAACCGTCTCCTCCTACCACCTAACACTACAACCTGTGAGAGATGCACTTATCTAGCCAAACTGGAGGTAAAGTTCTCTCCAATCAAGACTGAACTTGACAGTCAAGAGGAGAAGGTAAACACTTGCACCGCACCACACTCATCACATAGTCTCAATAAATCTACACCACCAAAATCCACACATAGAAACACAAAAACATTCGCGGAGGCTCTCAATAATAATCTGCTCAAGCGACAGAGACCTCCAAAGCAGAAATGCAAGCAACCTCCACCCGCCAACACAACCCAAATGACACATAGCCCACAGACTCAGTGTGCCACTCAACCACAGCCAATAAGGCAAAACAACGTACCCAACACACTAGTCATAGGTGACTCTATAGTCAGGCACACTGATATCCCACTCACCAGGCTAAACAATGAGAAGGTTACTGTCAGCTGCCTGTCTGGTGCCAGGATCCGCTGAGGCAAGAAAGGTTTCCCCAACGGGGTACTTAGCTTTAAAGAAGACTTCGGCTGAAATACTGTTTGTAAATCTCAGGAGCTGGCCGACCGGCACTTGCGAACTGCTTCTGCTTCGCACCGCGGCAAGAAAGACTGAAGAAAATGGCGTTGGCTGCCTCTTTTATACCCCTGCCGCACTGAAGTCAGGGAAGAAGCGACGACAACCGACGCCGGACCTAGACTTTGGAATTCGGCCGACCGAGGACCCGCCTGATGGCAGGATAACCCATCTGTAATGACTGCAGCTGTATGCACGATGAACATCACAAAAACATTTGCGGAGGCTCTCAATAATAATCTGCTCAAGCAACGGAGACCTCCAAAGCAGAAATGCAAGCAACCTCCACCCGCCAACACAACCCAAATGACACATGGCCCGCAGACTCAGTGTGCCACTCAACCACAGCCAATAAGGCAAAACAACGTACCCAACACACTAGTCATAGGCGACTCTATAGTCAGGCACACTGATGTCCCACTCACCAGGCTAAACAATGAGAAGGTTACTGTCAGCTGCCTGTCGGGTGCCAGGATCCGCCACATAACCCATGCACTCAGGTCACTCCACAACAAGTACAAATATGACTCTGTCAATGTCCATGTTGGTGTGAACGACCTGAGACGTACCTCCCTGGACTACATGAAAAGAGACATGGAAGAGCTCTCCAATCTTGTAGCCCAGGCAGGTATGACCCTAGCCCTGAGTAGCATTCTGCCATCACCCAGAATGATGCCGCAGTACAAGGACAAAATGATTGACTTCAATAATTGGCTAAGCTTCTGGTGCCATTCTAAAGGGATCCAGTATCTGTCTGCCTGGGATAACATGGTCGACAGACCACAATGCTTTGCCAGAGATGGCCTGAACCTGTCACCCCTGGGATTCCGGATACTGGCTAAGGTTCTTGCCGCTCCTATAGTGCCTTTTTTAGGCAAGGGTCAAATGACAAATTCACCACCGTAACAGGAACAGGCAAGCAAAAACTGAGGGTGATGCTACTCAATGCTAGAAGTCTAAATCTCAAAATGCACTCACTCGAAGCACTCCTTAAAATGGAGAACTTCGATATCTGTGCAGTGACTGAGACCTGGTTCAAGGCTCCAGAGAGCACCCCTGCACTACCAGGCTATAACTCATACCACACTTTTCGGCCATGTAACCTAGACCGGAACACCAAAGGCGGAGGTGTGTCCATATTCATTAAGGATATCCACACATCCAGGCTAGTTGCTCAGCATAATGCAGCCAAGGTTATCCAAGTGCAACTAACTCTGGGCAAGACTGCAATCCAAATTGTAGCTTGCTACAGATCACCCACCATGCCCCAGGATTCCCACTCCTCTTTTCTTCATGTACTGGAAAATATTAGGGTTCAACCAAATACGCTAATAATGGGCGATTTCAACTACCCCACCATCAACTAGGAAAACTACTCATATACCAACTCCTTTGCTCAACGCTTTCTGGAATTCATAAACTCCAATGCCCTGGATCAACTTATCCACACCCCCACCAGGGGCAACAATATCCTACATCTAGTCATTACCAATATGAGTGACCGGTGTTCCACACCTGAGGTCAACCCCTCATTGGTCCAATCCGACCATAAGCTAATTACCCTAGATATCCACATCCTGCCTCCACCCCCCATTAAGGAAACCATGGTAAAGAATTTCTCCAAAGCCAACTTCTTGCTTCTTAAGACAGAAGTGGTGAACTTCATGACACCCATGCAGATGGACAATACAGTTATGACTACTGAATCCTACACAACTGCACTTTATAAGCACTTACATGAGTGCATGGATCGTGCTATCCCAAACAGAACCAAGACGCTATCCTCCAAAAAAAAGGAAGCCAATCTGGTGGTCCCCTGCCATAAACAAACTGTACAACAGAAGAAAGAAACTCTTGCAAAAGAGAGTAAAATCCCACAAGTGGAGGAGCTCCCTGGTCAGCCTCAGTAAGAAGCTGCAATCCCTGATAAAATCCTCCAAAGCTAGTTACGAAAACAAAATCGCCACTGATTCTAAAGACAACCACAAAGCATTCTATAGCTATGTCAAGAATCTCAATGGCAACACTCAGATCTGCTCTGAGTTACAACACAATGGCACTAAATATACAAACCCAACTGATATTGCCAACATCCTGGCAGATAGGTTCAGTGCTAACTTTACCCCCTCTCACCCCCTAAAGAGCCCATCTCTATACCGGAAGAATGCAAAGTTCCTGTAATCACGGCTGCACAGGTAAAAACCACACTCTCCAAAGCCAAGAACACAGCATCCATGGGACCAGACAACATCCCAGGCTGTGTTCTACATGAACTACAGAACAAACTGGCACCCCACCTAAGTACCATGTTCAATCATAGCCTCACCTCAGGCTTTGTGCCTGCTGAATGGCGCACAGCAACGGTTATCCCACTCCACAAGGGGGGAGCCACCATGGAATCTGGGAACTACCGCCCCATTAGCCTGACGAGCCTGGTCTGCAAGGCCATGGAACGTATAATCATGGAACTTATAAACAAAGACATTGGTAATCTCCAAACTCTGGATCCCACCCAGTTCGGGTTTGTAAAAGGCAGATCATGTCTCCTAAACCTGATAGACTTTTTTGAAGCAGTCACCAAAGCCGTAGACAAGGGTAATGTGGTTCACACAGCCTATCTAGATCTTGCCAAGGCTTTCGACACCATCCCCCACTCTGGAATTATAGATAAACTCACTAAACTAGGTGTAAATCCCTATGTCACAAGATGTGTTGCCAACTGGCAACACATCTTGTGTTGCCAACTGGCTCACTGACAGAACCGGAACAAACAAGAGCTGACAAAAACATGCCTCAGACTAGTTTTATAGTACCTTCTTCAGTGAGGAAAAAACAGATCATTCCATTAAACATGCTCCTGAAAAACATGATCATCCTCCATTAAACATTATATATATAAATAATGGCTAACAATCAATTACAAATCCAGATTTAAAGACATGCACCACCCTAAAACCTATCTAATATATAGAAATGCATGAATGCACTAACTGTGCATAATAATATTTATTAAAAAAAATAATGTGTCAAGATGTGGTGTAGAATAACTTATAAATGTATAATATATATAATATTTTATAGATGGTCATTCTCTATAACATACCATAAGTTTACCATTGACGGAAAAATCACCAATTGATTAGAAGTGTGTTGAACTCAACATGTTGGGTGATTTATTTAGCTATATGTTATCAACATACTGTTAAGCATCCATCTGCTAAATTCATATTTTTTGTGCTATTGATAAAGTACAGGAAATAGATCTAATCAGACTGGGCGTGCAAGCAAACGTCGTGGGCGTGTGTTGAATCACTGACAGAACCCACACTGTGAAAGTAGCAGACTCCAAATCCGACTTCAGACCAGTGACAAATGGAGTACCACAGGGTTCAGTCCTGGGTCCTCTCCTGTTTGGTATCTACTTCTCTGAAGTACAGGTTAACACAGAAGATCTTTGGCTAACGAAGTTCTCAGATGACTGCAAACTAGGATCCATAATCAAAACTCCTAACGATGTGGACATCCTACCAAAGGGCCTCACTGAGACAGATGCCTGGTGTCAAAGCCATGGCCTCAAGCTCAATGCTAAAAAGTGCATTGTCATCCCCTTTTGTAAAAACTCTGTACCCATGAACTACAACATAAGCAAGAGTATACTTAACACCGAAAGTGTGATAAGAGACCTTGGAACACAGGTGGACAGTAGTCCCTCCTTTGATAATCACATCGCCACAGTAGTCAGGAAATCCTTCTACGTGGCACACCTCATCACAAAAGGTTTCTCATCCAGAAAAAAAGAGGTCATTGCTCCCCTCTACTCATCACTCATTAGACCCATTATAGAGTACAACGCCCCTTTTGGTATGTACCTAACAAGACATCTACAACAACTGGAAAGGCCGCAGAAATACCTTATAAAGAGGATTACCGGCCTCAAACAGATGCCCTACGCAGACCGTCTCAAAAAACTCCAGCTTTACTCCGTCGTATATCGCCTACTCAGAGGTGATCTCTGCCTAACATACAAAGCTATGTCAAACCCAGAGCTGTTGGACATGCTCCACTTAAAGAAATCCCAATCCTCCGAGCTACACGCTCTAGGGACATAAACCTTGTCACCACAATAAACAGAACATGCCGGAGGGATAGATTCCTGTCCCAGAGACTTCCCATACACTGGAATAAACTACCTATCTATATCAAACAAAGCTCCTCATTAGCACTCTTCAAGAAAAATCTTGATGACTGGATGGGAAATAGGAAATTCACCCAGGGGAACACCTCTGTGGCTCTGCTCGACAGTGGCACAGGAAAATAATTTTCTTGGGTGGCAAAAGCCAGGGTACCTTTTTGGCTGGGCTTGTATAGGCCCCATGGCTGATAGCCTAGTACCTACCTATGAACCTATAATAAGCCAGGTGATGGGAGACACATATCTGAAAGTCATTATAACTAACAGGCTGAATCATTACAAAAAGGCAGACGCCAGGGCAAAAAGATATTTTAATGCACAACTGAAAAAAAAAAAAAAATTATAAGTTATGTACTCACAGTAACTAGTCATCTGTGTTGTCTATTTTCATTCTTCCTCAATTTATGGGTTCGGATCCGATCCTCGGATCCATCTCCATCACATACTTCAGACTTCGGATCCAGTTCTCAAGTTCCTCCCTCTACCCATAATGCCCTATTCCACCCCCATTACCTCAGATCGAGTTTGTTGCCATAGGCACCTATAGTTAAACAGAGACAGGAAGGGGTCAAACCTGGAAATGTATGTTCCTAAACACAGTCCTACAGGTCTCTCTAGAAATAGAAGGATGGGGGATGGATGGGAGGGTAGTTGAGGAAGAATGAAAATGGACAACACAGAAACCTAGTTATGGAGAGTACATAATTTAAATCTGATGTTGTCCTTTTCATTCTTCAACTCATGGGACAGAGTCCCCAGCTATGTTGGTCTTGGGTGGCCCTCATGGAAGGATATTCCGGAGTACCGCCGAACCAAAGGCAGCTCTGTTTCTAGATATAATATCCAATGTGTAATGAGCAACAAAAGTATGAGCACTGGACCATGTAGCTGCTGCACAAATCTCCTCAACAGATGTTCCAGACCAAGAAGCAGATGAAGCAGCCATGGATCAGGTTAAATGAGCATTAGGAGGTTTGGGTAAGGCCATGCCTTGTTGAAAATAAATGAAGTGCTTTATCCCGTGAAGATAAAATTGTAATTGTTTGTGTACGTCAAGGAGATGAAGCATGTAGTCTCCTTTATCTGAAAGATTTTGAAAGACGACTGGTAAATAAAGAGATTGATGTTATTTTCAGAGGCCACTTTGGGAAGGGAAAAAAAGAAGGGTTTGTCCCTAAGTTAACCCTATCTTTATAGAAAATGATATAAGGGGGGTTTCTAGAGAGAGCCTGAAGTTCAGATATCCTCTTAGCAGAAGTAATGGCTATTAAGAAGACTGTTTTCCATGAAAGGAATTTTAAATCAGTGTTAGCTGAAGGTTCAAAATGTTTCAGAGTTAGACCTTGTAGCACAAGTGTGAGATCTGTGGGAGGTAAAAGGTACTTTATGGGTGGTCTAAGAAGAAAAATACCCTTTAGGAATGCTCTGCATAATTTGAATGAAGCCAAGGAATAATTTTTGTCTCCTGTGTTTAGAAATAGCTGCTAACTGTAGTTTAATGGTAGAGAAACAAGTCCCTTCTTTAAAAAGGGTGGCTAAATATTAAAGTACTGCAGAAAGTGGACCAGATAAAGGATCAAGCTCATGGTTTAATGCCTAAAGGGAGAATCTTTTCCACTTGCTTTTATAAACTTTCTTAGCAGACTCTTTTTGTGAAGCCAAGATACTCATACATACAGGAGAAGCAGGCCTAGGCTGTCTAACCATTGTCGAAGTGAAGAAACCATGTGGTTAGTTTGAGGGCCTGGATATTGGGATGTTGGGATCTTAGATAGGTGAGAGAGGAGATCTGGAGAGGACTCCAGTATCCATACAGGATAACAAAGATGAGACTATAGGAAGGGGAAACATACCTGTCAAGGCCAGAAGGAAACAATGAGGATGTCCGAGCTCTTCAGCCGACTTGCTTTCTGCTGAAATTTGGGTATCATGGGAGGAGGGGGATAAGCATAAAGGAGACCGGGAGACCAAGCATGGAATACAGCATCTCTCAGTGACTCCCCCTAAAGGGGGAAGAAAGCGAAGTACCCACTGTACTTGTTGGGGGGAGATGTAAAAAAGGTCACAGCAGGGTTGGCCCCAACGATGAAAGATCCTTTCCAATACAGATTAGTTGAGAGACCACTCATGAGGCATCAAGATGGATCTGTTTAGTTTGCCTGCTAACATGTTGGTTTTCTCTGGGATATGTGTTGCAACTAGAAAGCTGTCTGATGAGATTGCCCATACCTGACCACAGTCATGTTGTCAGTCCGAAATGCAATAGTCTGCAGAGTGAAAGCATCCTGAAAAGCCTGCAACATGAGTAGGACTGCTCTCATCTCTTGTATTTTGATATGCAAACTGGTCTCTGGAAGGACCACATGCCTAGGACCATCCTTCCCAGGAAATGCCCCACACCCCAGTTGGGAAGTGTCCACAGTGATTGCGGCCAGTGGAGTTGGGAAAACAAAAGGATGAATGTTGTCCGACTGAATCCACCAGTGAATGTATCATTTGGACAATGAAGTTACAACAATGTAAAAGAAGCAAACGGAAACCAAAGCACTCTCAGATAACCAATGCAAAATTATGAAGAAGCAAATCAGAGCAACCACCACGGCAACTAGCATAAACTTTAATAAAATAAAAATATTAGGATAAGCGCTTTTGCACACTCAGTGCTTCTTCAGATCCACAGACAAAATGAAATAAAATACATCTTAATATGTAATTTAAAATATCAAGGAACCAATGAATGAAAACCAGAACAACCAATAAAGAAAACCTATTAATTCAGTCATGCAACACCCTTTTCTTTAAAGCTGGTTTTAAAGGCATAATGGCATTTATACCTGGTGGTTTATCTGCCTGCAGTGTGGCAATCCGTTTCATTTCAGCCACTTATGTTTTATTACTCAGATCCCCACCCCTTATATCTTCTGTCATAAGTTGCACTGCAGTAAAAGTAAAAGAGTGGACATTATTAATAGATAAATGCTTGGCCAGTGCATTTAACGTATTCATATTTCTGATGTCACATAGATGTTGCAAAACACGCTCTTCAGCATTCTATTGGTTTTACATATATATAATGAAGTACATAATTTACATTGTGCTAAACAAATCAAATTCCTTGTCCTACAGTCTGCATAGAAATTAAATAAGAATCTGCATCCTGATATAGATGTACAACAACATTAATGCAGGACATGGCATGACAAGCCTTGCAGTGTCTGCATGGACATGTGCCCAACCTGGTTGATGTAAGGGATGGTTTCCTATTAGAGGTATAGCAAAGTTGCCTCTTAAGTGAAAAATTACTGCTAAATCTAGGTGTATCCCCTACAACTTTTTAAATCTTCTCACCAGATAACAAAATAGACCAATTCTTTGTGATATCACCCACACTATTGATGTTGCTGCTATATGTTAGTGGAACCTAGTTATGTGGATATGGACGGATTGACCCCCATTATCATGACTAGAGCCTAGCAGGAAAACATCACTAGCAACATCTCTAGCAAAGTAGGGTTTACCTACAGTAGGACGCAGATTAGTGGCTTCATTAAGCGCTTTATCTATCTCAGTCGTTCCATATCCTCTCTCAATGAAGTCATGTTTCAATCTGTCATTAGCTTATAAATAATCATGACTGTTAGTGTGTAATCTGAATCTCCTGAAAAACTGTCCTTTAGTTATACTTTTAAATATATGAGTGGGGTGCATACTTGAGCGGTGAAGTAGCCAATCCCTTCTACTATCTTTTCTGAATAGTGAACTTTGAATAATTCCATCTCGAATGGTTATGCTAACATCTAAAAAATTTATGTGATGATCTGGGTAGCTTAAAGAAAATTTAAGCCATATACTGTGCTGTTCCATGTAACCACAAAACTCTTATTTTTTCTCTGGTCCCTTTCCATAAAATAAAAACATCATCCATGAATCTCTTATAAAAGATGTGAACTGAACATATGACTCGATAAAACCACTTTACTTTTCCAGTTAGCCAAAACTAAGTTGGCATAACTGTTGGCACATGGTGCTCCCATCACCACTCCAAGTTTCTGTATATAAAAATATCATTAAAAACAAATATATTGTTATCCACTACCAATTCTAATAAGAGACCTAATAAATCAATATGTGCTGGCATATAATGAGCATTAACCCTTAGAAAATCCTTAACTGATTCAACGCCAAAATAATTTGGTATTACAGTGAATAACGTACAAATATCTAATGTGACTAATAATATATCTGATTCAATAAATTCCAAAGTCTTTGTGTAATCTCCTAATGAACATAAAACATGTTCAGTATCTCTAATAACTGCTTGTGCTTTAGCCAGTGGTCGCTTAAACTGATTTTCTAGAAAAACTGAAATAAACTCTGTTACCCAACCTTGCCCTGAAACTATGGGGTGCATTGGTGGATTAACCATCTGTTTGTGTATCTTGGGTAATCCAAGAATAATTGAGACCAAAGGCTTTTCCGCATACATAAAATCATATAATTTTTTGCTTATCGTACAGCTCAACAACAGCTCATACAAATGAGTATTTATACCTCTAATAACGTTGTTAAGATCAATATTAGTAATAACCGCATAAGTCATGGTATCGTTCAACATTTCAGTCATGCTACTGACATATTGTACAGAATCAATTGAAACAACAGCACTGTCCTTATCAGCAGGACGAATAGCGATATCAGAATTAGCACGTAGTTGTAACGCTAAATATTCATCTCTATTTAAGTTAAAAAAGTTCCTGTTGGAACTTGCATTGTTAAGTTCATTGAAAAGTTCAGCTTCACAAACTTTCAGAAATACATCAATAACAGAAGGAAGCTGCGGCTTAAATAAGCTGGGTTTCTTTAACCGTTCAATATTAGAGGCATTACTAGCAGGATATATTAGCTTCAAAGCAATATTTCTTGCGAACAAATTGAGATCCACAACAACGTCACTAACCTGTGATGTACAGGCAGGAACAAAACTTAAGCCTCTACCTAAAAGTCTTTTTTGTGATTCAGTCAGCATCACTGATGATGAATTAATGATTAAGGAAGATGTTTCTTGCGCATTTTCCCTTCCATTGCTGGTTCTTCCTCAGTCAACGTTTCCTGTCTCTTCAGGCTTAGGCTGTGAGACCACCCACTTCTCTGTGATTGGGGGAGTTTGAAAGGGGCTGGCAAACTCAGAAAAACCTTGTCCGTATGCCTAAGGTCAGCTGTGGTTTTAGGTTTAGCTCCTCCTTGTAAGAAATGACTCGATGTAAGTTGATTCGATGTAAATTTGGATGGTTCATCAGTACCAGTTGTTTGATCCATCTCGTCAATGGTTGGAGACACAGTTTGTTGTATGGTATTAGCTTCAGATGTTAGTCCTGTATTGGAAGTGGCAGTATCTCTCATTTGCTGCCCACGTGGACATACAAAAAATGTGTCCTTGCATGAAATTACCAAAATCTGTTTCAAGTTTCCTTTTTTTCTGCATTTGTAGATGATCACCATATACAGAACCACCTATTAAAACATTATCTATTTAAGAAACAATTTTGTTGTCTATTGGTCTACTTTGTTATCTGATGAGAAGATTAAAAAAGTTGTAGGGGATACACCTAGATTTAGCTTTAAGTGTAATTTTTCTCTAAAGAGGCAAATTTGCTATACCTCTAATAGGAAACCATCCCTTACATCGACCAGGTTGGGCACATATCCATGCAGACACTGCAAGACTTGACAGGCTATGTCCTATATTAATGTCTTTGTACATCCTATATCAGGATGCAGATTCTTATTTAATTTCTAAGCAGACTGTAGGACAAGGAATTTGATTTATTTGGCACAATGTAAATTGTGTACTTCATTCTATATAGGTAAAACCAAAAGAATGCTGTAAGAGCGTGTTTTGCAACATCTATGTGACATCAGAAACATGAATATGTTAAATGTTCTGGCCAAGCATATATCTGTTAATAACAGCTACTTTTTTACTTTTACTGTAGTGCAACTTAGGACAGAAGATATAAGGGGTGGGGAATCTGATTAATAAAACAGAAGTGGCTGAAATGAAATGGATTGCCACACAGCAGGCAGATAAACCACCAGGTATAAATGCCAATGTGCCTTTAAAATCAGCCTTAAAGAAAAGGGTGTTGCGTTACTGAATTAATTGTTTTTGTATTGGTTGTTCTGGTTTTCATTCATTGGCTCCTTGATATTTATTTCATTTTGTATGTGGATCTGAAGAAGCACTGATTGTGCGAAAGTGCTTATCCTAATATTTTTATTTTACTAAAGTTTATGCTAGTTGCCGTTGTGGTCACTCTAATTTGTTTCTTCATATTTTTGCAAATTTAAGTTAGCTTGACTGGAAAGGATAGGAATTGATGTAGAATGGATCGCTGAACAACTAGAGTCCACTGAAGGACACCCATAAAGAAACATGCCAAGGGCTGTAGTACAATGCTGCTGCCATAGAACTTAGTGCTTGAAGAACTTGATCTTGCTGGAGGAGATAGATGGGAAATAAGTAGATTAATCTGATTTTTGATGGTGTATATGTGATGAAGTGGTAATGATGCTATTTGTGTTTCTGTATCCAGAATTGTACCAATGAACTTCAGCCTCTAGATTGGTATCAGGTTTGACAAGGCAAAATTTATTGTTATCCCCAGTGACTGGCAAATCTGAAGCAAACAGTCCCTGGAACGTAAGAGAAGATGCTTGAAGAGGGCAGTGAGGAGCCATTCGTCCATATATGGAAACACTCTTTGATTCTCAGGAGAGCAGCCACTACTGCCATACATCTGGGTACACACCCTGGGGGCTGTGCTGAGTCCAAAGGGCAGGGTTCTGAATTGTAGTGACTGGCTCCCAGCTGAAAGTGTAAATGTCTTCTGGAGCACCTGTCTATTTTGATGTGATAGTACACATCCTGAAGATCTATTGAGCACATGCAATCGTCACTGTGAAGAAAAGGTAGGATGTATTGTACCGTGACCATTCGCAACTTTGACTTCTTCACATATGATTCAAATTGTTTATATCTAAGATTGGTCTGAGGTCCCCTGTTTTCTTGGACACTAAAAGGAAGCGTAAGTTCCAAATTCTATTTGGTCTGGTGGGACCTCTTGGATAACTTTTTCTATCAGTTTTTGAATTTCTTGTGCTGCTCCCTTCCACTGACTGGGTGGAACGTTGAGAATTTTTTTCTTTTTGTGAAGAAGGGTTTGGAAAAATGGAATGAAATAAGCTCTGGTTATGATTTTTAGCACCCAGGTATCTTTTATTATCTGGGTGCAGGGATAATTGTCCCTCGACTGCTTCCAGAGTGGAACAGTCGGGCAGTGCTTCAGAAGCAATGAAAAGGTCTGTCCGGAAAGGAGTCCCAGAACCCCTGGGTTCCGAGGCCCTCCTCTGCCTCTAGGATGACATCTCCCATTACAATTTCCTCCTCTGACTCTGCAGGAATTGTCCCCTTGTGGATCTTGGAAACATCCTGGAGATTTTTGGAACCAAGTTTTCTTACCACCTCTGTTATTCCTGGAAAAGGTCCACTGAGGGGTAGAGAATTTGATCCCCATGGCAGACAGGGTCTTGTTTGCTGCGGGTAAGCGCCTCTTTTACTGACGGCCCAAAGAAGCATGCGTCATTGAATGGGACATTGATAAAAGACACCTTAAAGGCTCCATAGAGTTGCATAGCCGCATCCAGGTATGTCTCCTAAGGGTATTACCTGAACCATCCACTCAAGAGGTGCCTTCAGCTATGTGAGAGATCAACCTCACTGAAGTGTTTGAGATAGACAAAAGAGTGGCCAGCTGCGAGGACGTTCTTTTGAAGTCCTCTGTGGACATGGATTCAGAAAGAATTTGAAAGCTCTTTAGTCAAATTTCTCTGAAGCTTCAGGAAGTGTGCCAGGTAATTAAGAGACCTCAGTGCAAAGGTTGTAGAGGCAAAGACTCACTTTCCAATTCTGTCCAGCACCCTATACTCTCCTTTTGGTGGATGAACACAAGATTTCTGCTCTGCTAGCTCTTTCTTGGTTGCTTTCACCACCATAGCATCAACTGGGACACCTTTGCTCCAGTGGAGTCTGTCTTTCGACGGGGCTAAGAACTTGTCAGGTCTCTTCAGGACAGGTTTGACAGAATTCCTTCCAAGCTCAGCGAGCGACCAAATCAATAAGTTCAAACACTGTGTGTGTGTGTGTGGGGGGGGACTTAATGCAAGACATAGACAGGCCAGAACCAAAAGCTTCAAAAAATACCAATTCTTCTGGAAAGGGATTTTGTGAAGACCAGCCACCTTTTTTGTTTGAGAACCTCTAAAATGTCTCCAAAGGAGATGTTGTCTGGTGATGATCTGGGAGACCCTTCTTCAACAAAATTGCTATCTTCCGTGAGTGACTCCATTGGGGAGTCAATGCATCTCCTTTTGCATGTTTTCTTCCAATGTACCTCCTCTGTGGGGTGTTCAGGGGAAGTGTCAGAAGAGGGGGGAAGTTCCTCTATCGGAACCGATTGGACACTTACTGGATCTGGCTGGTCCTGTGGAACAGGTCTGACTGACTCAGAGCTGACGAGGGGAAGGGGGATGGATTTGAAAAATTAGCAGGAGGTTCTCTGGAGAGAGAAAAGGCTCTTTCCACTATCTCAAAGGCCGAGAGAACTGGACAGACTTTGACCAGCTTTCTCTGAGCCGAAACCCCCAGCAAAGGGAAGTCTCAGCAGCTCTCGGATCCATGGTTCAAGGATGGAACCAGACTTGAGCTGTACAGTGCCAAGGCTCTAAAAGGAAACGACGGATCTGACAACATCTGAGTCCATCCCAGCCCCTCGGATCTGATGTCGACACTTCAGTTCTTGGACCCATTCTGATCAGAGGGTATCAAGGTGGAACTAGTCAGAGACATAGTTAGACTTGAAGAAGATATTTTCTTCGGATCAGATGCTGGGCCTCCTGGAGATTTTAAATCCTGGGACTCCAAAACCACTGGATGAATCAGAGAAGGAGATGCAGTAGTTTTGGCTATCATAGGAAGACTCATGGATTCGATAAGGATAGAGTTGGTAAGACTTCCATCTGAATCTGAGCTGTGGGAAATTATCGCATTATCCAATCAACGTTCACTTCTGATAAATGTCTGGAGGACCTAGAGGAAGTAGTGGATGGTGGCCTGGAATGTTTCTTTGGTGTTTGAAGCAATGGGGAGCGCAGGGTGGGTGATATGGGCTTTATGACATTCCACAGTAAGGCTCCTGTGAGAAGTACCAGGCTTTGGATGTGAGGGCCTAGGATCCGAGGGTGGTGCTGTAGAGCTTATTTAAATAATGATAGGAGCCAAAACCTTTGGATCCAACGGTATCAGATCTGAGTGCTGGATCCGAAGTTTATCTGCTCTTGGACAGCGGATCTGACAAAGACCTGGAGGACTTCAGTGGTGAGCATCTTCTACACTCCAAATGAACAGATATGCTAATTTTGGAGAGGGATTGAGCCCCAGAAGAAGATGTAGCAGTAAGAAGATCCTTTAAAATTAATTTATTTCATCTATCTGCCAAGGCTCTTGGATTGAAGGTGGAACATGTGGTACATGCAGTGTGCAATTGCTTGGCTCCAAAACAGTATACACACTCCTTGTGGGCGTCCAAATTAGGGATTTTATGCCCACAAGTACTGCATTTCTTAAATCCCGGTTTATCTGACATAGTAAATAACTAAACACAGGAAAACCAATATAAGTAAATGAGTTTTTTTTTTCAATAGAAAATATTTAGCAAAAAGATTTTAATCCATTCCAGAACCAAGTCACTGGGTGGTGCATAGGTTGGTAGCCCCAGTGGTAATCTGAAGAGATACACTATCAGTAAAAGGGTAAGCAAAGAAATACCAGAAATGGTACTAAGGATTTAGTATTCGTCAAAATAGTTGAAAGAAGAAATTAGCAAAAAGGTCCCAACGTCCTGCGAAATAACTTAGAGGGAGGACAGCTAAAGTTGAAGATAAAGTTTTGACAAGATCAAAAAAGTTGAAATAACTCATGAAAATATCAGTGCTAAAGCTCAAGAGAGGAACTTGCATCTGTTCACGATGGCGGCAAACGTAATCTTAGGTAATGGGGATGGAATAGGACATTATGGGTAGAAAGAGGAACTCATGAGCTAGATCTGAAGTCTGGAGTATGCAACCAAGTATGCAGCCAATCGGATCCACACCCATGGGGTGAGGAAGAATGAAACAACATCAGATCAGACTTTAAGACTTTACGGCCAATATACCACTTTACAAATTAATGCTATAAGTGGATCTGTAATGATAACCCCAGTTCTGGAAACTGTACATTAAGAACATCAGGCTGCTTCAGCAGTTTCAGAGAAGGCTTCACAACTTAGGTATGAGGTGGTCAACTTTGTGGTATTAAGAAATGGAACCACTCCAACTAAAATGCACCAGGTTTGACTAGTAGCCCAGGCATTGGCAAGTCAATATAGGGTGAGAGATGAATTGCGAGTTAAACGTCTGTTGCCTCTTTCAGCAATGAGGAGGAATAGAGGACATGCTAGGGATGCACTTGCTTGCAATGGAGACTGTAAGCCAAAACACAAAGTATTACTAAGTTAACTTGGTGAGTGGGGCAGTGAACAGCATGTTACTGCAAAAGTAGTGTGGTTCCTTATCAGCACTTCAAAGAAAGCCCACCCAAGCATGTCACTAAGCACATCAAAGGATTAAGACACAGCCAAGCCAAGAATACAAACCTACTGTCCAGGAGGTATGGACCCATTCCACAACCAAGTCACTGGGTGGTGCACAGGTTGGTAGCCCCAATGCTCTTCTCCCTGGAAAGAGAAGACCAACCAAATAAAAGGTTATTAACATCAGGATATGCCACCATATGTGGGGTTCCAAAGGAATATGGGGTAATATGGTGCTCTACAGGATCACACCCTAGTAGTTTGATCAGACATGAAAAACCACAGTCGTCAAATAATAAATAAAGCAAGCATGAAATGTGTACCAGACAGCAATAAGGTTTCCTAGATATGTACATTTTGGAAAAGAGGAACAGTGGCGAGATATGATATAGGCCTAAAAGGGTCAGTAAAGTTAAAGTGAACAGTGAGGAACAATAAACAAGAACAGCAAGGGGGTGTGGGGAGACTTTTGACTGGAATTCAGGAATGTTATTCTATAAAATAAATGGCTTGGTTCTTGAAATTCTCTCCCAAAATAAGTGGATTATGAATAAGAAAATGCTGTGTATCAGAATGAAAAAAGTGGGGAGGAAAATCATGCACTCACTCAAGTCCCAAAACCATGTAAATGACATTCCAAGAGCAAATATGAAAAAGAGAGCTGCAATTATTTTTTATTCTTGAGTTGTGGTGATTCAGTGGAGGTCAGGATAAGGAGAATGTGGTGCTGGTTGGTGGGGCAAAGTCACTTGCAAAGGAGTTGTAGGAGAAAATGTGCACTTGTAGGAGAATATGTGCACTAAATTTGTTTTACGTACCAGCTGCACATTAAGGTTTAGACTTGTGTCACTCACAATTGTGAGACTGGAAGCACTACAGGAAGGCTATGCGTAAGGCAGCTGCAGAGTCGAAAAGAGAATCTTTGATAAACCAATAGTCTCCTTCCACCGGTATTAAGCATATGTATGAATGTTCTCTTCCTTAAGGCAAAATCAATTTTCCTGCTTCATGTATAAAATCCATTAAAAAAAACTTCTATGAAATTATGAATTCTGCCTTCTCAGTGTTTCTGAGCATCACCCCCTGGTACATAAACTTATCTTACAGACTTGCAATTTTTTGCACACTTTCTTTCATAAACAATACAATTTTTGTGCAACTGCTTTACTGGTGAAATGTTTGACTAAATCTCTGCATTATCCTCACTCTGCTAAGCCACTTCAACTCCATTTGAATAGATTAAGAGCCTGCAACATTTATGCCATCCTACTCTAAACTGATATTATTTAGTCTGCATGTCTCTCTAAAACTGTAGTCTGCAAAAACAAGGAAAGCTGTTTCAGAAGAGGTTTACTAACAATCTGATGCTTTATAAACTGCTTTTCATCTTATACTACAGCTAATTCTCATTTTCACTGCAATCCTAATGTCTCTTCCACAGTTTTCTCATCTCCTGTTACCTTGTTTTCAGACATCATCAGTTCCAAATAACATTCTTGGTCCTAGCTATTTGTACTCTCTCCACCTTGGATCTAAATGCCTGATTTCTCACTACTCTGCTTCAAACTGCAGTTGCAACACACAGAACTACTGATGACGCCCATCCATGTCTATTTCATCCCAATTTAGTCTTCCTGGTAGGTACAGTCACAATCTGGATGACTCCTTTGAAGAATGAAGCTAAGGAACAATAGAACTTTGTGAATTCTTAATAAATCCCCAAGTGAACCATTCCTGCAAGTTATGTACTTAGCATAATGACACGTGCAAGATTAGGTCCATCGTTCTCTACACAGGTTCATAGGTTGATACTAGGCTATCTGCCCTAGGGCATTTATAAGCCTAGCCTTGGCTTTCACCACCCTTTTAGATTAGTTGACTGTGCCTCTGCATAGTAGGTCACAGAAGATAGCCCTTTTAAGGTTAGTTTACTGTGCCTCTGTCTAGTAGGGACACAGAAGAGATCCCAGGGGTAAACCTACGATCTCCCATCCACTCATCAAGATTTCTCTTGAAGAGGGTCATTGAGGGACTTTGCCTATGGGTTCATAGGTTGATAAAAACTCGACTAGTGTTAAAAACTTTCTACCCTTTCCATAGTAGAGGATAGTTTTGATCCATCGACCTCTGGGTTATGGGCCCAGCACACTTCCACTGTGCCACTCTGCTGGTCTAAAAAAGACATTTTCAGAGATCATAGGATCATAGATTAGTACTAGGCTAACTGCCCTTGCGAGCCATTTTAAGCCTAGCCAATTATCCCTTGAGAGACTCAAACCCTGCACCTTGTGTTTGTAAGGCAAACACCTTAACCATTAGGCCACCCTCCCAAACTCTAAGACCACTGGCCAGCAGGACTTCAGCTCAGCACCAAAAACTTTCCCAGGTTATCAAATTCCTCTCTTTTGCCATCAGTCCTGCATGGTGAAGAGTGCCCCCCCTCCAGATCTCTGTTTAAATGCAGAAAGTGGAGACCGGGTAGGAAAAATACCAAAGGAGGAGACAAAATATAACAGCAAGGTCCAACCCCAGATAAAAAAAGTCAATAGAATAGAAGGAAAGAGGGGTTATAGAGGAAGATGGACCTAATCTTACACATCTGTTATTGTGGTGCATACGTAACTCAAATATGTGATGAGACTGGAACATCTTCCTCTACCTAAGACAGACCCACAGACAAACTGTTGGGTGTCTGTTAATAAAAATTGTCTGTAAGACAGCATCTTCAAGAAAGACCAGGAGAAGAGAACTCTGACCTGTGAACATCTCAAAAATATAGGAAATATGCAGACTAAATCTATTTCTAAAATATGACATAAGGGATATGCCAACCCTATCAACAACAGCAAAATCCAAATTACATTATACCAATAGTCAAGAGATGCAAATGTGACTAGTAAGAGGTATAAAACAGAATTTCTATAAACTGGGAAATGTGGAAAAACAGTCTTAAAGCAGTGAGGTATATGTGACAGTGAAGAACAACTAATGGGCAGACAGCTGTCAAGGTCACCAAAAAAGGCTCGACTGTTTCATTGAAGGTGAGGTATTAGGTCAGCTGTGGACTACCTCAAAAATGAAGAGAAGCCTTGAAACCCAGTGTAGAAGGAACCCAGAGGTCCAATAAGATTAAAGCTCAGGTTGGTTGACTTTTCTCCATAGCTAACACTTTGAAACCGCACACAGGAATGATCAAATGGTGCTAGACAAAGGGCAATCCAGCAGCATAATTATAACAGAGGTAGCCTGGTGGCCAGTGGAGAGTAAAGGTATCATGCCAGGTGGAAACTGTTAAATTTTACTTATGTATGTTATCCTTTGCTGACCAGGTTAGTTCCATTAGGCCGTGGCCTCTTTTCAGAGAAGACTCAATGTGGTATTTATACTTGTTGATTGACTATAAGAAATTTGGTAAAGAAACTGGACTTTACAGCTGCTGGTGGTCATTCTTTTGATTTGCTGCAATTTTTTTTCTGATAAAAGAAGCAAAGAAACAAATATTTATATGGAATGACTATATTTATACTGGGACTGCAAATATACAGAAAAAAAATACTCACTGTTCAATTTACAAGTAATATTATAATGAAAAATGATATTGTGGACTGTTTAAAAGATGTGTAAAAATGTGTATTCTGTATCCAAAATATACAATGATAGATTTGTGGAGCAGTGCATGGGAAGTATGTCTGACTTTAAATTAAGTTAATGATGTTAAACATTTACTGTGTGTAATTAATGCTGAAGGGATGAGGGAGCCTCAGATACACAAGTCAGCTTAACACAAGCTATTACTGTAGTGAAATTACCCACTTAAACCAAGTGCCAGAAATGAAAATATAACCATTGTGGTCAGACAGGCCATGTAGTCAAAGATGGTCATTTATGGTTCAGTTGTCAAAATGAAAATGTACAAAGGAGCAAATATGTGTGAAGAGGAAAGGGAAGGAGCTGGTCTTAAGAGGAAATACTTGCTGACAGTACTGAAAAAGGCAAAAAATTTCAAGCAGGGTCAGGGAAGGTTCAGGAAATGAGAGTAAAGAAAAGGAGATGGCATCTTTCTTTTTAAATTTTTCCGAAAAGGTTTGGTTTCTAATACCATGATAGAGATGGTCCTAATTCCTAATTCAGGGTACAATTAAAGCTCAAGAAATTAGTATTGTCTCAATCTTTGATGTTAGCCAAAATGCTCTTCGCAGCACCCGTAATGTGCCCAGGACTGGTTTCTTCTGCAATTCACATGGAGTTACAAGTACTGGTAACATGTCTAAATACAACTGTAGATTTTTTTTTTATTAGACCTACTGTATTTCTACTAATACTACTGGAACTGTCTGGGTATCTTTCTTCCACATTGCTCTTGTTTCTGCCGGTAAACCCTGATATTTTCCGACTTTGTCTCTCTCTGTATGTGAGAGACTGTAATCGCTAGGCATAGCAATTTCAATTATCAAAACTATTTTTGTCTTTTATTCATAGACTACTACATCTAGTTTTCTCGCATCTATTTTTTGAACAGTTGAAAATGGGTGTTCCCATGTGATGTACACTTCATCATTCTCTATAGTGATTTGTGGTTCATGTATCCAATGCTTCTCAGCTACTTCTATATTGTAGTGTTTGCGCAATCCCCAGTTAAATAGTCTTGCCACATTATTGTGCCCTTCAGTGTACAAGCCCTCTGCCATGAGTATATCACACCCAGCAACAAGGTGTGTGACAGTTTCCAGTTCTGTTTTACATAATCTACATTTATCTGTTTCTCTCACATGTTCAATGGACTTTCTAAACCAATTTGTATATAGTCCACTATTGTTGGCTGCCATTATTATCCTTGTATCAATTGGTTTCAACTCACTTCTCCTTAACCATTCCTGTGTTAAATCCTGATCAACATGAGGTTGTTCCATGAGATCTTTATGGCTTTTCCACATTTCTTTCCTTCTCATCTGAAGCCCCTGTGAACTTTTATCTCTAGGCTTTAACTGTTTGGATTTGATGTAAAAAAATATGCATGTAACCCATGAATGCAGCTATATATATATATATATATATATATATATATATATATATATATATATATATATATATAGTAAATTTCAAGGAGGTCTGTAGAAAGAGAGGATATATAATCTTGCCATGCACGTTTTTTTATATATATATCATTTGATAAGCATGAAGCATTTTCTTGTTTTCTTGTCCAATCGATTCAGTGTTGTTTGGTTCGTGTTGTGAATTTTGTTTGTTTGGGACCAGTCAATAAGACCAAAGCTGAAAGTTAGAACAAGAAGAGCAAAGTGATTTATAGCTTGAAATTTACTCCTAGATGTCAATGTAGTTTTCAGTATTAGCTTTAGTCTTCTGAAGTAGTCCTTAAAAAGCTT
The DNA here is from genome assembly GCF_019279795.1 of Protopterus annectens. Classification (NCBI taxonomy): domain Eukaryota; kingdom Metazoa; phylum Chordata; order Ceratodontiformes; family Protopteridae; genus Protopterus; species Protopterus annectens. The sequence goes on from NC_056741.1 coordinate 472,832,694, forward strand.
TGTTTTCATTTGTTCATCTTATATCGTCAATCCTTTATCTATTCCCAAATATTTGCGCACACCTTCCTGTTCAAGTTCCTTTATATTGCATTCCTTTCCCATGCTATTTTCTTGGTGCTGCAGTTTTCCAGCAATAAATGTTGCTTTTGCAGAATTCTCAAGGCCACTTGTTATTCTTATATTGTCTGAGAAATTTTAAGGGCTTGTAACTGTAAATTCAGAATTGCTATGTATCTTCTGTGTAGAAATTATGGGTTTGTTGCATTACAGTAACAGTACATAGATGCTTTCATATCCTCAACAGTCCATTTAATTATCTCTGGCTGTTGCTTGGTCTATTAGTTTTGTTTCTTGTGGAATGTGTCTTCCTTCTGCTGTGGGGGGATGGAAAGGTGGGGGTTAGTCATCCTCCTAGCCCTGTGGTAGGAGTGTTTCCATATTCTGAGGATTCTACACTGCACTTTTTCAGTCCTAGTACTGGTGCATATGCCAAGACTGGGCATTTTTTATCCTTGGTTATTTGCATCCAGTGTTCTGCTTTATTTGTTTGTCCTACCTATTAACACACTGCATAAAATACAGTATTAATCAGTATCATCTTGGTGAGATTTTGTAAATATCAAGGCCAACACATGAAGGTACTAACCAATGCATGAGGATTAATTCAGTTTCAGCCATACTACTCTTCTACTATTGACGATTCCAACTCTCCATTTTCAGCCCTCAATTACAATACATTAAGGGTCAGCAAGATAACAGATATAAGGTTTTGAAAAATGGTCAAAATAAAGAAAAGAATAGAGACAAAAAAATACTTCTAATAAATACAGACAAAACCAGGAAATGGACAATTTCTCATTTCCTTGAATGCCAATAGCATAATTAAATGTTGAAAGACAGCTAACTTCACTGAAATTGTGCAAAAAAATGCATAATGTGTTTCTTACATGTGAATTTAGTGACTGTGGAAAAGAAAGAACAGTTTCAACAGCAATGGGGGAAGGGAATTGGTGGGGAAATGAAACAGTTTTGGGTCTTGCAGTAATGATTAGGTCATCTGATATAAACGTTATAACCGTGTGTACAGTTGTTGAAGGTAAAATGAGTATAGTAGATTACGATATTAAGAGAATGGTAGTTAGATTGACAGTAATTTATGCAAGCACTGTAACAAAAGATTGAAGCATAATACTTGCATTCACAGTTTTGTAGGTGTGTAATAGGCTAACAACCACCTGGGCCTTTTTAAGCCTTGCCATACATCCCAAATCTAGTAACCTTGGTAGGTGTAAGCAGGGGCTTGATAAATGAAATATTTATAAGCAGGGGCCTGTGAGATACACCATTTATAGGCTGCCTGTGATGATTAGATTCATAGGTGACAAACCAGGGATGAATTTCCTGTTCTCCATTCAATAGTTCCAGTTACACTTGAATTGGATTATGGAGGAACTTTGCATCACATGGATGAGAAGCCTGTTTCAGGAAAGGGGTAGTCTCTGGGATACATGACTGTCTCCCCAGCAGGTCTTATTTATAGAACAGGCAAAATTTAAGTCTTTAGAACAGGTAGTTCTGGTACTGTTTGCTTTGTGGATATGCAGGAGGTCCATCAGAGTGGGGTTCGATGATGCCTTGTAATCTAGGCGTAGATCTCCCCTCAACAGCCTGTAAGAGAAAGAATACAGGGGTTAGGTTTAGAGGCAGTCTCTGGGGACATTCCACTTGTTGGATGAGCCTGGTTAGGTACATATCAAAGGGGGATTGTATTAAATAATAGTTCTAATAAATGCTGAATACAGTGGAATAATAACCACTTTAGAACTAAATGCCACACCTTTGTTTATAAGTTGCACAATACCGAATGATTTCCTCACTACTGTATACACATGATGGTTAAAGGCTAGATTACTGCCTGTGTGTGTCGTCAAGTCCCTGACTACTGAGTTGACTTTTAGAGGTATTATCAAAGTGACAGTTATCAAAGGTGGCCAACTTCCCAAAGGAAACCATTATGCATTTCTTGGCATTTAGTTTTAGTACATGGCTCTGACGCCAGTTACCTGTCTGTGTCAGCCCTTCTTAGTGAACATCAGTGCTGGTGGGTGATTCTAACTGCTCGTAGTTTGCAATCGTCTGCAAATTTGGCCAGAGGCCCTTGTCATTGGCCCTGAGTTCAGAGAAGTAGATGCCAAAAAGAAGTGGTCCCAGGACTGATCCCTGAGGGACTCGGCTGGTGACTGGCTTCTTTGTAGAGGTGGACTCCCCAAGTCTAACCTCCTCGGTCCTGTCTGTGAGCTAGCTAGCTATCCAATGGGTGACACAAGGGTTTATATCTAACCTGCTGAGCCTGTTAATGTCAAAGTGCGATACTGTGTCAAATGCATTGGCCAGGTCAAGACAGGCAGTTTGAACCATTTTGCCCATGTGGATTGCTTTGGTAACCTTCTCAAAGAAGTCCACCAGGTTCAGTAGGCATGACCTGCCATTGACAAAACCAAACTAGGTTTGTTACAGTGTCTCAAGGTTCCTTATATCATTACTGATCATTTCCACAATAATTCCTTCTATGGCTTTGCATATGAGACTAGAAAGACTTATAAGTCTGTAGTTTCCTCGGTCTGTACCTGGTCTGCCTTTAAGCAGAGGGATGACCGTTGCTGTTCCCCATTCATTAGACAAAAAGTCTGTTTGGAGGACATGGTTAAATAGTGATTCCAGAGGGCCTGACAAGTCATGTTTCATGCTGTTTAGAAGGCAGCATGGGATATTATCAGAGCCCATCAATGCAGTGTTTGTGGTCTTACAGAATGAGCGCTGAGGACCTGTTCAATAGTGATGGGGGTGTTATATTTGATGGTATTTCCTGAGGGGAGACTGGGGAAACAGAGGTAAAGTTAGAGCTGAATTTGTCTGCCAGTAGGTTTGCTGTATCTCCTGGCTCGGTATAGGTGGCTCCATTAACATTAATCTCTGCTATACCTATCACGTTTTCAGATTTTTGCAAAATGTCCAAATTTTTGCCTCATATTTGTGGTTTGTTCCTCAATAAAATTTGTGTTTTTCTTGCAAATCACTGAGGATTCAAGTCACTAAATAGTGACATACATTTAGAATTTCAGACTTCATATCCAACAAAAAAAATAGCACAAATCCTGTTTTTATAGTAACCTCCTAAGTTTACAACTGCATTATTTAAAATATATCCCTACTTTTGTGCCTTTATCCTCCCATTATTTTAGGCTTTGTCCAGATTTCTTGCACTACGAGGTTGAGAGGTCTACATACAACTGTGTATTGCCTTTGAGGCTACAGCCATAGCTAAAGAATGTCTTGTGGCTGTCCTTGGCCTGGAAGGTCAAATTTACCTCAGATTTGGCTTTGGAAGACTTTGTTTGTCCTCTGAGTTGTTTGTTTAGTTTGATGAGAGCATGTTTATCCTTCTGTTATTCTCCTATTAATGCTGTGATTCCATCAGGGCGAACTGGAGTTATTTCTGTATTTATTCCAGGTGGGTATTACGTTTTTCTATGCAGCTATTAACATGCTTATATAGGGGTTTTGTGAACAGTTCCTCATAGGCAGCAGTGTTTTCAGGGTTTAGGGTGGCTTGAAATTTTGCCAGATTATCAGTTAATAGTTGGATACTAGCCTTAGAGCAGTTTCTGAATATTCTAGGGTTAGCTGGAGTTCTGGATTTTATATTTACTTCAAAAGAGAACGCTTTGTTGTTGGAACTTACTATGAGAGGATAATACAATAGGGGATATGCAATGCTCTCCCATATTAATGTGGACCAGATCCAGTATGTTTGCACTCCTGGTCAGCATACTGACAAGCTGGAATCTCTGTGCCCGAATGTTTGGTGTCATATACGATTCCCAACTAACAGTGGGGTAATTAAATTTGCCTATGAATATTGTACTGAGTTGGATTGTGATGTTTCCAGTAAATGTAAAAAAAAGAAGTTATGTACTTGCCATAACGTTCCAACTGTGTTGTCCATTTTCATTCTTCCTCAACCGATGGGTTCGAATCTGATCCCTCAGATCCGACTTGGCCACTGCTAAAGCTTGTGCCACCCAAAAAACTCTCAAGTGCCTCCCTTACCCATAATGGACCAATCCTAAGTTACAGCAGATCCTGTTTGCTGATTTTTGCTTGAAAGGAAATATTTACTATGCATAGATAAAAGGGGGTGAAAAACTGAATACAGTCAATACATAAAAAGACTATATCTGGAGGTCAATATAAAAAACAGTGATGTCTTGTAAAAAACTTTTTTCCAGAAGGTTGCATAGGATGGAGTTTAGTGGGTGGGGAGTAGGGGAAGAATGCAAATGGACAATGTAGATAGAACATTATGGTAAGTACATAACTTCTTTATCTGATGTTGTCAATTTTCATACTATCCTCAACTGATGGGACAGAATACCCAGCCACCTAAAATCCCGGGTGGAGTCAAGGAAAGAGGTTCCTGAGCACAATTGAACCAAATGATGCTCTTACCCCTTGAGACCAGCTCCAATTTGTAATGAGTAACAAAGGTATGAGGAGTAGCCCAAGTAGCTGCTGTGCATATGACATCCATGGACAACCTTGAAAGAAAAACTGAAGATGTTGCCATGGATCTAGTTGAATGAGCCCATACTGGTTGTGGTAACACCCATTTTTTTAGAAATAAATGAGATACAAGCATTTAGCCATCTGGCTAAAGTTACTTTGGCAACTGGTTTTCCCAATTTCAAGTCTGCAAGGGAAACAATTGGTTTGTTTTTCTTATGTCTTTTGTTCTATGCAGGTAAAAACTTAATTGTTTGTAAGCATCCAGTAAATGTAACATGTATTTGTCTTTGTTAGTAAATTTGGGGAATAAAACTGGCAAATTAATAGACTGATTGATAATGGATTCTGATACCACACTGGGAAGAAAGATGCAGTGGTTCCTAATATAACTCTGTCCTTGTGAAAAATCAAGTACAGAGGTTTTGAATACCATGCTTGAATTTCTGAAATTCATCTAGCAGACATAATGGCTATTGAAAAACAGTTTTCCAAGTAAGATATTTGAGGTCACACTTAGCTGCTGGTTCAAAGGGGGAATGTGTAAGTGCTTGCAGAACCAGATTGAGGTTCCATGGGGGAGTAGGATCTTTAAAAGGTGGTCTTAAAAGTAGAGTGCCTCACGAAAAAGCACTTCACAATTTTTGAGTACTGAGGAACACTCAAACCTAATGTGAAAGTTTGATATCGCTGCTAACTGAACTTTAACGGTTGAGGAACTAGCTCCTTTTTTAAAAAATAGGGCCAAGATTTCAAGGATGTTATGAACTGAAGCTGAAAAAGGCTCAGCTTCATTTTGATGTGTCCAATACACAAATCTTTTTCATTTACTGGAACAGTTTACATGTTGAAGGTTTATGTGAAGATAAAAGTATATGTCGGACAAAGGAAGAGAGCATAGGTTGTCTGGCTATTAATGGAATTGGAGTAGCCAGGCAGTCAGCCTGAGGTTTGATATGTCTGGAGGGTTCATGCCTGTTGAGTGAGACAAGAGGTCTGAAGTCAGATCAAGAAACCAAGGTTGATGAAGTAAGTGAAGTTAAAGGAAGGGGAACCAAATCCAACGAGCCCAGTATGGTTCCATGAGGATGACCCTGCTCTTCAAAATGGCAGCTTTCTGTAAGAATTTTGGAATTAGCGGGATTACTGGATAGGCATATAGCAGACGAGGTGAAGTACAGCATCCCTCGGTGATTCATCCTGTGTGTGTGTGTGGGGGGTGGGGGGGGGGTGATTAGGGCAAAGTAGCTGCTTCTTTGTTGTTTAGGGGAGAAGCAAAAAGAAAGCAGCCAGGCTGCCCAAATGGACAAAAAATTAATTTCCGTCACATTCTTGTTGAGAGACCACTTGTGAGATAGAAGAATGCACCTGCTTAGCTTGTCTGCTATCACACTGGACTTCCCCGGAATGTGCATTACTGTGAGAATGCGGTTGGGTGAGATTGCCTACTGCCGCACTCTGGTACACCAACAAACAAGGAGGGACTAAATTTTATCCCTTTTGTCGAGAAGTGCTCAAACTACCGACACATTGTCCATCTGAACTGCAATTGTCCCTAAAGGGAGAGCATCTTGAAGGACTTGCAATGCTAAAAGCACCGCTCTCATCTCTAGGAAATTGATATGCAAACTGGTCTCTTTGGGGGACTAAGTGCCTTGGACTGTTTTCCCCAGAAAGTGCTCTCCCGTCCCAAATGGGTGGCATCCATGATCACTATGGCCTTGGGCTGAGGAGGAATGAACTGGCAGCCTTGTAGAACCTGATCTGATTGAATCCACCACCTGGGATCTCTCTTGCATATATGAGTGTTCTTATTAGAGTTGACATGGGTTAGTAAAGTATCATCCATTGTGTTGCCAGAATCCACTGTAAAATCCTCATGTAAAATCTGACTAAACATACAAGTGTTACTGCTGCTAACATTGATATTAGAGCTTGAAGGACCAAGCGGGCGAAAATCTTGGCACTGCAGATTATTTTTCTGACCTGTGATCTTATAGTTTGAACCCTTGAGGGAAGCAGTGAAGCTATCACTGACTTTGTGTTGTACAGTGCTCCTATGAATTCCAAATTCTGAGTTAATTCCAGTGGGGACTTGTACTTATGGTTATCACCAGATGAGAACATGCCTGGGGAACCTGGTCTCTTGCCTTTATTAAATGATGTTTGGTTGGGGCGGAAATGAGCCAATCGTCTAGATATGAAACACCTGGAATCTTTGCAGTCTCAAGTGAGCTGCTGCTACTGCCATATATTTGGAGAACACCCTGGGGGCTGTGATGAGACCAAAGGGCATAACTCTAATTGGTAATGACTAGCTCCCAGAAGGAAGCTTTAAGTACCTTCTGGATCATTTGTTCATTTTTATGTGGCAGCACATATCCTGAAGGTCTATTGAGCACATCCAGTCGTCCTTGCCTAGGAAAGGAAGAATGCACTGAACCGTGACCATCCAAACCTTGGTGCGTTGAATTGACTTGTTTAAATTGCTGAGATCCAAAACTGGTCTCCAGTCCCCTGTCATCATTGGCACTAAAAAGAACCTTAAGTTCTGGATTCCCTCTGGCCTGGGAAACTCTTGGATGACTCTTTCTAACAGCTTTTGTATTTGAATTCCTGCTTGATCCCCATGACTGGGTGGAACATCGGGGACTTTTGAGATTGAAGATGGAAGGGAAAATGGTATCATATAACCTCTGGAAATAATCCTCTGCACCCAAGTATCTTTTGTTATATCTAACCAGGCTCTCTGGTGCAGGGATAATCCTCCAGAGGTGGACAATTGGGCCTCTTTTCAGGAGCGCTGGTAAGGTCTGTCAGAGAAAGAATCACTGGACCCATGGTTTTGTAGGCCACCTCTGCCACGGGGACAGCATCAACCATTGGAATTCCCTCCTCTGCCCCTGAGGGAACCTGTTCCATGAGTATCTTGGAAAGGACCCCGGGATTTCTTGAACCACATTTTCAGACCACCTTGTTGATTCCTAGAAAAAGATCTTTGAGGGGTTGAAAAATGTAAGCCCAGAGCAGACAGGGTCTTTCCATCCTTCTCACACCTGGATAAGGTTTCCTTCACTTTGAAGACAAACAAAGAAGTGCTGTCAAAAGCAGCACTGACGAACGAAGACTTGAAGGGCTCCACAAAATCAGATAAGCCCATCCAGGCATGTCTCCTGATGGAAATGCCTGTACCCACTGCCCTTGAGGTTCCTTCGGTTACATGCAAAATGAGCCACACGGAAGAATTCAAAATGGATTGCAAGGTAGCCAACTGAGAAGTCACGGATGACTGGACTTCTGCAGAAATTGACCCTAAGAGTGTATTTGAATGTTCCTTAATCAAATCCCTCTAATCTTGTAAACTGTGTGAAATAATTCAGAGACCTTAAGGCGAAGGTCGCTGAAGCATAGACATGCTCCCCAAACCTGTCCATCGCCCTAGATTCCTTATTAGGGAGATGAACAGTGAAACTCTCCTCAGCAAATTCCTTTTTCGTGGCCACCACCATGACCATGGCATCAACGGGCACCCCTTTACCCCAAAACTGCTTATCCAAAGGTGGTGCCACAATCTTGTCCAGTCTCAAAGGTATGATTTCAACTGTGTCGGCTTCCATCCACACCTGCTGAGAGACTAACTTAATAAGCTCATCGGCAAATGGAGTAACTAGGGAGGTAGACATGCCAGTACTGAAACCTCCAGGAACAGACTCCTTGGATGACGGGCTGCTGGGTGTCCAGCCACCTCTCTGTTTTAGGATCTCAAGGATGTCTCCAAATTACACATCTTCAGGAAGTGACCATGGGGACCCTTCACCTTCATCGAGATCCGTATATTCTGTGACCAACTCCTCTGGGGTATCCACTGCTTCCTCTTACATGTCTTCTTTCTAGGGACCTCCTCAGTGGGATGCTCTGGGGAGGTTTTGGAAGAAATCAAGATACCCTGTTGGGAAGCATGGCAGTCTCGGACTAGTTGTCCCTGTGATGAGGTTCTGAGTGCAGAAACATCAAGGTAGAAGAATGAAGATCTGAGGGGGTTGGATCCATCTATTCTGCTGAGGCAGAAAAAACCCTCTACACAGCCTCAAAGGCGGACCACCCCAGAGAAAGAGACCTATCTGATAAGGCAGGCTTTGGGACCACTGTTCTCCCTGCTCCAAAAGCAATCTCCCTGAGGTGGAAGCCGGAGCTGAGCTATCTAGTACTGAGACTCCGAGGCACAGAGACAGCTCTGATAACTTTGAAATCAACTTCAACACTTCGGATCTGACAAGGAAGCTTTGGTTCAGAGAGCTCCCATATCCAAGTGAACCAGAGCACTCAGAGTAAGCTTCAGATCCGAAGATACTGCTATCTTTGGATCTGAGCCAGATGGAACTGGATGGCTCAGATACAGGGACTCAAGACAGTTGAAGAAATCAGAGGAGGAACTTGGAGTGGGGGTGTGGTCAAAGAATGGGCCTACTGACCTGAAGGGGTAGGAGCAGGTAAAACAACTATATGACTCTAAACTGAGAGGATCTTTCACACCACTCTTTCCACATCTTCCTCAGACAAACTTCTGGAAGAATGAGTGAAAACAATAGAGGGGGACCTGGGTCAGTGATGCTCCAAGAAAGGTGAGAGCACCCTTGAGGGCACCGAATCCACAGATGGTGAGTATATTTTTCTGGGTAGGTGAATAACACAAACCAGTACGGCTGGAAGTAGTCAGATCCAATACTTTTTTTCTGTCGGCTCCAAGGAAGTCTGGCTCATCAATTTTTTTTTTTTTGGATGCGAACGTGAGGTCAGACCCATCTTGGCTCTTTTCTTGGATGGCTCCAAAACCGTGGAAGATGTAGAAGGTTTTGGAGAAGTAGTTTTCGATTGTTTAGTTTTGGGAGACTGATGTCCAGATACAGTCTCTCCAAAAGCAGAAGGTCGTAAGCCATTTAAAATAAGCTTTTTTTCCATTTAACAAGCAACCTGGGGTTGAATCCATGGCATATGGAATAATCTTCCTGAAGATTTAATGGTCTCAGACAGTACACACACATAGTGTGGACATCAGACATGGGAAGTTTGTGCCCATACTTAATGCATTTTTAAAGCCAGTGGGGCCTTTTTTCTGCCATAGCAAAAAATATTAAAGAATAGATTTTTTCATCAGGAGAAAGAGAATAATAGAAAAATTACCAGCAATTGTAGTAAAAAGGGACTACACCAAGTGTAGAAAGAAAATACTAATGATAGTATTTAAAGGTACACACTGTATGATAGTAGAAATACTAAGAATAGTATTTTGAAAAGTGCTAACTGTACAGTCAGGTAAGGAATACGAAAAGCTTTAAGAATTTAAGGGAAATTAAAAAAATATCTAGATATGAAAATTATAATAACACTTACTTGGCAAACGCTCGAGAGCTATGGTCAACCACGTCTTTTGTGCGAAGCAGCAAATGAGATATGAGGTAACTTAGGGTTGGTGCATGTTGGGTAAGGGAGAAACTCGAGAGTTTTTTGGTTGCCACGAGCTTTAGCAACAGCCAAGTTGGATCAGAGGGATTGGATCCAAACCCATCAGTTGAGGACAGAATGAAAACTGACATCAGCTCACGTGTTATGGGTTTCCTGGGTCATAGAGGGGGACATATAGCTTCCAAGAAGTGGTATGGAATTTTGCTTATGGTGATTTGAACATTGAGAAGCTCAAGTGCATGGGCCTGTATGACCAGCCTTCAGGTATATTTATTTTTTATGTAAATCAAGACACCTCCAACTTTAGTCCCTGTCTGTGTAGTAGCTGGTCTAAACATGTGGAAAATGTTATAGCTTTGCACTGCCAGGGTAGTTTCCACAGCTTTAAACCATGTCTCAATGACTGCACAGATATCAGCATTCTCTAGGATGAGGAGAGCTTGTAGAGAGTGGAGTTTCTTGTTCAGACTTTTAGCATTGAGCAGTAACACCTTTAGATCTTCTTGGTTTTAATATGTGATGTCAAAAGTATTTCAGTTTGGCATTGCCTAAAAAGGGCAATATAAGGGAGGACAATGTTTTAGCTAATATTTGAAAGCCTACAGGGGAGAGGTACAGACCATCCTTGCAAAGCAGCGTGGTCTGTTGACCATCTCCTTTCAGGCTGACAAATATCGCACCCCCTTAGAATGACACCAGAAACTAATCTGATTATTAAAGTCAGTCACCTTCTGTTCGTATTGTGCCATCATCCTTGAAGAATGCTGCTCAGTGCTAGACTCATACCAGCCTGGGACACATATTTCGACAGTTACATGATGTCTCTTTTCATATAGTCTAGGGAGGTACATCTCAGGTCATTTACACCCACATGGACTAAATATGAGTCAAAAAACAGCTGGCCCATATGGGGATGAAATCTACAACCTTGTTATAAGCACCATTCTCTAACCAACTAAGTTAACCATGTGAAGAGATAAAACAGTATGTATTAAATATAACAGCAGAAGTTAACTGTCTGGCTTTGGGGATACGGAGAAAAAAGTTAGAAAAAATGTTAAACTATATAAAGAGACTGTCAGAAATTTTTTTATGGTTGCTGGTGCATACATATTGAGGGAATCTGAAAACTAAAACGGACTTTGTAGTTCATAGTAAGGGTTCAATGGAATGCGGAAGATGTGGTGTTGGGTTTTTCAGGTTCACAGTTGTATACTAGGTTAAAGACCACTAGGGCCTATATAAGCCTAACCACCCTACCCAAATGTATCCAACGAGTTGTTGTCTTACAGCTTATTCTAAATTGTGTATGTCAGCTAGGGCATGATTTAATGGATTGCCTCTATCCAGAGACATAAGTGGGGTGAATTTTTGATTTCCCATCCACTGGTTTAGGTTATGCCTGAAAAGGGTTAGGAAAGGGCTTTACTGCACATGGATGGGAAGTCTATCCAGACAATGGGAATTCTCTGAGATACATACCTACCCCCTCCAACATGTCCTATTTATGTCATACGCAAAGTCTCATTCCTTAGCATAGTTCTGATGCTATCTGCTTTGTAGATATGCAAAAGGTCCATCAGAGTGAGATCCAAGGAAGCCTTGTATAGCAGGCATAGATCATCTCTCAGCAGTCTGTAGGAAACAGAGTATAAAGGCAGGGCTTTGAGGCAATGTGTAGAGGATACTGTGTTTACGCCCTGTATTCTTTTTGTGAGGAACATATGTGGATATTCCAGCTGTTGCATGCACTTGATCAGGTACATACCAAAGGAGACATTATACTCAATGATGGGTGTGATAAGGGCCAAATAAAATGGCATGATTACCTCCCTAGACCTAGATGACATGTTCTTATAAGTTGACTGATATGCAATAACTTACCTTAGACACATCTTGGTTGAAGGCCAGGTTACTATCTACGTGTATGACCAAATCTCGGACTACTGGGTCTACTGTTAGGGGTGTTTAATCAATAAGATACTTTTCCAGAGTGGCCAACTTCCAAAAAAAAAAAAAAAAAAGTTTTGTACTCACCATAACGTAACATCTACATTGTTGTTCTTCATTTGTCTTCAACCTGTGGATTAGGCACCAACATCGGTGCCGAGCCGGCCATATTCAAGCTACGGTGCTGAAACTGACCTCCTCCCCTACCCATAACGCCCCTCTCTCCCTCACTACCTCAGATCAAGTTTGCCTGACAAATAGGTTCCTGATCCAAACCTATAGAAAAAAACACGGTGACAGGCAACAACCCCCAGAAGAGGAGGCATAGAGAGAGAACAGAAGGCCTCATCTGCCAGACCAATTACTCATAGAAAGGGGGAAGGAAGGAGGGAAGGTTGAAGACAAATGAAGAACAGCAATGCAGATGGAACATTATGGTGAGTACATAACTTTTTTATCTGACATTTTTGTCTTCATTTGATCTTCAACCTGTGGGACAGAGTCTCCAGCTACTTGAGCCCTTAGTGGCTCTAAGGAAGGATGTTGCGGAGCACGTCGGAACCAAAGGAAGCTCTGCTCCTAGATGAAATATCCAATTTATAATGGGATATGAAGGTGTGAGACCTAGCCCATGTAGCTGCAGCGCATATCTCTTCAATTGGTACTCTGCAGGAAAAGGCTAATGAAGTAGACACAGCACTGATAGAATGTGCCTTCAATGCAGAAGAAAAAGGGACAACATGCTTCTCATAAAAGTAATACATTTCGCAATCCAGTTGGCAATATTAACCTTTGAAACAGGTGATCCCAATCTGGACTTAGAATATGATACAAACAGCTGATTGGACTTCCTGAAAGATTTGGTTCTATCCAGCTAGAAACAGAGCTGTCTATCTACATCAAGCATGTGTAACTGATATTCCCATTTGTTTTGACACTCTGGAAAGAACACAGGAAGATGAACAACCTGATTAATATTCTTCTCTGAAGCGACCTTGGGCATAAAGGAAGGATTTGGCCTAAGAGAAACATGATCTTTGTGTAAAATAAGGTATGGCGGTTGAATGCAAAGCGCTTGTAATTCAGAAACCTGCTTAGATGAAGTAAGAGCTACCAATAGAGCTATTTTCCGGGACAGAAACTGAAGAACCACTCTTGCAGAGGGCACAAAGGGAGACAACACCAGGACTTGAAGTACAAAGGTTAGGTCCCATGGAGGGACCAGGTCCTTAACAGGAGGCCGTAAAAGAAATGTTCCTTTCAAAAAGACCTTGCACAATCTAGAAGCGGCCAAAGAAGAGTCCTTCAGTCCAACATGATAATGAGATATGGTAGCTAGATGGACATTAACTGTAGAGAAACTGGCACCTTGGTTGAAGATATAAGCCAGAAAATCTAAAACTGCAGGAAAAGAGGCAGTAAAAGGATCCACTGAATTGTGGGATGCCCAAATGGAAAACCTCTTCCATTTACTAACATAAATCTTCTTGGTGGGTGACTTGTGAGTGGAAAGCAATATATGCTTCACAGGGAATGAAAGCCCGGGAACTCTAGCCATCACTGGAACTGCAGAAGCCAAGGTGTGAGCTTCAGACTCTCCAGATCCGAATGATAATCGTCCTCCAGATTGGAAATCAGAGCCGGACATCAATCCAGAATCCAAGGAGGACTGACACTGACACCAAAGGAGAGGAAACCAAATCTGACGAGGCCAGAAGGGGGCAATGAGGATCACGCGGCACCTCAACCTCTGTGCCTTCTGAAGAAATTTCACCATAAGAGGAAGGGGAGGGTGAGTATACAGCAGAAAAGGGGGGGTCATGCATGGACTAGAACATCTCTGGGAGTCCCTCCTCTGGGCGGAATCAGGGTGAAAACCTCACTACACTTGACATTGGAAGGTGAGGCGAAGAAATCGCAGCTTGGCTGACCCCATTTTTGGAAGATCATGTCTGCCAGTAACTGTTTCAGAGGCCACTCGTGAGGAGACAAAATGGTCCTGCTGAGTTTGTTCACTAGGATGTTGGAACTCTCTGGAATGTGCACTTCCATAAGAAAGCAGCCTGAGGAAATTAGCCATTCCCACAATCTCATGGCCTCTTGACAAAGAGGGTAAGATCTGGTTCCTCCCCATTTGTTGATATACCAGACCACTGCCATGTTGTCTGTCTGTATTGTAATCTTTCCTTGGGGGAAAAATGAATGCAATGCCAGAAGCACTGCCTCATCTCCAGAACGCTGATGTGTAAATTGGTCTCTCTAACACTGACCACATTCCTTGAACAGTCCGTCCCAGTAAATGCCCCTCCCACCCAAGCCGGGAGGCGTCCGTGGTGACTGTGGTCACAGGAGCAGGACCGACCGATCGACCTTCTGCTACATTCTGAGTGTTTAACCAGGGAGGAGCAGGGAGAACTTGCAGGTTCTGGACAGCCGAATGGGATGAGACAGGGGCTGGTCTAGAAGCGACCACTGTACTGATAGAGCCCATTGGAGAATCTGCATGTGTACTCTTGCACGGGTAAAATAAAAATAGTTGCTGCCATAGATCCCAGAGCTTGGAGGATTTGAGCTGCTGACAGCAAAGGTGTTTCCAGAAGGACACACACTTGGAATTGAAGAGACTGAATCCTGTCACTGGTGAGAAAGACCTTGCACAGGGAAGTATTCAACAGCGCTCCGATGAATTCCAGGGAATGGACAGGCTCCAAATTTGATTTGGGAAAGTTTATCGTGATGCCCAAGGTCGAGGCTAACTGAAGGAACTGGTCCCTGGCCTGAAGAAGCTGACCAGAAGAGGGTAAATATATAAATTTTGTTCTCTAAGAAGAACGCGAAGGGTAGGGGAAAAGGTCAGAAACTATAAGAGAAAAATTAGCAGTACCTAAGGTACAAAGATTTCCCAAAAACCAGAAGAAAACTCACAAAAAAGATGGAGCTCAGATGACTCGCTTGTGGCTGGAATAGTGGCAAACAAGATCTGAGGTAGTGAGGGAGAGGGGGGCATTATGGATAGGAGAGGAGCTCAGTTTTGGTACCGTAGCTTGGATATGGCTGGCTCGGCACTGATGTTGGTGCCTAACCCACAGGCTGAAGATCACATTAAGACAACAATGTCAGATGGTACTATTATGTATTTCTTGGCACTGAGTTTTAAGCCATGGCTTTGGTACCACTCATTTGTTTGTGTTAGACCTTCCTATAAGAAGTTAGCATCTTAAGGGGATTCTATGACTGCTCCTAGTTTGCAATCATCTGAAAACATGGTCAGCCACAGGCCTATGATGTTGGCCTTGACTTCTAAGTAAATGCGAAACAGGAGCAGACAGCACACAGCCTGAGGGACTCTGCTAGTGACCATCCTCTTTGTAGAGGTGGTCTCTCCGATCCTTATTTCCTGGTTCGTACATGTGAAACACCTAGCTATCCAGTGTGTTACACAGGGGGTTTATGTCTTATTCCATGAGTCTGTTTACAATGCCTAAGTGGGATATTGTATCAAATGCCTTAACCAGGTTAAGGTAGACAGTATGTACCAGTTTTACCTTGTCCAGTGCCTTGGTGAACTTTCCAAAGAAACTAAACTGGGTGGGGTCTAGTGCCTGAATGTTTCCTATGTCACTGTTAATCATTTACATAATTCTTTCCATGGCTTTACATATGAAACTAGTCAGACTAACAGGTATATAATTACTGGGAGCTATTGATAGTCTGCCTTTGTGCAGATGGATGACTGTTGCAGTCCTCCATTCGAGTGGCACAAAGACTGTTCAGAGGCTATAGTTGAATAGTGACTTCAATGGCCCCGACAAGTCATAATTCACACTATTTAGGAGACATCCTGGGATATTATCAGGGCCTATCAAAACTGTGTTCTTGGTTTCAAAGAGTGCAGCAAGGACCTGTTCACTATTGATAGTTGGAGGGGGCTATGTTAGATGGTATTTCCTGAGAGATGGATATTGATGAATGAGGGGTAAAGATGGAGATGAATTTGTCGGTCAGTAGATTTGCTGCATCTCCCAGCTCCATGAGCATGGCTCTATTTGCACCTAGTTTGGCACACTGCTGTGTGCTGCCTTTCAGGCTTCTTATATAACTAACGATGGCCTAAGGGTTGTCCTTGGCCTGCGAAGTAGCTTTACATCAAAATTAGCTTTCTTAAATTTAATTAGCCCTCTTACTTGTCTATTTAGTTTGACGAGAGTTTTTTTTTTTCTTTTTGAGTGTTACTATTCCTAATTTTAGCTAGGACTTTCTTTCGTTGTACAACCTGTTTAAATTCTGGATTCTATCAGGGTGGTTTGTTTTTAGAGCTTGTTTTGAGCTTACTTCTGGTAGGTACAGCAGCCTCTATGCTACCAATGGCATAATTGTACTGAGATTTTGTGAATAATTCTGCATGGGCTGCTGTGTTACCCTGGTTTGAGGGGCTTGGAATTTTTAGAGTTTATTGCTTAATAAAAGGTAGCTTGGCTTGGAATAGTTCCTAACTGTTACAGAGTTCAATGGGGTTGCAAAATTGATTTTTATTTAAAGGAGACCACCTTGTGATCTGACCTTACCAGAGTGGAAAGGACACTGGGTGGGGTGCAGCATTTCCCATATTTGTGAGCATCAGGTCCAATATGTTTATACCTTAGTGGGTGTATGCACAATCTGATCTACAGTGTTCGTGTTATACTCCAGGAATCTCTATGCCTGTAAATTTGGGGTAATATAGGATTCAGAGTCTATAGAGAGGTAATTAAAGTCTCCCATGAGTATGGTATTTGAGTGAATAATGCAGGTCTTTAGTAGGGTTAAGTATGACCTATATGTTTCCTGGGACATAGAGGGTGACATACTGAAGAACAAACAAACCAAACTAATACAAAATGCTGAAAACTCTGCTGGAGAACACTCGAAGCTCAATAAACATATAAAACAAACTTTAATACTCAAAATATAAAACAAATAAGTGCTTTCATCTAAAAGCATATACACTTCTTCAGAAAAAACTTGCGAAGTTTAAAAACTGCACTTAAATAAGCTTCTAAATCACATGACAACTCCACTACAAAAAATGGCTTCAAACTCTTAAAGCAACAGTTGTCTAAAATCACAGACACAAATCTTATTCAACCCAAGTGCATTTTGATTAATTCACATGCTGATAAATGACCCTTAAAATTACAATAATATAATAACATATATAAACAATACATGAAAATGCACAATAAATAAAAAATAAATAACAAAAAATTGCAAACATGATCACTTTTCATAGGCTTTCCTCTTAAGTAAGCACTGTATTGCTATAACTTCACTGAGTCCTGGGGGCCTGAGGCATTCAAAAAAATCTGCCACTAAAGTTCCCTCTCTTCAATCAATTTCCAAGGACCACTCCTAGGACTGACTTCCATTTTTTCTAAAATAACAAAACAGAAAATGATGGTCAAACCATTGCTGAGTATGTTTTTAGAGCACATTCATAGATTTAGCCTTTCTTATTTCATAATTGTGCTCATATATACAACCTTTAAATCTGCGCTCTGATTTCCCAACATAAACTATTACAAAGTTACCATACAGCAGCATAAACAATCCCTTTTGTATGGCAGTTTAATTTTCCAGGAATGCAAATCACTTTATCACTTAAATTATCATCTACCCCACCTTCCACCGTTTGTAAATTAGAATTTACATGGTGCAGAAGTGGTGTATAAATCCCCTTAATCCTTTTCATTTTTACTTCCTCACTAACAGATTTAAGTAATGAATCTGGGTACCTTTTATTCAAAAACATTGTGCAAAGTCACAATGTCTAAACACCATCCTCGCTGCCCTCACGAGTTGGCCCTTAACTATGGCCCGCTTCTGGTGCTGAGGGTGGCAACTGGTGTAATGTAGGAACACATCTGAATATGTAGGTTTCCTATAAATTTGAGGCACAACCTGCATCTTCCCTGAATATTCTCCTTTCTTAAAATAAAAATAAAAAAACACCAAGTACTGCACCATAGAAACCAAAGAAAACATTCTCAAAATACACCAAGACTTTAGTGTAAAGCATGAGTATGCTAATATTAAGTGCTGTTTTAAAGGATGTACGTTAAAGTCCATTATGAAACACTGATTTTTTATATTAAGCTGTTTTTTATTCATTATCTTAATTGGTTAGAATAATTACTTGACAGAATGTTATTGGTTGCATGTTTTTTTAAATGTACTTTAGACTTTGGTTATTCCATTCTGAAGAAGTCCTTGTTGGATGAACGTGGTTAATAAAAGTGCTTTACACTAAAGTCTTAGTATATTTTGAGAATGTTTTCTTTGGTTTCTACTGTGCAGTACTTATGCTTTTTTATTTTTATTTGTGTTTAGTTTATTACCATTATCAGCTGGAACAGTTTTTACTTTTATTCTCCTTTCTTAAATGGACATCCAAATATGCAACATGTTCTGTAACAATAATGTGTGTAAATTTTAAAAAGGTGGTCGTATTATTGATGCAAGATATACATTCATCAATTTTATCTTTACCATCTGTCCACACTATAAAATGTCAAGAAAGTAGGTGTACATACTCCAAGACCTTTATATTGACTATTAAAAACTTTTCTAAGTGGCCATAACTATATTGGCATACAGTGGGCATACTGCATTTACCCCAGAAAAGGAATAATACCCTTTGTGCCTTAATGGATATAGTTTTGCACAATAATTACTTCTTTTTTAAAGGCTATTACTTCCATCAAAATAAGGGTATAGCAAAGGTGGCAGCATGGAATGAACTGGCAGGATGAGGTTAACATGAGTATAAAAATGACAAGATGGACTTAAGGGTGCTCTGGAATGTAAAAGTGTCTTGTGAAGACTAATATTAAACAAGCTGCCTGTGAAGATAGTGGTGAAATATAAAATATATCATCAAAGAATACATGTGGGATGTAATGAGGAAGAAAGCTTTTTCAAACTGTTGAAAAATCAAGAAAGTTTGGGAGTAGGGAAATATAGCGGTGGTGCAGAGGTTAACGTTGTTGACTCACTGCAAGAGGTTCTCCTGTTCGATTATCTGCTGGGGTGCCTTCTGTGAGGAGTCTGCATGTCCTCCCTATGTTTGCGTGGGTTTACTCCAGATACTCTGGTTTCCTCCCACATTTCAAAGACACGCGTCTGGAGCATTTTTCCCTGGGCCTCCGCTGAAAATAGGCTCTGTCGTAGTCGGACTTTCTTGGTCAACGTGTTAAATAAAATATAAAAAAAAAAATAAAAATGATTTGTGAGTATTGATAAGAAAATAATTCTGTATGGACATTATGGGAATGTGAAAAACAAAATTCTTAACATTGATGTTACAGATGGGAGGACTGATTCATGTGTTTGGTACATTTGGAGAGCTAGGTGTGTTGAAATACTGGATAATAAGAAATGGGATTTAGCAATGATAATAAAAGAAAATAAAGTTTTAATTGTGGCTGAAAGGAAGGGAAGGGTGAAAGGTTAATGTGCTGTAGTAAATGTGACTTATTTTGCAAATGTAAATATGCAAATATGGATAATAAAGGCCATGTTCTTAATAAGTGCCATGAGATCTTTTACACCCATGTGAGCTACCACCATGTGTCTACTGTAGTAAGAAAAGCTTTCTACGTAGCACTCTCGATTAGTAAAGGCATCGCCTCGAGAGCAAAAGTTATAATCCCCCCCATACTCGGCACTTATCCAACCTGTAACTGAGTACAAATCCCTATTTGGCATGCACCGTACTAAGCACCTGCTGCAATTAGAGACCTCAGAGATTTATAACAAAGAAGATCAAGGGGCTCCAGCATGTGCCTTACACAGACTGACTAAAGTCCCTCTCACTATACTCCATATCGTATAGACTTCTTAGGGGAGACTTATGCCTGGCCTACAAAGCAATCCAAAACCCAAACCTAATGAACTTGCTGCATATTTGTAAATCAAATGGGACTAGGGCTACCCGTTCCAGGAACCTAAATATGGCCTGCTACTTAAATAGGACATGCTGGAGGTACAGAGATATTTTTCCTAGCGATTGTTGCGTCTTTGGAACAGGCTACCAATTAATGTGAAACAGAGCACCTCTATGATACTGTTCAAGAGGAACCCAGAAGGAACCCAGATGAGTGGATGGGGCACCGTAAATTCTTACAGGGGTTAGCACCCACAACCCTCCTGGACATGGGCAGTCATCACTCAATGCAATCATAGGTACTGACTAGCATTTCTATGGTACTACATTGAGATGAAACAGCTAGGCTTAAAATGACCTCTGGGTTGATAGCTTAGTAATCTGCTATGATACTAAGAACTCATATAGATGGAATTTAATTTAATGTTTCATCCAAAGGACAGCACACTCAGGAGTGCCGTACCCCTAATGCTGCAATGCAGTGTCAATAATGGAAAAATGAATCCAGTCACATGGGGTGAGAACAGAACACAAAGCCTTCTGATCTTCCAGCACCAAAGGCGAGTGCACAACCTTTTGAGCCACTAATACTCCCTGGTAAACTATCAATGATAGACTGAAAGTGCAATTGATAATCCATAATCCACAACCTGGTAGTAACAAGGTTCGCTTAAGGATGACAAATGGCAAAATCTGTTTAAACACAAAGGAAAAGGAAATGAGGTATGGCACAATCTCACAATATGCCACCAATCCTTTTACTCAGATAAAACTAAAGGAAAGGGGAGAGCAACCCTTGAAACAGCTTTTTCTTTGAAATATAACAGCAGAAGTTCACTGAATCCTCCCCAGAATGAACTCTGTCTCTGGTCTATGGAGAAAAAGGCAGAAAAACACTGTGCAAGGGTGAAAAAAGATGTGTGAATCAGGGAAAGTATACTGTCCTGAAACCTGAAAACGGACATGAAGATATTACAAAGGAAGAGGGTTCAAGCCCCTGCCACATGCTTGAGTAGATGGGGAGCAAAAGATGGTCGGTAGCTATTAAGCCAAGAAGCCTTTAAAGTCAAAGCAGACAGAACTACTGTAATACCATAGATGGTGAGGATAAGTACAGGACACAGACTTGACACAGCCAGAGCAAATAAAATCTATTAACCAACAACAAGAAAACATACATCACATTCTGTGGAAACAACAAAAAGAGTGGCCTGCTTAACACTTGGGAGAAGCCCCTATAAAATTCTCATAAATACTAATGAGTATAAGGGAAAAGAGCAAGCTATCCCCAAAGAAAATCACCTGTGATGGCACAGTGGAATCAGACCTCAGGCAGAGATAACTAAACTGATAATTAGATAAAATTGACTACAGGAGTCCAAGAATGGTCTTAGACCAAAGTTTTCTGGCATACCTCCTGAAGAAAGGAAACTGGAAGTTACCAAGAATAAGTCCATATACCAAAGCCTTTAACGAGAAAGAATGGGCTAAAACGCAAAGGCATGAAACAGCCAACAAGAGAAAACAGAACAACTTCTTCTTCTTCTTTCAGCTTTTCCCGGTTAGGGGTCACCACAGCAGATCATCTGTCCGTTCATGATTGGCAGTGGAGTTTTATGGTGTCGAGTTACCAGCCCTGTGCCCAACCTTCCACAGAAGGCACACACACGCACACACTCACACCTAGGGTGAATTTAGAGTGTCCAATCCACCTACTGCATATCTTTGGGATGTGGGGGGAAACCGGAGCACCCAGAGGAAACCCACGCGACCACAGGGAGGACATGCAGACTCCGCACAAAAGGCACCCCAGCCGAGAATCGAACCGGAGAACCTCTTGCTGTGAGGCGGCAACGCTAACTGCTGCACCACCATGGCTGCCTTCGAAAACAGAAACAGAACAACTATCGTCTGAAATAGTACAGTCATATTCCTTAAAGGCCACAGGAATAAGGCTACATGAGTACTGATAAAGACTGTGAATGCTATGTAGCATATAATCCAGGAGAAAGAATGTACCATCATAACAAGGCAGTGACAACAGTGTAAGCATGCTAGCGTCTGGCTGGCCTGGATAAAGCAGGCAGTCTGGTTAATGAAAGGATATGCCTTCAGACAAGAATAAATCCATATCACATAAACTGCCAAAGCATGTGCTAAATGCAGCCAAGATAACTAAAACTACTGAGGAGTACTGAAACAGAGGGTGAAGGCTGGCCAGAGGGACTCCAAGAATCACTTGAAGGCCTACAGAGCAGCCACATAAGTAATCACAAAGAGTGGCTCTCCATTGCTAAGAGGACCAACAAATGTGATGAACACCTTACAGAAATCAGTCACTAAAGGGCCTGGTGAATGGAAAACACTTCAGACTTCAGTATCCATAAATACATATATATCTATGTACATGTATACATTTCCATTCAGTAGGATTTGCAAACTAAGAACCGAAAATGGACCATGTCTACCTTCAAGAAAAAAGTAAGGAAAGGAATCCACAGATAAACTACAGAAGTTAAACCAACAATGACAGACAGGTACAGACTTGAGTGCCCTGCCTAAAATACATTAAAGGTATACGTTATACGGACAGCACCAGGTAGGAGACAGCTTCTTGATAAACCCCAAATCAGAGCATCTGTCGAGTAACACTAGAGGGAAAACAGGGTAGACGAGACAGAAGTCTCCCTTATAGAGAATACATGCAATGACAGTTTTGACCAAAAAGGCACTGGACACACCACTCCATCTGCAAAAGGAAATGATGCATAGACAATTACCAAGGACATCAAACAACCCCACAGCAAGACTGAATGGACTGTAGAGTAATGGAAAAGTCATCATTCCAAACTTTACACAGATAAAAAATCAACTTGGCAAAAATTCTGTACCATTATGATCCAAATGGGTTCATGTTAAAAAGCCTACATGAGTATTCTAAAGCAGATACTTAAAAGGAATAACATGCAGTTGCAAGGGCTTATCTTAAAAGCAGCAACAGGAGTGTAAAGTAAAACATCTACTGTTTTAGAAAGAGAGAAATACAAAAATGCTCACAAATATATGTCTGATCACCAAAGTCAGGACATGCTGGTATGAGGGGAAAAGCTGTGTTCCACTTTTGTTCGGTTAAGAACCAATTCCAGGGATCCATGCAAATCCAGTACAGAGAAACATGACCTTAAACAACTTAATAAGGATACAGAAAACATATTCCCATACGGAAATATAGAAACCTAGAGTCTTGGATGTATTTTATGGCTTCCAGAGGAATCAGAAAAATAACTCTTAAATATCTGTTTTGCAAACTACGCTATAATTCTGCTGACAACCCCAGAATCAGACTGGTGAGTAGATCACATAGAAAATAAGATCCAATCAACTCAAAAGAAAGACTTGTTTTATTAGGAGTGCTATGAAGGGACCTCACAGCTGCAAAAACTGGTACTTAAGGAGACATCCCGTAAATTAAACAAAGCTAATTCAGAGTCAAAGATAAGAGGAAAAAATGTCAATCCCCAGAACAATAAATTGTGTTGATGATGGGATGAAGCAGAGTTAGCAATGATGGGCAGCTCACATGGATGCCAAGGAACAGATGGACTCTAAAAAAACCACCGCGGCACTGACAGGATTATGGCAAAAGAGGGTTTCATACCAACATTTCAGCATCAAAGACATACCCAGAAAGGGTCTATATTAGATCACCAAAACAGCATTACAGCGAATGCCGTTTTACCAACACATATAGACCGAAATCCCAAAACAGTGAAACCCCAGGTCACCGATTTTTTTTTTCCCATCGAAAAAAATTGGTAGACCAACAAAACACAACACACCACTTAAAACATTGCAAAGTGGGGGGCTTCACCCCCCACACCCTCCCTAACCAAATACACCAACTCTGAGATCGCACTACAGTGGGGTAAAGGGCAATGTCACAGCTCAGGCCAAGCGATTTTTGGGGATTTCGGTCTATATGTGTCGGCGAAACGGCATTCACTGTAATGCCATTTCGCTGATCTAATATAGACCCACCCAGAAAGCCAAAGAGCTTGGTATGGAAAAAGGACGAAGTCAGTACTGAAAGAGTTATGTGCAGACTATAGCTCAGCACTTAAGTGACTCTTGAGAGAAAGGATTCTTGATGCCAAATTGTTTGATGTCTAGGCACCCAGCTCTGAGCCAAGGAGGCAAATTAGCAAAATCTGTGGTCAAAGCCAATAAGAGATTGACTCAGATGATTTCAAGTTAATTTCACAGGAAAAATAGTCCCAGTAAAATCATGCATCTGACACTAAGGTTATAGCAGGAAGGCAGATATCACTGTGTCATCCCTAACCTGCAAGACCAAAACTGACACTAAAGTCAGCAATGGGCTGGTTAGTGTACCTGAAGTATCTGGTTCTGTCCGACTCAAAACATGGATAAAAGTTTATCTAAAGCAAGGATGATATCTCAAAAATACCCCCTTCACATTTGTCAAGCCAAGATACATAAAAATGCATCACTTTCAGGTTACCTCAAAAACTCTGGAAGTAGCCAAATAGAAGGTTAAGCTACGAACCCTCTGATACTAAAGCCATAATTACCTGTATCTAGCCCAGACTTTTCACAAGTTCTATTCATCTCGGAAGAAAACTGAGCAGTCCCCAAGTAATTCATGGACAGATATTCACCAAATTCTCAGAAAAGGAAAATACATCTTACAGTGAAGTCAAGAAGAAAACTGGAGTAACACATATTTTTTTTTTTTTTTTTTTAAGAAGACTGGAGTGCTCTTTGTATATCAGAAGAGAATGGAAAAACAGAAGTGTTCTGCACTAAAAAAAGAAAGAGTAAAATGCAATTGCTCCCAAGGGAGTCAAAACAGCAAACAGATTCAGCTCAGAGTAAGCAAGGACAAAATGCAAGCCACGTACACACAAGCACTGAGTTATACAACCAAGACAAAACTAAAGCTTAAAGAACAACTTGGATTACTCTGGCAAATACCACAAAAGTCAAGAGAACCAGCATGAAAATAACAGATGCATCCAGAAGTAGAAATTATTCCAAATACCAAGTAGACTGCTGTGGGAAAATTAGACCCGTCTTTGAAAACCTACTAAATAAATTCAGAAATTAGCAGGTACATACTGTAGAAAATTTCTCATTTGCTAGGATACAAGACAATAATTAAAACAGCACAAAGAAAAGTTGAGGGTTAAGAGGTCCAAAGAAACAGAGGGTAAAGGATCTAGCAGTAGTCCTAAATCGAAAAAGAAACTATGGAAAAAAAAAAACCCTTCAAACTATCCAAAAAAATACATGGTAGCCCAAGACAGCTGGTAAATGCAACTGTACCAGTACATAGCAGAAAAGATCTGGAGACAGGTAATTCAATACTCAGGATTATGGGTAAAAGGGAGGAAACCGGTGGTCAGGAAAAGTTTTAGGTGCCAGCTGCCTCCTCAGTACTGCCAGACTTATGTCCTAGAGATAGAAGATGGTCCAGTCTTATCACAGATATAGGTTATTTCTCATATTCCAAACTGTACTGGATTGGTGACCTATCTGTAGATGCTTTAGTGTTGCTCCGAAAGATATACACCTTTTTTCTCCAGATTCTTTCCAAATTAAAAAAAAAAAAAACAGAACAGGCCCTTACAGTGATACCCAGTGCATCTTGATGGACAATTTAACTACACTTGAAGCAAACATCAATGCCACTTCTCTGGTGCACTGAGCTTTGACTGCAGTATTTAGCAATGAACAATTTGCCACCTGAAAACAAAAATTAGTGCATCGGGCAATACATCTGGAAGGTACCTGCTTGTCAAACGCATGCCCCTTCCTCCTGTGCATGAAGGAGATGAACAGCTAGTCTGTATTCCTAAGCTCATGCACATGGTTCACAGGTAGCACCTGAGCTACCAGTGTGCATTCAGTGCATGAATGGCCCTCTATCCACTGGCTTATGCTCCAAAGAAAATAGGGAGATTAATGAACAGGGTTCATGGACAACTCCAAAACCACTTTCAGAAAGACATGAGGATTCATCCTGAGGGACATTCTTATCCTTTTCAAAGTAAAGAAATGGCTCCCTACATCTATGGGCCTATAGCTCCAAAAACCCAAGCACAAAAGTGATGGAAACAAAACATTAAAAAAAAAAAAGAATATTGCCTGACATGAGCACCACTGCTAACATGCTAGCTAGCTAGCTGAAACAGTGTATTAGCAAACCTACCAACTATGAAATTCAGATCCTCTAGTGGGAACAGACTCTTCACAGGAGGACAGTGATGCAGATATACTTTAAGGGATCCATAGATTCAAAAATATTCCAATGTCACAGAGTCTTATTACCATTTATACTTTGCCAGTACCGTCCCTCAGGACACACCTCCCTTCTCCAGGAAATACATACCAGTCAATCTGAGTAAATCTTGTAAATACCCACCCAGTCATATAGTCTATATTTAAAGGATGATAGTGAGTCATACTATTTAACATGCAAGGGATGTTTATTCTAAAGGTTTAGTAGAAGCTGGGTTATAAACTTTTCTCTCCACTACATTTTTTTGTTGGTAATGATTTAATTCCCTGCATCTAGTACTGGCAGGGCCATGGGACTTGCAGAGATACAGGAGGTCCAGAACAATGGGGTATCCAATGGTATGGAAATCAAGACAGATCTCACTTTAAAAGTCTATAAGATACTAAATAAAGAGAGCCTCAAGCCTCTTTTGATAGCTCATAGACTTTAGGCCTGTAATTTTATAGTTATGAGCATTTAGGGTCTTTCTAATTGTTTGATATGTTTAGTAAGATATATCTGAAAGGGGTTCACTGTTACTGATAATTATTTCTACTCATTAACTGTAATTCCTTTCTTATTAACCATAATACTATCTCCCTCTAGAACATCTTGATTGTACTGGCATGCTATGTTATGCCTGTATTCTGCACTGCTGAATTTACTGTGATAACCTGTAATATGCATTGTAAATATGATTTTTTTTTTGTTTAATGTTTCCTTATTTGTTATCTTGTTAATTTCATTGTTCTATCTTGGAGCTTATCTCCCCGGGCCTCTACTGAAAATGGACATGTATCCAGTTAGACTAGCCCGGTCAACAAATGTAAAATAAAATAAAATAAAATAAAAATAAATAATTTTGATCAATGCTAAATATAAGGGAGTGATTATGCCTTTAGATGCTGAATATATTTTTTTGGCAATTAGCTGTGATAAATAAAATAATTCCCTGGTACCTGCTGTCACATGATGGTCAAAAGAAAGGGAATCATCAGCACATGTTCCTAGGTTCCTGAAAACTTGTTCTCTAGTGTCTATGCAGTATAATGGGGAGGGGGATTGCCTACCAAAAGTGATAAAACTACAGTTTTTAGCATTTAGCACAAGGCCATGTTTAGTACACCAAGAGTATACTCGGGAGAGTACATTCTAAAGGTTCTGGGTGTCAGTGGCTGACTCATCAACAACTCCCAGTTTGCAGTAATCTGAGAACTTTAATAGTCAGACTTCTTTCACTCTGTCACTCCAACCACCAGGACATCATTTCTTATGATCATGTTAGTTTCCTGTAACCCTAAGTACTTTAGAACCTAAAACCAGACCCTTCTTGCTGACCACGAGGCAACAAGAATGAACTTTGTTTTTACTTCAATGAACTTTGTAATAAAGCATGAACTCGGAATGTTAGTAGTGCATACAGAAATCTCCCCTTGCCACGAAACAAAATGCATTCACTGCTACCCAGCCCTGCTGAACTTAGCAAATCAGAGGGCTGACCATGTGCTCCGAAAAGGCAAAAAGACTGACCTACAGAGTGCCGCAATTACAGAATACTCTGGTAACACAACCTCTGCATTTGTAGATCCAGGAATGAAATTTAGAATCATAACAGCTACCATCTAGTTCACTTTACCTAAGATGTGAATGAAACTGAAGCCTAAGCATCACCTCCCTCTACAGTGAGAAATGATCTGTGCCTGCCTCTTTGATCATTTATATACTGTAAAATGGAGTGGTAGCTTGACTGGATGAGGAGAATACTATACTTAGAATTATATTATTCTTCATGGTTTTCAGGGCCAGAGGTAATACCCCCTGTTCCAACTGGCTGATGTGAAACCTCCTTTCCAGACAGGATAGACTGTCCTTCCTGCAGTACATTGGGGTCTGTGTGAGCTCCCTAGCTTGCAAGCAAAGCATCTATCACGGGAGCCTGTAAATGATTCTGCAGCAGAAAGGCATGGCCAATACGAAGGCTGGTGGGAGCCATCCATTAGTCTAGGGTGTGGTGATAAAGGTCTGATGTCAAAAGCAAATCCATTAATGTGTGTAACCTCACATTCCACTGCAATGCCTACATCCACAGATGTAGAAACTGCACCATAAAAACCATGGCAGAGAAGGTGCAAAACAGTACAAGAGAGAACCCTGTGCTCCACCTTCTCAAACCTATCCAAAGTCAAAGTGTCATGGGCTTTCTCTAAAGGGAGGAAAAAATTAATATTAGAGAGTACACCACTATTTCCAGATAAAGGTTTCCATCAGGGAGACAGCTCTGGCTTGCCATATGGGTGACACCTAGTGGAAGCACTGACTGTTATATCTGTGGAGACTGAAGCTACAAAACACAAGCTACTTTGCTTTAAGTGGCAATGGCTGGGGGGGGGGGGGGCAGCATACATACAACAGTGTGTGAGTTTTCCCATAGTATGCAGCACTGGTGGAGGAACAGTGAGCTGCTGCAGGGAATAATAGCACCAGACATGAGGGGAGCAGCTGCTTGAAATGAAAATTGTGTACTCACCATAACGCTACAGCTGTATTGTCCATTTCCATTTTTCCTCAACTGATGGGTCTCAGAACCAACTTGGCCACTTCTTCCAGATCCTTGGATCCAAAAACTCAGAAGCTCCTCCCTTTACCCATAATGCCCCACCAACCTAACATACTTCTGATCTCGTTTGCCACCATATTGCTACAGATACGGATCCTCTCACTTCTGAGTTATTGGTGTTTTTTTCTAGGTTAAAACAGTGGGTTCTTTAAATTCTGATTCTTTAGCTAGGCTATCTACTGTTTTTCTCTCACCTTCCTTCCTTTTTCCACCAATTTTCTTCCGCTTGTCTCCCTTTCTGATTTTTACTGAGGACTCAATGTTTCTGTCCCGTAACCTTTTTGGTACTTTGTTTTTTCTTATTTCTGTCCTCTTCCTATCCCTTTTACGGTAAACTTGTCTACCACTGTTGGTAGTCTTTTTTTTTTTTTTTTTTTTTAAGGTAAGAAAAAGTATTTCTTCTAACTTTATATAGGTGAATATTTTTTTTTCTGTTGGGCCTTTCCTTTCTTTAGGTATGCCAGGATGGCTGATAAACTAACTGCTTTCAAGAAATTCATCATCCGTGGGACAACACAGTTTCTCTGAATGCCCACAGTGAATGCGACTACCATGTGGGCACTGCCCATCTAGATGCAAACTGTACTTTTGCCAGCTTCAACTCCAAGGCACTCACAGACAGATGAAATAAACTTGTTTTGAAGGGTCTTCTTCCTTTCCCATCTTCTTCTATTTCGGCTGGGGCTCAAACTCCCTCAAAGAAGTCTGAAAAAGCGAAGCCCGACTCAGCTCCCAGGGGCAAAGACTCTAGAAAGAGATCTCAGGATCCTACAATGACTTTGGCTCCTTCCTTATAGCCACCATTACATGTCAAAAACGTCAAATCCAACCACTTCAGATTCCACACCTCCAAAATCAAAATTGCCTCACATTCAGTCACCTTTTAATTTACCAGATTGGATAACTTCTCGACTTCCTTCTCCCTTTTTGCAGGAGTTTCCTTGCAAGTAGTCTAGCTCACCATCCACTAGATACACTCAGGTCTTCCAGGAGTATGCCTGAAGTTGAAGTGTAGAGGATGATCAGGAAATTCCTCAGAGCTCAAATCCAGATGGCAGTAACTTTCTCTCTCTCTCTCTCTCTCTCTCTCCCATCGAATCCATGAACCTGCCTATGACTAGTCCCCGTTAATTTCTCCTTCTCCGTTCCAACCTGCTGTTTCAGAGCCCTTGGATCTGAGATCCCTAGGGGGTGGGGGTGGGGGTGTCCTCATCGTTTCCGGAGACAGCTCATTCTATGAATCCAGTCACTTCTCTGAGCTGTCCAGCTCAAAGTTTTTCGGAGCCATAGGACTGTAAGCCCACACGCCAGTGCCGAATCTGGGGGACCAGAATGGACTCTGAAGTTATTGGAACTGTCATTGGCACTTCGGCTCTGGATAGCTTGGGTCCGCCTCCATCCTCGGGTGGAGCCCTTACAGGGTTTCAGGGGCCGGTGGTGCAAGAAATGTCAGGCCCACTACCTCCAGCTCAAGTCTTTCTTAAAAGAGTGGTCTTCCTTTGTCATTGTGGAAAAGGCTCTCTCTTTACCTAGAGGAAGAACAACCCTACTCCCTTCAGATCAGATCACTCTACCACCTTTGGGTCATTGCTCTGAGCCTCAATCGTCCATTCCACTGGAACAGCCAGTTCATTCAAGTCTCCAGTCAGTCACTCAGGATTCACCCAACACTTCTGACACCTCACTGATGAGGTCCCTCGGAAAAAATGTGTAAAAGGAGATACTTAGACTCCCTCAGTTATCTCTCACAGAGGACACGATTTTGATAAAGGGAAACAGTCCTCCAGATCCCCACTTGATGTCTCCTTTGGAGACATTCTTGAACTCCTAAAGCAAAAAGGAGTTGGTCTTCCTGGAGGCTTTCGGGTCTGGTCTGGCTACATCTTGGGTGCCCCCCCGATGAACTTATAGACCTTGTTTCTCGCCGGGCATGGAAGGAAGCAGATACTTTGGAGCCCATCCCTAAGCACCCAGATAAATTTATAACCCCCCCAGGACAAGACACACTGCAGCAAGGGGGTCCAAGTTAATGCCATAGTTGTGGCAACAGCCATGAAGAAAGAGCTTCAGAGCAGAGCTCTTCTGTCCATCCTCCTAACAGGGAATCTACGGCCTTTGACAGATTTGGTAAGCAAATTTATGCTATAGAGACCCTTTCTCTGTAGTCACTGAATTACTTGGCACATTTCATGAGAATGAAAAGAAATTTGACTAAGATGATCTCAAAATCTCTTTCTAGGTTCATGTCTGCAGAGGACCAGAATAGTCTCTTTGCAACTAGCTACCCTTCAATCTATACGTAACACATCCATGAGGCTGATTTTCCATACGGCGGAAGGTACATCACGGGAGTCAGGTTCAGGCATAGCCACTGGAAGACATGCCTGGATGCACCTTTGCAACCTTGCAGAGCCCTTCAAGTTTTCAGTCATCAATGCACCATTTGATGGAGCTTCCTCATATGGCCTACAAGTAAAAGACACTCTCTCCAGATGTCAGCAAGAAGGAAAAACCTTGTCTGCCATAGGAGTACGTTTTTCTACTCTTCAAAGGCCCTTTTCCTGAAATCAGCAAGGAGGTAGAAAGATGTGGATCTGACGCTGTCAATTTTCATTCTATCCTCAACTGTTGGAACTGTCTGGTTTGGATCTGATCCTTGGATCCAACTTGGCGCTCCTAAAGCTCATGGTAACCAAAAAGCTCTTGAGCTTCTCCATTATCCACAATGCACCAACCCCTAACATACCCCAAATCTTGTTTGCCACTTTTCGCAAAAAGATGTGGTCAGCCTTAGCTCTCGAGTTTCACAGATAAGTGCTAGCTTTTTTGAAGTGACATCTTTTGATAATTTCTTACAAGTTAATTGTTTACTTATTCCCCTACCCTATACTGTACATCTCTTTTACTATTGTTGGTAATATTTATCACTTCTCTTTCCTGTTATACACTCGGGTGTAGCTTTATTACCATTGTTCGTATTTTCTGACTCTTTTTCTTATCTTTTCTCCTCCTATAAAAAGAAATTTATATTTTTAGTTTTTGACTTTTGTTGTTAAAATGGCTGACAAGGGTCCTTCCAGCTTCAAAAAGTGTTTAAAATGTGGGCATAAGTTGGCTCTCTCTCTGATGCCCATACGCTGCATATTGTCTAGGCCCGTGGTACCTTCAGGAGGATTGTTCAATTTGCCACAATTTCATTCCCAGGGCTTTAGTGGACAGAAAAACAAACTTATCCCGAAAGGACTAAGTATTCCCCTTCTCTTGATCCTGTGCCTTCAAGGGTTCCTTCACCATTTTTGGAAAGGCACTGATCAAAGTCTCCTTCCCTTGCTTCCTCTCTTTCGTCTAGGAGTTTGACAGAGGAAGATGTGGAAGTTCCTCTTGGCACAGATCCAGATGGGTATTTTACTGGATCCTATCCCTTTGGGTCAGGAGGCCCATCCATCTACCACTCCACCACGTCATACTCCTTCTCTGATCCCTTTGGTTGCTTCAGAGTCCCTGGATCCGAGCTTTCTGGGTCTTTCTGGCTCTAATCCAAAGATAACCTTATTTTCAGATCCAAAGATTACTCGGGAGTGCTCCAGTTCTGACTTCTTTGAATAAGGATGACTCTTGGAGCCAAAGCTTCCTTGTTAGATCCAAGGAGCCACCTCTGCACCTTGGTGCTTTGGCATTGGATAGCTCTGCTCTGACTTCCTCCTCGGGGAGACTGCTTTCTGGGCAGGAGGAGACACCAGTCCAGAAGTTTGCCTTCTCGGTGCTTGGGTCTTCTCTCTCTCCTGGGTGGTCTGCCTTCAAGGTTGTGAAGTGGGTATTTTCTGCTCCAACAGAATGGACAGATCTAACTCCCTTGGAGCCTCAATCTACATCCCAGACATCTCTGCATTTATTGCCTCATCATTCTACTCCATAGGGACATTCAGCTCGAGACCTCCAGACCAGCCAGCAGGGTTTATTAGCATCTTCTGACACTTCCTTGGTGCATTCCACTGAGGAAGTCCCTAGTAAGAGAAAGTGCAAGAGGAGGCACTTGGACTCTCCACAAGAGTCGGTCACGGAGGATACTTATTTTCATGAAGGTGAAAGGTCCCCACGCCTCCAGAAGACATCTCATTTGGAGCCATCCTTGAGATCCTTAAACAGAGAGATGGTTGGACCCCCAGCAACCCCTCATCTGAGAAGTCAGTATTTCTGGAAGCCTTTGGAGCTGGCTCATCTACCACCTGGGTTACTCAACCCATTAATGAGCTCATTGATTTGGTCTTTTGGTGGGCGTGGAAGGGGCCTGATTCAGTTGAACCAATACCTAAGAGGCCAGATAAGATTCTAGCTCCACCTGTGGGGAAGGAATTTTGGTGAAAAGGGGTGCCTATGAATGTCATGGTTGTGGCAGCAGCCACCAAGAAGGAACTTGCCAAACAGAGTTCCTCTTTTCATCCCCCTAACAGGGAGTCTAGGACAATGGACAGGTTTGGGAAGCATGTCTATTCTTACACAAATTTTGCTCAAAGATAGGTGAACTATTTGGCACATTTTACTAAGCTGCAAAGGGATTTATCAAAGAAATTTCAAATCCCCTTTCAGGGACCATTTTTGCCAAGATAAATCATCTGTGGCCTGTCAGTTGGCTACCCTCTAATCTATCTTGAATTCATCCATAAGGCTTATTTCATATGCAACAGAAGACACATCAAGGGCAGTGGGTTCAGGCATATCCATTAGGAGGCATGCCTGGATGCACTTGTGTGATTTTGCAGAGGCCTTTAAGTCCTCGTTCGCCAATGCCCCTTTGACGGCATTTCCTTGTTTGGTCCAAAAGTGAAGGACACACTTTCCAAGTGTGAGAAGGATGGAAAGACCCTATCTGCAGTGATCCCTCAAAGATCCTTTTCTAGGAATCAACGAGGTGGTCATAAAATGTGGTTCAGAAAGTCTCAGAGTCCTTTCCAGAATTCACATGGAGAAAGTGCCCCTAGAGGCAGAAGGGGGAACTCTAATGGATGTCACTACCACTGCAGCAGAGGAGACATGCAAAACCAGTGGTCCAGAGTTTCTCTCTTTGACAGACCCTATCAGCGCTCCTGAAAGGACACCCAACTGTCCCTCCTCTGGAGCCAATCGGGGGCTGAATATCCCTGCACTAGACAGCCTGGCTAGATATAACAAGAGATACCTGGGTGTAGAAGATTATTCCAGAGGCTGTATAGCTCCCCTTTCCCTTCTACCCCGTCTGTATGCAAAATTCCTGATGTTTCACCAGTCAGAGGAAAGAAGTAGCACTTGAAATTCAAAAGCTCCTAGAAAAAAAAAAAGAGTCATCCAAGCAGTCCCACCCAACCAGACAGAATCCAGAACTTACTCAAGATTCGTTTTAGTGCCAAAGAATACAGGCGGCTGGAGACCAATTTTGGATCTCAGCACTCTGAACGATTCAGTTCAACATGCAAAGTTTTGGATGGTCACTGTTCAGTCCATTCTACCTTTCCTAGGCAAGGACGACTGGATGTGCTCGACACACCTATGATGCGTACTATCATATAAAAATGTATTGACATTCCAGAAGGTATTTATGCTTCTGGCTGGGAGCCAGTCACTATCAGTTCAGAACACTGCCATTTGGCCTCACCACAGCCCCCAGTGTGCTTACCAAATATATGGCAGTAGTAGCAGCTCACTTGAGACTGCAGGGTTTCTGGGTGCTTCCATATTTGGACGACTGGCTCATTACTGCCCCGACCAGGCATCTGTAAATACAGGCAAGGAATCAGGTACTCCAGATTTGCTCACTTCTAGGGATAATCATAAATTACGGAAAGTCTCACATACAACCAGCTCAAAATTTGGAATTCATAGGAGCAGCAGCTTTCAACACATCAGTGACAGCTTCTCTTCCTCTCTCAAAAGTACAGACTATCAGATTCCCGGTCAGAAAAATAATACGCAGTGCCAGGATTTCAACCCGCTTGGCCCTTCAAGTCTTAGGGTCGATGTCAGATGCCATAACCCTAGTTCTTCTAGCCAGATTTCATATGAGAATTCTTCAACGGATGCTAGCAACACAGTGGTCAATTCTTTATCACTGCACGTCAGCACAAATAAGAATCACTCAGGCATGCAAGAGATATCTCTGGTGGTGGGTTCAGTCAGATCAGGTTCTACATGGCAGTCCATTCACATTCCCTCATCCCAAGGCCATAGTGACCACAGACACTTCCCCAATGGGGAGTGGGGGGGTGGGTACTTACTTTGGGAAACAGCCCAAGGCCCATGGTCCTCCAAAGAGGCCAACTTGCAAATAAATGCCCTAGAGATGAGAAAAGTGCTGTTAACATTGCAGGCCCTCCAGGATGCTCTCCCTTTAGGGACAAATGCGATTCAAACCGACAATATGTCAATAGTTTGGTACATCAACAAACAAGGAGGGACCAGATCTTATCCCTTGTGTCAAGAAACACTCAGAGTGTGGCAATGGACTATCTCATCCAACTGCTTTCTTATAGCACAGCACATTCTGAGAAAGTTCAATGTGATGAACAAATTCAGCAGGTCCATTCTTCTACCTCACAAGTTGCCTCTCAACAGGAAAGTGACATAAATGATTTTCCTTCAATGTGGCCAGCCTTGCTGTGATCCTTTTGCTTCTCCCCTAAACAACAAATGTGTAAGTGTATCCTTGACCTGTGGTCCTAACAAAGTGGAACCATCATATGGGATGTTAATGAAGGACATTTTGAAGCTTTCCACAAAGTTGCAAAGCTGCATTCAGGCATGACGATGCATCATAATGCCAATAATGGCTGCACCATCCACTGTGTTAGAAATCAGTCTCATGGCTACGTTCAAAGTGGACTGTAGGGTAGACAACTGGGGCTTCACATTTTTTTTTGGACATCTGCTTGTAAGGAACCCACCAGAGAATTTGAAAAAAGTTTGTTAATCAAATCTCTCAGGAAACATGTCAAGTGAGCCATATAGTTCAGTGCACCAATAGAGAATATGGCTGAAACCCGTCCATTTTCCCAATCTGTCCAATGTCCTAGACTCCCTGTTAGAGGGATGGACACAGGAACTCTACTCAGTTAGTTCCTTTGCAGTGGCTGCTGCTATTACCATGGCAACTACAGGGGAACCCTTGGCCCAGAATTTCCTATCTTTGGGAGCAGCAAAAACTTTGTATTTTTATTTTTTTTCGAGTGATAAGGTCGAGTAATGGGTCAGAAGAGGGAACTACTCAGGATGTTAAAGGCCTGGACCCAAAGGCTTTGAGAAAAACAGACTCACCAGAAGGAGCTTCGGTGGACCATCCCCCACACTGCTTCATCAGTTCTAGGATGTCAAGGAGACGTCTTCAGGGAAAGATTCTGAGTGCCTTCACCCTCGTCTAAGTTGGTGTCTTCAGTGACAGACTCCGGAGAAGAGTCAATATGCTTCCTTTTAAAAGTCATTTCTCGGGGAACGTGCCTTGGGACTCCAGAGGGAGACATATCAGAATTGGACAAGGGACTCAACGGTCAAGTGGTCTCAAAGCCTAATGGATCTATCTGTTCCTGTCTACCAGAATGAAAGGAAGAGGGTAGAGTCTTTGGAGGGAGTCTAGATGAATCCAAACTCTGAGCATACCAGACATTTTGGTCTAGTCAAGGCCCTCTCCACAGCCCTGAAAGCCAATTCAGCCACTGGAGCTGTAGAAGAGCTGGCCAAATTAGAAAAGCAAGAAGCCCTCTCGAATCCAATAGCTGAAGGCCCCAAGGAGGACCTTGAAACCAAGCTGTTGAGTGCCATGGCCCAGAGAAGAAGTGACCGAAAGTGTCTATCACTGGACCCCCAACACTGATGCCCTGGCTCCAGGACCCTGCTAAACCCAAAAGCACTAGAGTAGAGCAAGTGAGGGAAGATGCTGAAGCCAAAGTCTTGACAGCTATTGACTCCAACGCTGGTACCGTGGGAAGGCTGGCTCTGAAGAAAGCTAAAAAGACTGAACAGGCGGTGAGAAAGGGGCTAATCCTGGATCCTTTCTAGGGATGGAGCTGGGAGGACTACCATCTGAAATGGAGTCCTCAAAAACCTTCTCATCATTCGGTCAATTTCAAATTTTGTGAGACTTCTAATATATTGGCTAGTTCTGGAGAAAGAAGCTATCAATGCAGTTTTCAAAGGCACTTTCTGTAAAACTAGAGAATGAAATCTGTGTGGATCTTAGGGGGAATTTTATGCCCAGAGGTGTGTCTATTAAGATATGTATTTATAGGTAGAGATATGAGAGAATGAATTATAGAGACCAGCTGGCTTAGTAGTTAAGGTCTTCACCTCCCATGCACAAGGTACAAGATTAAATCCTGACCTTCGACCAATGCCTGTTTGGAGTTTTCATGTTCTCCCTGTGTCTCCAAGGGGTATCTCCCATGTCTGAAAAACATGCTGAATGTTTCCATCTCAAACTCACCAATGAATGGAGCTGTGGGCAGCAGCACAGACTCCACATGGTTCCCTACAGGGGGAAGAGTTGTACAGACCAACCGCCTTGGGCATCTACTGTGGTGCTCAGTATCCTCAAGATAGGAGAACACAGATCACAGACTGAGCGCCGTGGCAGGGTTAGCCACTCAACGCTGTAAAATATGGCTCTAGGTGATTCTATTATGCTGACTAATGTCGCCAAAAAAGGGCATGGGTAGTTACCGGTGATAAGTGGGTTGAGGACCCGGCCTACTCCGACCCACACCAGGGACCCATGCTAATGGTGGGAGGGGTATATCTGCTCCAATTGGCCAGTGTGGTGCCTGCCATAAAAGCCCAGCAGCCCTGAGTCAATAAGCTAGTCTAGTTACCCAGCCTGGGTTACCTGGGACAGCTCTGTTGAGCAAAAGCTGGACATAAAACCAACCAACCTACCAAACATGAATTGAGAATTGCCATGCTTAATGTAGGTTCACTGACAGGACACAGCTTGGAAGTGGATGACATGATGATACAGAGGAGCCTGGACATCCTATGTATCCAGGAGACGAGATGGAAGGGCAATGCAGCAAAGCCACTACTCAGGTGGAGGGCAGGCTAGAAATGGTGTAGGAATTGCGGTGAGAGAGCGGCATCAGAAGGCAGTAAGGGATATCATCAGAATTAATGACAGACTCTTGGCAGTCAGACTCCAGTGTAATGATAGGGCAGTATTCATAATCTCAGTCTATGCCCCACAGCAGGGTTGTGATAGTGAGGAAAAGAGTGCATTCAGCCAGCAGTTGCAGGACCTACTAGATAAAGCAGGACAACATGAATTGGTGTTGATAATGGGTGACTTGAATGCACATACCGGGACAGACAGAACAGGATATGAGGACTGCCTGGGTCCACAGGATATGAGGATTGCCTGGGTCCACATGGGTGGGGCAAATGGCTTGATAGTAGCCAACACATGGTTCAGAAAAAGAGACAGTCACAACATCACATACAAGAGTAGTCAACATGCAACTCAGGTAGACTTCCTCCGAGTAAGGAAAAGGCACTGGGGCAGAATCCATGACTGCAAAGTCATCCCCAGTGAAACAGTTGGCCCACAGCATAAACCACTAGTTGCAACAATCAGCTGCAAGCAGTGGTCAGAGAAGGCTCTAAGGTCAACACAGACCAGGCTGAAGACCTGGAAGTTGACTGGAGAGAAAGTACAACAGTTCACGGAATTACTCAGGGCTCAAGCACCCCCAAGAAGAGGAGGAAATAGGTGGAGTTGAAGAAGAATGGCAGCGCCTAAAAACAGCATGTATTAGACTACAGAAAAAATATGTAGCCAAGCCAGGTATGGAAATAAGGTATATATGGAAAGCTGGTGGTGGAATGCAGAAGTCCAGGAAGTCATCAAAAGAAAAAAGGAGTGCAGGAAGAACTGGGAGACAGAAAAGACTGACCAGGCTAGGAAGGACTACTGGTTTGCTAACAAAGAAGCTAAGAAAGAAGTTGCAATAGCAAAGAATAGGGGATCGGAGGCACTGTACCAACTTCTGGAAAGTGATTCAGTAAGGGGCACAAAGAAACTAAATCAGGTTGCAAGGGAAATACAGAAACATAAAAAAGTTAGTCAGACACCCTTCATAAGGGATGCCAGCAACAACCTGCTCACCAGCCCAAAGGACATCAAAGGCAGATGGAAGGAGTATTTCCAGCAGCTTCTGAATGAAAAAAAACCCACAGAAGCTGTACTGCCCCAGAAACAGCCTACAATGAGAGAAGAAGAGGAGCCCACCCTAGAAGAAGTAAGAATAGCACTAAGGAAGATGAAGTCAGGGAAAGCAGCAGGCTCAGACGAGGTCACAGCAGATATGATAAAGAAGCTGGGTGAGATAGGGGAGAAATGGCTCCTGAGGGTACTAATAGCAGTGTGGAGAGAAAGGCGTATCTCAGATGACTGGAGAATAAGCATACTCGCGCCAGTGTACAAGAACAAAGGGGACATCCATAACTGTGGGCAGTAGAGAGGCATCAAACTCCTATCACATTGCATGAAAGTTCTGCAGAGGGTGATTGATAAATGGATACGCAGAGTAGCAGAATGTAAGATGGGAGATGAGCATATTGGATTCAGATCAGGATGCAGCACAACTGACCCCATATTTGCATTGAGACAGATACCTGGGAAGAAGCTAGAGATGAGGCGAGAGTCCAACTGGGCATTCCTAGACTTGGAGAAAGCATACGACAAGGTCCCAAGAAAGCTGATCTGGGCAGTACTACGGTGGTTTGAAGTCCCAGAAACATTGGTAGAATTAGTGCAGGCTATGTACAAGGACCCAATGACTCAAGTACGAACAGTGTTCGGCCTCACAGAGGGGTTCCCAGTGGGTGTGGGTGTACATCAAGGTTCAGCTCTGAGCCTACTGCTGATCATACTGGTGATGGACTACATTAGCAAACAGGTTGGAGGGGACGGATCAACAAAGCTGCTGTATGCAGATGATGTGGCGGTACAGGCAGACTCTGAGCTAGAACTTCAGCAAAGGATAGGAGAATGGACTGCAAATCTGAAGGCAGATGGCATGAAACTAAGCACAGATAAGATGGTGGTAATGGCAGCAAATTGGGGAAATCAGAATAAGCTGAGAATAGAGATAGAAGGGAAGATAGTGGAACAGGTAAACAACTTCAAGTATCTAGGAGGAGTAGTTGAGGAGAAGGGTAGTCTGAATAAAGAGGTCAAAGCTAGAATCAAAGGGGCTGCAGCCAACTGGCATAGAGTATCAGGTGTAGTCTATGACAGAAGGATGCCAAAGAAGCTGAAAAGTAAGGTGTACAAGATAGTGGTGCAACCAGTACTACTGTATGGTACAGAAACCTGGGCAGTAAAGGCAGAACAGTTGAAGAAGCTAGAGGTGATGGCAATGAAGTGCCTGAGAAAGGTGATAGGATGCACACTGTGGGACAGACGAAGAAATTAAGACATAAGAGCAGAAGCCAAAGTAGCTCCAATTGCAGAAAAGATCAAAGAGAACAGATTACGGTGGTTTGGGCACATGTGTAGAAAAGCAGAATACAATCTGATGAGGGAGATTTGGGACAGACAGGAAGAAGGTAAGAGGAAGCAAGGACATCCAGCAAAGAGATGGATGGATTGTGTGAAAGAAGATCTGTGACAGTCAGGCATGAGTGTTGAAGAAGGCAGGAGTGTGGCACTGAATCAAGAGAGTTGGCGACAGTTAATACGATACCCCAACCCCATGTAGAAAAATGGGAAAAAATGGGGCTGCTGCTGATGATCATCATCATAATGATATGAAAGAATGAATTTACTCCTTGAAGGCAGTACTGCCGAGACGTTAGAGTGATTTCAATAAAACGCTGTGGATCCTGACCATTGTGATTGCTCTTTTTTCTGTTTTGTATGTGTTGGTAGTTGGATTCCAGAGTAAAGGATGACTTCAAAGAAGGAGTCTGGATCTGAGAAACAATCAAATTCAACTGTCTAGATACTTCTGGTGCCAGACCCACAATAGCTGTGAGGTTAGGAAACCTTTTCTTACCCTATCTCTGGATGCTCCTCAGAAGTCTTGTCCTTCAATTTCTCTTTAGTTTTCTCTCCCTTCCTCTCACTCTCTCTCTCTCTCTCTCTGGATCTCTCCTCCTCTTTAGGGTCTATATTAGAAGCTCGACTGCTTAGCTTGTCGAATGCCAAAACATCGACAGCTAAATGGCAAAAGCTTAAAATCACGAATGGCCACTTATGCAAATTCTTTCATCGGGAAAAAATTTGCTTGGCCGTCGCAAATTAAAATAAACTTCCAAACCTTAAAGTGCCCCCCCAACTAAATATACAAACTCCGAGTTCACTCTACATTGGGGAAAGGGCAAACTCCCGATAATGGACAAATTCTTTCCCAATGAAAACGTTTGCGTAAGTGGCTGTTCGCAATTTTAAGCTTTTGCAGTTTAGCTGTCGACATTTCAGCATTCAACAAGCTAAGTGGTCGAGCTTCTAATATAGACCCCTTCTTTATCTCTCTTCTTGTCAGAGGAAGGGGAAGAAGTGGACAGCTTTAGGTCAAAGGGCATTCTGGACCCTGTTTGGAGGGGGGGGCCTTTCAAGATTAATTTTATTTTATGCCCCTGACTTCTCTGGTGCCAAAGGCAGCACAGATCGAACTTGCAGCTTGTAGGTGAGAGGGCCCAAGTAGTATGCCACAGAGTGTGGATCTTGGGAGGGGGGGGATTTTACGCCTAGAGGACCAGCACATTTTAAAATCTGAAGACATTAGAACTAAATACCTAAAGTGTCTGTAAATTTACTTTTCCAAGAAAAAAATGCTATAATCAGAAGATAAAGACACTATAAGCATGAACACATACAAACACGCACACACCGATGAGAAAACTATGCTAAATATTTAAGGGAAACACACAATCTATAAAAGTATGCTAAAGGTACACCAAGTCCTAACTCTACTTAAAAGTTTTTAAAAGGGAGGAGGAAAAAAAAAACATTCACTTATCATGAATAATGATGGAGCTTTCCATCCACGTGTCTGGTTTACAAAGGCGTCAAATCAGATCTGAGGAAATTCAGGC
The DNA here is from genome assembly GCF_019279795.1 of Protopterus annectens. Classification (NCBI taxonomy): domain Eukaryota; kingdom Metazoa; phylum Chordata; order Ceratodontiformes; family Protopteridae; genus Protopterus; species Protopterus annectens. Next base: position 472,874,562 of record NC_056741.1, read on the forward strand.
AGGATAGGGGAACTGTAATTAGGGAGGGAGTCAGAGATCTCAGATCTAAAAGCTTTGGTATACGGTACTGAGTTTGGAGCTGGTTGAACCCAACAACCCACATGTTGAATCATTCAGTAACATTGGTTCCTGTAGCTACCTTGCTCCCTACTAAATGGCTCTTGCTTCTAATGAAGGGTTCAGGTGCTGCTATCAGCTGACCTCCCCTGGACAGGGAACAAATGGGCTGGAACACTCTAGTATGATCTACAGAGCGTCTGAAGCCAAATGACCCTCTAAGGCAGAAAATTAATGGTTGTTGAAAGATGGACTAGGAGTGAAAAGGATCCAGTACTAGTGTTAAGTACATACTTTCTGTGTCCAATGCCATCCTGTATGTCTGCTTTGACAAAGGGGCCAGAATTCCAAGTCATCTATTTTCTCAGCTGGAATCATTACAGGATATCCTTTAGGATAGGAACGTCTAAAGAAAATCTGGATTATTAGAAAACGCCCAACTCAAATGTCATATACTAAAGAATAAATAATAAAATAAAATGGCAATAATGATATATAAAAAACAATACTACTTTATTAAAGCACTTGGTGGTAAGCACTTTCGTTCAATAAATGAACTACATCAAGTAATTTAATAAAGTATTTTTTTTATATATCATTATTGCCGGTTTATTTTATTATTTTGTAGTTTTACAGTTTTGTTGAGCCTTTTGGAGTCTAATATACTGAAGAATTTCTGAAGAAAGAGGTAGATGCTGCTACCAAACTGGATGAGCTTTTGTCTTTGGATTCACTGGTAAAGACTTATTCTTTGATCAGTAGGCAAAGGTTACTCAAAGAGCCATATGGACAGAGTTGTTGAGATACCATACACCCTAGTCTAGATGGCGCAATGGAAACAACTATGAATCTTTCCTGATAGTTATGTTTGTCTGCACTGTATACAATCTATGAACTTCCAAGGTGTGAAGTAGGAAGAGGACTCATTTGGCTCAGACAGGACTATGGCAGAGCTGGCATTTATGCTTCAGGAGAAGAAAGGATGCAACCTGTGGGTATCGGATCCGATAGGATCGATCCTCCGCAAAAAAAGCAAGCTCGGCTCCGGGCTCCTCCCCTCCTCTCCTCCTTCCCTGCTGGCCATGACTGACCTCAGATTGAGTTTGCCTCAGATTGAGTTTGCCAGTATACTAAAACAGCAATACTAACAAAATATAAAATACCGGGATGGAGATGGTTAGGATGAGTTGTGAAGTCAGTCACCTAGACGGAACGAGCGTTATGGGTAGTACATAACTAGGAAGAACAAATCCCAAGGTACAAACCCTCTGACTGGGAGGAGGCCTTAAAAAAAAATGAGAAAGGATTTTTTGATTTGCATAATTTCGCTGGGGAGCGAAATTCTAGCACCGCAGAGATAGGTGCTGAAAAAGGATCCACCGCTCTGCCCCCTGCATATAGAGAACCTCTCTTCCATTTACTCCGATAAACCTGTCTGGTAGAAGTTATGAGGCAGCCCAAAAACCAGAGCATCCTCGAACTCCCTGGTGGGTGGAGCGAAGAAATTGTCGAATTTTTGCTGAGTGAGAGGAAAAAGCAAAAAGTAACACAGGGCCCCCCCCAAACGCAAAAAATCTTCTCTTGAAGGTTTAGTAGGGACCACTCCACTGTGGAGAAGGATGAAAGGCGAGCTGTCTTCCCAGGGATGTTGACTTTTCCGATGTTGTGCCATATCAGAAAGCGCTTGGTGAAATTGCCCATTCCTGCCCATTCCCAGACTCTCGACAAGGGATAAGACTGGTTCCTCCCTGCTTGTTGCTGTGGCTCGGGAAATGCAGCGCAAAAAGGTCTTCCTGCTAGGGGGCCGAGAAGAGAAAACCACAGAAGGGAGAGTCTGCACGCCTGCTGCTGCTGACCGAAGTCGGGCGTTTAGAAAGAGAAGGAGACCACGATCGTTATGCCCAGCCTTGGTGCTAGTTGAAGGAAGTAATCCCTGGCTGAGAGCACAGAAGATGCTGATGATGCAGTCAGGAGCCAGTCGCCCAGGCACGGAAAGCAGAGACGGACAGCGGGCAAACCTTTCAGGGGCTGCTGGGGTCTCTCTCAGAAGAGGGTTCTCTGGACCCCAAAAGGAGCCCCAGCCCCCTGGCTCACGCCCCTCCCTCCCTCCCCCCCTCTGCCACGGCTCAGCAAAATCACAATGGCGGAGCCAGGCCTGTCGCCTCATGAGAAGGCCTGCTCTGGGCTCTAGCGCTCCCTCCCAGCATGAGACAGCAGCAGCAGAGATGTGTTGGATACAGATCTGAGAGTGGATTCGGCCAATAAATATCCTTGATCTGACTCTCTCTCTCTGAGATGGGAGATGCAGAGAAGGTCGCTGAACTAAACACTCGCTCCAATCCGATCCATCGAACGGGGACCCTTGCCCGGGGATAGGCTCAATGGTGTCCGGATCCTTCCACGCCCCTATAGATAATATCTACCCAGGGGGGGTCAGCAGCAGGACACCAGTCCGTGTCTTCAGTGTGGACTCAGGGAGTCCATGTGCTCCTTCTGCACTTGCGCCTCGGAGGTTCATTCATCGGGGGGGAGGGGAGTACTTTCCATCGAGGCGGCTGTCCTCCCTGGGACTGGTGGGGGGGGGCCTGGCCCAACTGAGTGCAGGAGGGGCATGTGGCAGGGGACCGGGGTCCGGATGTTTCCATAACGTTGAAAGCTGAGGGGGAGCAGCTTTCTAAGCCCCGAGCCGCCCCCCTTCACCGACGCCGGATGATGGTCGAGTCGAGCCGAACCCGCCGGATCCGCGACAGACCAGTGTGCTCTGACTGGACGGAGCCAAGACACACTCCTCAGATCCAGGGGCCGGGGCGGCCTCGGCCAGGGCCGGGTCCCGGCACAAACACGATCCAAATCTGCACGCACAGGAAAGCTCCAACCCGTGGTATGGGGTCGGGGAAGAGCTAAAAAGGAAAAAAAGGGCCCTCCCCCCGGGGGGGGGGGCTAGCTTTATTTGCATTTCAGGAGAGAACCCAGGGAGAGAGAGCCGAGAGGAGGAAGAAGGCACACTAAGCTTTTGAATGCCGCCCGGCCCGAGATCCCGATTGAATGTTTCAATTGTGTGTGAATGTAAATGTTTTCTCCCACACTCTAAACACATGGTGCAGGTGGTCATGGAGACTAAACTTTCTACAGGTATAAGTGTGTGCATTTGTGATATGGAAGAAAGATCTGGCAACCTACTTAAATTACTCCACTTTGCCTTGCAAACTTCAGATGACAGTGGATGTCTGTAAAGTCATTGTAGGAGTTGGCTGTGACTTGTACAGAGAGAATTACAAAGGATATTTGTTAAAACAATTCTTAAAGACTGTGTGGCAAACACTTTCAATGCAGAACAGAGTGGAACATTAAATTTCAATAATTAAATTACGGTTGAAAGGTACAATCTGCTACACTGTGCAAATATATATAATTAAAAAGTATCTACATTATTGGTATATCATCAAAGATATTAAAATCCCCCTACACAGGCCACACTTATACTGCATACTAAAAAGTGTAGTAAGGTTGCCTACACACTGTACAAATATAAAAAAGAGACACTGACAACCCCACAAAACAACTTAGTCAAGCAAAAACAACCTCCTAAACCCAGACTTAACATCAGATCAACCTTAAAACTACTATATAAAATGAAATAAGGAAATAAAAATCACATTTCCAATTTTTTTCTGCCACTGCAGGAGTGTGACTGTGCATGGCCACGTGGGCTATCAGCTGATGTTGTTGCTGTCCTACGTCCACATGTCTGACGTCCTACTTGCATCACATGTTCAAGCAAAGACGTTGCACGGTTAAGGACTGACAATGTCTCACCCCACCGTCTATTCACTACATCAGCGAAATGACATAAGGCATCGCCAATGCCATGGAGGGAGTCATGCATGCCAGGCAGTGTTGCATCCATGACCCTGAGCATCTGTCTGGTGTACCATTCACAACATGCCTGTGCCTCCATGACGGGCTGGAACATGCGTCAGGTGACACGTGCTGTGACACCTCTGACAGGGGCTGGATGGGCAAGAGTCCTCCTTCGAGCACCCCTGTCAATCTGCCTGTGTGAGACCTCGCCAGCTCACTGGCTATGATGCCATAGTTGCACACTCCCCAGTTCAATGCCACCACCATGTGACTGCCCAATATCTGTGGCCGCTGGGGACTGGGTATGTGGGGGCATACTGACCATGTGTGGGGACATTGGGGGTGGAACTGGGATGTCAGCCAATGGAACAGATTCAGCCCCCAACAATCCCACTTGTGCCTCACAATGTCCACCATCATCAGAGTCCGATGGGACACTGATATTAGGTTGTGAGGGGGACACACTCCAACCCCCATGATCACCCGTGAGGGGAAGACAACATAACTATATTAATTCCTGCACTACAATGTTTGCGGATCCACACACACACACACACACACACACACACACACACACACACACACACACACACACACACACACACACATACAGGTGGGGTGCCTCAAAGGCATTATACAGGCCACATCTTCTGACTGATGCCATGCACAACACACAATCAGACCACAACAGACACACACTGGACAGACCGTCAACAACATGTAGTGCAGCTATGTCCAGTTAATGTTGCTAGTACTATACACCAGTGAGATATGTGACATGTTGGCGTATGTGCTGGACCTTCACCTAACACACAGTGCACCCGTGTACACAATAGTAATGCACTCATGTATCGCACAATGGCTACACCTATACTAACCTACACGCTAATATGTTACAGCTCCTGCAAATATGCTGCTGTGATTACCAATGTGATGCACTGCAGTGAACCCCACCACAAGTGAACTTGCACGTATTGCAATATGGCTAAGCTTAACAGTTGTGTGGATGGCAAACTGCCAGCCCTTAACATGCCTAGGGTACATGTGAGCCATAACATGACAGTTCCACACTCACTGGCTACAGGTTGATGTTCCCCAGCCACACCAGAGGTACCTATGGATTTGTGGGGGAGAGGTACTGCCAGCACACACACGTGGCATTGGTACAGGATAACAAGTGAATTTATCAACATGTACAGAACAAGCTGTGATACTACCCAAATTGCTGACATTCACAATCTGTGCACACGTGTGCATTACAAAACCCCACCCATACATGCAGATTGACCTATCATATGCATACAGGTATGCAGAGGCTGCCAATATGAATGCTACAGTATTAACATGATAACCACTGGAAGCTTACCTGGATGCTCCTCAGTTGTGGAATATGTGCCACCCACCTCCACAAGACAAGTACTGATTGTCTCCTGTGAGCTGGTGGCTGACCCCAGGTTTGCCAGGAACTCCTCTGTGGTTGAGAGTGGTGGTTGTGTAGTAGGCTCTCCCCCCCGTGTCAGCACAGTCCTTGGCCACAGCTGCAGCCCTTTGCCATGCACGGTGGATGAGATCAGTAGCATTGTGTCGGACCTATTCATAGCTCCTGTCCTGGTGGCCCACATTATTCACTGTTGCTACAAGGTCTTCCCACAGGACAGCTTGTTCCTGCTGGTTATGGTGGCTCCTTGCCAACAACACCTGGTGATGGAGTCTCAGGGCATCGATAATTGCAGCAGTCTCGGCTTCTGAGGGGGGGTTGCATGATCTATATATCCCACCTGAAAGACATGAACAGGGGAACACATCACAGGACTGCATACATTGCTCACCATTATGTACAGATCATGCACATCCACTTTTGCCAGCACTTTCCACCGCTAACCCCCACCTCATACCCCGCCATCTATCAGCACAGTATGTCTGTGGGTATCGGCAACATAGTGGCAATTCAGCATGCGTTGTCCCCCTAATCCTGATGTTTCATGCCACTTGCTGCATGTGCTACGAGGTGTTGCAATCCATGTAGCTGTTGCAACTATTACTGCATGTTCATAGCCTGCCTACATGGTCTGCTGTGTTGTCAGTAATCACCTAGTCTGTAGGCCCACCCCTCAGGTTTCCCTGGCCTTCCTCCTTCGGATTCTGGACTATATGGCTGGACAATGTCCTAGAGTTTCCCCAGCCAGTGTGCTTGACATGGGTGTCCTGGCACTGTGTAGCACCTGCCTCATGTACATGGATGGACAGCCATCTACAAACACCACCAAGAAACACACTGTGTGAGAGATGCAATGACAGTAGTAAGCTGCAGTCCATGCTATCTGCCTTTCAAGGCCACAAATCTGTCCACAAACAATTTGTCAGCACAAGCAGTACACCTCACACACCACTCACACCTACGCAAATTACAAATATCTGCAGTGATCCTCATCATACACATCCAGAAACAAGAGGGATCTCCGAGGCAGAACCAGACATGACTGCCACAGCTGTACACAGCACATAACACATATGGCCACAGATCTGTGTCCCATACCCACGCAGGCGTCAGCACATGTCAAACATCTTACACACAGGAGACTCCAGTCGCGACACACTGGTGTGCTTCCGACCTGACTGTATATGTGGATGCTTACAGTTACTTGTGTATCAGGTGACAGACTCCACCATATTGCATACACACTGCTGTCTCTCCCCAACAGATACTGTCATGGTTCTGTCACAGTACATGCCGTTGTGCCTGACCTGACATGTACATCCCTGGACTATATGCAATGAGGCATGGCACACTGGTTATGTGTCCCAAGCAGGTATGTCCCTAGCCTTACACAGCAGTATGCTGTCACCCAGACCGATGCCGCAATACAGTCAGGGAATGATTGTCCTTAACATGTGCCCATTTATCCTGTGATATTCTAGGGGTTACAGTACCTGTGTGTCTGGGATGATATGTTAAACAGACTATGGTGCTCTGCGAGAGATGGCCTCCCTCTGTCTTCACTGGTATTCTTGCATTAGGCAGTGGTTCTCGCCAGCTACATAGTGACTCCATTAGTAAAAGTGTTTATGTTATCACTACCAACATACAAGTGTCAGTGCAGCACACATTGAAGGCTATGCACACATTGAAGGCTATACTCGCAAAATGCTAGATGTGAACACATGACTTTGCCCTCATTGCAAGAAGTGCTAACCTTGGGAACTGCAGACATTTGTGCAGTCACACAGACCATGGTTCACAGCTGCAGAGAGCACCCCAGCCTTACATGGTTGACCATCCTATCATATATGCAGAAGCTAAAGTGTAGCCGGTAATGGCATGGGACATGGGTTTCCCGCATATATGTGACACACACACACCTCCATGCTGTACAGGCAGTAAGATGCACAAGGGACACTGCAGGGGCAGTTCACCATTGCCAGCACAAACCTATTCAAATCACAGCTAGCTAACAGCCACCACCTGTGACCAGGGAGCCCATTCTGCCTATATGGATGTCATCAACTGTATTAGGAGTCGGGTCTGTACCCTGATCCTGGTTCAGTTGAATGACCCTAACATACACTGTAAGATGTCCCCATGACGGCACACAAATGGCCAGGAAGCCATCAACAGTGGATGTGCAAACACCATGGTGCGGCCAGGGGCTACCCACACTAGGTGAAGGTGTAGTACAGGTGACATTACACGACACGGGTTACCACTGTATCATCACTACAGTCTCATCCTCCATGGCAATGCAACTATCATGCAGTCACGTTTGCAGGCACCATCTCCCACAACACCCATCTACCTAGGGTCAGCCATACATACACCTCCAACGTGGAATATATTCTCCTAGGGGAGGTATACACAGCCTCACAGCCCCCAACCCCTCTTTACAGACTGGCACCAATATCCACACACACACACACACACACACACACACACACACACACACACACACACACAAATGCTACATGTGCATTTGTATAGATGCATGTAGTCAGGTATACTTGACAGGCCTACATCATCCTCTACTGGGATATGTACACCTGTCTGGTGGACATGTGCAATACATACTGTCCATAACATGGATGACATACTGCTGTCCGAGACAAAGTAGGTGCAGATGCCCATTGTGAAGCAATATCGCCTTAGCATGTACCTGACAACAGGATCAGTCCTGCAAACCTGCACAACAAACACAGAGCTTACATTGTCTACATCCATTACAGACAGTCATCTCCCCTACTGCACATATGTCTGCAACAGGACAGGAAGCACCTGCTCACTTGTGGTGCTCAAGGACACCAGCTATACCAGTGCTGTTGGTACAACATACTGGATGCCTGACTGGGTCGGTGTAGGCTTCACCCCCTGTCTTCCCCATCACTACATCAGGATATCCATACTACCTCCCCCGTCTCCTATGTTTTGGGAACAGGTCATCACTGTCACATGATAGTCATGCTATACATCTGACATGGGAGGCTATCACATCACAGGATACATCCTACATGACCTTAAGCATAATCCTGCAACACCTTAAGGAACTGTATTCAAAGGAGGACTGATTACCACCTTTTCTCCTATCCATGTGTTGGACGACCACTGTCACCCCTTTAGACTAAGGTGAAGCGTCCCCCAGTCGGTCACATGATAGACCCAGCAGCCTATCTAGGCTGTTCTGCAAGGTCATAGCACAGTTTATAGTGAACCCCATTAACAAGGACATTGGCAGCCTGCACACAATCCAGTATGCACACTTAAGCTTTGGCAAGGAAGGGTTCATGTCTGTTACACTTGATTGACCTCTATGACACAGTCACCCCATGGATGGGGTGGGACAGTGCAAATGCCTACCTTGACCTGGACAAACTCTGTGACAGTATAACCCATGTGGCCATTATAGATATGACACTTCCAAGTATGAATCACAGCATATGTTACCATAGGGGTAGCACACCAGTGCGCTGACAAGACCACCTACTCCACATAGGGGAATCCACCTCAAGCGGTTGACCCATAACTAGGTGTGTAACCTGTTGTTTCATGTTTGGGCCTCTGTTATGTGTGATGTACACATCTGAGTTGCATGTAACACCCATTGTCCTCTGACCAACCATATCTATGGACAACTGCATGCTGTGTGGCATTACCAAATTCCCTAGGGATGTGGAAATCTGCCTAAGAGGGTCTCACACAGATACATGACTGTTGCCAGACACATGGCCTCAGGCCATATATCAGGACATGCAGTGTGAACTCCTTTGGGGAGAGTGACATCCTCACATAATATCACAGTACTAACAACATCCTAGGCATGCAATCAGTTGTGAGGGAGCTGTGGACACGGATCTTTGGCAACATGACATTTCAACACAATGTTGCTTCTGTTGTGAGGTAAACCTTCTGCACGCTCCATGTCATACATAAGGGTATGTCATCAAGGGACATGGGATATGAACATCCCCATATTCCCCCCAGTGAGGACAATTAATGTGTACAATTCCCTGTTTGTCATTCACATCACACAGCACATGCAGCAGCTGGGGAAATCACAGAGGTTCTCCACCAGGGAATACCAGGGCATCAAACATCTACCATACACCGATATGCTTTAAGGCCAACCCTCTATCCAGTTTCATACATACTCCTTAGGGGTGACCACAGTGTGGCATGCAAGGCAATCACGTACCGAACATTGTTGGGACTGCTGCATGAGTGCAAGTCATGCTCCACTCCATTAATGCACACACACACACACACACACACACACACACACACACACACACACACACACACACCCTCAGTCTGGCATGCGACATTAACTGGGTTTGTTGGCAGCTCAGATGTGCTTTCCACACAATAACCCTGTGGTGGATTGGGCACCTGAGGGTAGCTATTTACACCTTTTCAGGCGTAACCTGGATAATTGGATGGTTAAACTGCACATACACCCTTGGGATACCATCTGTATCTCTGCTGGACGAGGACATCAGGTGCTGATTTGCATGCACATGGGCTAACATGTGGCCTAGGCATATGGCTGCTCAGGGCCCATAGCCTAGTAACTTCATATGGTACCAGGAATACCATATATGGCCTGAGTGCTGTGACAGACTTTGTTATGTCTCCACATCCATCACTGCCATCGACTATTGGGTGTCCCCTATGGGCAGCGTTACAGTACCACGTTATCCAGCCTACAGCCGACAAATAGGTGACTGGTACTACAAGTGCATGTGGACATTCCAGCAACATCTGAGGTACACAATAAGTGAGAGCAGTGCATATCTGGTGTAGGGTGTCCTCCTCATAGGCGACGGACATCTGCAGTACCCAGATGTTTGCAGAATGTGTACATGTGTCTAATAGATGTAGACTCCCTGCCAGACAAATGTGTATTTCTGGACACCAGTTAGACAATACATTATGGTTGTCCCCAGAGTTTGGGGAATGTGTTTGTGACATGCCAGACCCATGGGAATACAGTAATGGTACATGAATATCTGGTATTGTATCCATTCCCTTACATTGTATGTTCAATATGTACACACTGCTGCTGAGTCAGACACAGTATCCCCCCACTAGTAGTACCTATAACCTGCTGTCCTGCTGCAGGGGGGTCACCTGGTATGCTAGCCATAGGTATCAGGCAATGAGATACAGGTGTGGAGTACACAGTGTCCTAGCCAGAGTACATCAGGAATAGTCAGGTGACCTGGACAACCTTTGAACTAATCCCGTACGACATTCACAGACTGAGAGGGGCAAAATGAGAGTACATGATGTGACATGCCAGCTGTATCCACCAGTACTTGGTGTCAGTATTGTACAACAGACAATCCAGTAGCAGTCATATGTGAGCTGACTATTGCTGGGGTGACTCAGAGGCCAGAGCTGTGATCTACGTCACTGCAGACAGAGCCATCAGGGATGGCTGCAGGTGCTGGACAGCAGACTAACAGCAACATGTCAGTCCAGGAAATGTTGTTGAGACCTACTGTTTAAATTCCTATTTCCCATGAATGCATTCTTCCATCTTCATCCCATAACAAGCTTAATTCTATGACATGCCTGGTATAGTGCTGTACTCCTTTGTGAGAAGAAATCCCGTTGTAGTATCCCAGAGAATCGCAGTCTGTCTTCATGAAGAAAGTGTCAGACCTGTTTACCATAGGCAGCAGCTTGCCTTTTGTAAATAATGCTCCTGAACAGGTGATTGCCTGTGCACCAATCTGTGACTCCCACTTGCTAACTGCATCCAGAACAGCTGGGTTGCCTTTCCATTAGCCAATGGCATGGCAACACAGTGCTATAATTAAGGCCTTCATGTGGGCCTTACACTTTTTCCTGGCCTGTGAGGAGGACATTATCGAGGTGTGGAAGCTACAGCATCACAGAGGTTAAGTGGAAATACTGTCCATTGTTTGGATTGATGTTTTATGTCTACAATTTTTCATGCTATGTCTGGCCATTGTTAACAGACTTTCAGATTCTGTAGCAGTGTACTGTTTAAATGTATGTTGGAGTGAGTAAGGAGACAGGCAGATGTGAGTGTCAAACATCCTTTTTATCTGACTGTGCATACTACTACAGTTGATGCTGGACTATCAGCTGTGTATGTCTGTAGGGGGAGACTGTGACACATGTCCCTTTCACCTGAGCATCCCCCCCAACCCTTTATGTATGGGCGTGGTGTGGATGCCCTGTTCTAGGTGTTTTGGAAGTCTTTTAGGTCTGTAGCAGGTAGCTGGACATACTGCTGCATGTGTAACAGGCCACAGCTGCTACATTCTGGCCAGGAGTCAGACTAGGGATTGTGAAGACATTTGGGGGACAGCAAGCTGTTACTGTCAGTGAGGGTGCAGTGTCGGCTGTTGTGTCACAGCATGGCATGGTTCAGGGTACCCATAAAAGTCCAGATGAAGCATGTGCCTGTGGTGCATATGTTACGTAATAATGCCATTCAGAGAGTGGTAAGCAACATTTAGAACACATATTCATACTTGTGACATGTGTCCTACCCTGCAGGCTTTTAATGTGCTACTGTGGGTGGCAGTGACTGCAGTAGGAGCAAACAGTTTTGCTGGACATTGCAGGGCACAGTTATTCCTATGTTGTATTGACATGCATGTAGTTGTCATGCCACAGACTGGGCTGTGGGCCAGGACTGTGGGTGTCCAGATGTGACACATGCTAGGAATGTAAGAGATAGAGCTACCGAGTCATTAGTATGGCAGGTGTACTTGTAAGACATATGTGCAAGCATGCAGTGTGTTACACAGGATTACCATAGACATGTGTGTTCAGATGGGTATGACGAGTGACATTGAGCTGTCTGTCACGATTTTGTAACCCCGATCTGCACTGTCTTGCCAGTATGTCAGCACACAGCATAGGTTTTATGACAACCCTGCCATTATTAGTGGTCACAACTGTGGGCATTCAGCAACAGTCTGTGCAGTTGTTAGCTGTACCTGATATTGTAGGCCTCCTGCACTTCCAGCAGCATTTATTTGTCTGTGTACTGGTTCGGTGTCTGTGTCAGGGGCCCAAGTGCACTCTGATTTGCCCCAGTATATATAGGAATATTGTGTGACTGGCAATCAGGATATGTTTATAAAAACAGGTGTTATTCTCCAGAGCTCAGATGGCCTAGTGGTGTGTTGCTCTGATTGTAGTTCAGAAGGTCCTGGGTTCAATACTTGGCAGTGGTGTCTTTTTTCCCTAAAGTTACATGACTGTAGTGCATGGTATATTTAAAAAAAAAACAGTAATTCCCCAGAGCTGATTTGGCCGAGTGGTGCGTTGCTCTGACTGTAGTGTAGAGAGTCCTAGGTTCAAGACTTGCCAGGGCTGATTATTTTGTTACTGAGCAGAACAGTGTCTAACTCAAGATGATTAGAGCAGTTTTAAACAGGTTTGTGTGGGTTTGCATGACGTGCTGCAATGCCAAGCAGCACTTATACCCACTTAAACCCACACTAATTTAAACAAAAGAAATTAAAATGGGATGATAGGAAAGTGCTGAAATGGGAGTAAGAGGGGGGAAGACAAGCTGAAAAGCAGGTAGGGATGTGCAGGACAGCTGTAGGAAAGGACCATAGCTCCCCATTTCTTCTGCAGCAGCAGCTGTGCAAGTTTACAAATTTTGAACATGTATTTGGACCTTCAAACCCCAGAGAGAGGGGTGAGGACAACAGAAATGCACTGTGAAGCCAATTGGACCAAATTAGCTGTGTCCCGGGGACATGTGTGCAAAATGGATAGCTATGTATGGGGTGATATTTTTTCTGGGACAGATGCCCAATTTTTTTATTTCTTTATTTTTTTTAAGGTGAGAGTGGAATGTTAGGGAAGAGATATCGGTACATTGTGTGGGAGAGGTAGACAGATGAGACAGACAAGACAGCAGACAGGGGCAGTGTATGACACATCAGGGGGGTAAACACCTTGGATGTGGAGGCTGTTTGGGAATCAGAGGACCACATGCCCCCAGATGGAAACAGTGGGACTGAGGTCCCCACACATGGGCAATCACCACTGCTCCCTTATGGCCCTGAAAGTGGCTGTGCTGTGGGCTGGGTGCTAGGCTGCCCCTGAAGGTGTGTCAGTCTGCCCTCTATCTGGTGCAGGCGGCCATCCGAGTCACGCTTGATGACCCTGTGCACCAACCCTAGAAACTGGTGTTAGATGACAGGGCACTCTCCAAGCCTGCGCCCAGAGGGGGGGGGGGACAGGCCCCTTCCCCTGAGGCGGCTCCACCCGAGGGTTATGCAGGACCAGCAGATGAGGCAGCCACAGTTTGGGTACCAGACGTGCTGGGACCTGGTGCCACGGCCAGATGGAGTAGGTGGATCCACTGGGATTGGCCTACCCAAACGTGCTACGGTCTTGAGGATTGCCAAACAGTATTGGTTAGTCATGAACAAAACATTTCAACATTAGATATAACAGCATGCATGGGTGTTCCAATTAACCCAGAACAATAGAATTGAATAGTATACGGAACACAGGCATAAATGGCATAACAATCATTATTGTAACAGCATGCCAGTAACAGTTTTGGCAAAAGGCCAACAATGGTGGAATTTCAACAAGGTATGTTATTATGCAACCATTTAAATATATAACCAATAATAGAACACAAGGCCCAACATTAGTTTATGATAACAACATATGTGTAAATGAAACCATACCCATAGTATAAGACTAATGATTTGTGATGTTGATAAGGGGTGGAGGGTGAGAAAAACATTCCATTAACAATTGTATAGGCTATATTTATCACAACAGTACTGCTCACTACTCTACAGGTCTGCCTTTACTTTACCATCTACATGTGCCCTATAGCTTCTGAAGCATGTACATACTTCTCAAGCTGTCGACATGCAAAGGTATGGGCCAGACTGTGAAAACTATAGGTGTGTAACTACAGGGGATTCATACGTGTCAGGGTAACATATATGACTAACAAGGTGTACCCTGTACTGCTGTTGTGAGTGTGCTACTAGAATACTTCAAATGGAGTTATATCTGTGTCCAAGGTTGATGGCAACAGTGATCAGTGGTCGTGGCACCATGACACTTGAGAGACATGCATCGGGCACAGTACATGGAGTACACACCTATCTTGCTGTCATTTATAGGCATGGGGCTGGACTATTGGCACACATTCACAGATGCACCAGGCATACAGCCGTACCAACACTAAAACATTTAAATGGTCTAATTCAGTTGGAATAGTGACATACTGAGTTTTATTTAATGGAGTCTTATCAACTTGCTGAGGACTGCTGTTTACACACTAGTACATCTGGACACAGATTACCAGTATACCCTTCAAACAGCTACTACAGACATTTCTCTACCTGTAAGCCCTGTGGAGAATAAATCTGTTAACACTACATGACTGTTTCTACTAATAGTCCGGACTACTTGTTTGTTACTATAAATACATCTTAGTATTGGTACCTGGATTTAAACCGTGGTCTGTGTGTGCAAAAATGAACATATCTATTTCTTATCACACTGAGCTAATGGGTCGCTGCTGTGTGCTGATTGAATGATTTGTGCCTAAAGCTCACTTGGTTACAAAGTCTGACCTGGTAATATAGGTAGAGTGTCACAGAAGACTGCAATGACAGTTAAATGCGTCTATATCAGCATTTCGAAAACTGAATAGTTCGAATCACTAAATGTCGAAATGACATGATCGAACTATCCAATTTTCGAAAGCTGATAGAAAAAATAAATAAATAAATAAAAAGAACTAACTGGTGTAGGCAGGGGGGCAAGCCCCCCTGCACCCCCACACCCCCCACTACTTAAATATACCAACTCCGAGATTGCACTACATTGAGGTAAATGGAAATCTCCCCTTACGGAGATTTCCGTTTACCCGTTCGCCGTTCTGCACTTTTGGCATTCTCGATGCGAGAATATCAAATTCGATATTGTCAGCGTTCAAGATGCTGATAGGGACCCCAGTTAAACATACATACATGAGATTCATGCATGACAGAGATAGTAGGTGCAGTGTGTATTAATAGTTGGAATTCAGGTGTACAAAGTTAACCCCTCGTGGAGGGGAATATGTGTGATCTGTACAGACTATATCAGGGTGCAGGGTTGCCTACCCAACCCATATACATTTGCAGATGGTATATTTGCAGGTTACAGATATTACACTCTCATACATGCTTGCATCAGCGTACCTAAGTTCAGGAATGTGTATAGCTGAAATGCAAAGGTTAACACAAGACAATTCTGAGGGATACACACTATAATACATTACACATTAATATTCAAGGGTCAGATGTTAGTGCAGAACATATGCTGAATTGCATTCTATCTTGTACAGCTCCCCATCTACACTTTAACATAACAGTTCTTTATCAGATAAACTACAGTCACTTCATGGTGTCATAGCCATATTTGCTGTGGAGCACCTGTACACTTGGATTTCTATAACAACAGACAAAAATAAACACAACACTTGGTGGAAAGAACTTTGACAGTGACATGACACAGTGGTTTATTACTTTCAAAATTCTGACTGCAATTGTACTTCACATCTTACAGATGATGAATGAATGTCATTTATTTCCTTCACATTTTCAATCACAGTGTACTTTATCACAAGCTCCTTAGTATTTATACAGGATATACTTCTGTCATTCCTACACACTATAACTACAGTATTAGCTTTCTTTCATCAATAGTAGCTTGTTTGATGCCTTCATCTGTACTGCACAGTACCTGGCATTACTCAGTTATATCAATGTGGGTCTAAGCACACATTTATTGCAGTACACTCAGAACACACTATACCTACTGGCAGTGAACAATGTACTCTTTCTTAGTTAATGTACTATATATTGCAAGATAGATCTGTACTCACCACACTGTCGGAACATCCTCGCTAGGTGCCCGGTGAGGGCCTCTATGTTGCGAGTCCTCTCCTCTACAGCTGTGGGGGAAAAACACACCATTATGCATACCCGTCTATAAATTAATCATACTACAATTTGATATATCACCAGTTGCTATACTTACAAACTACTGGGGCATTCTGGTCCCGAGCATTTTGGGTCCAATGGGCTAAGAGCGCCCCCTTCCTCCAGTTCAGGTCATCGTAATGGTGACGTACCTTCTCACTAGTGCAGGGAATTCCAGGGGCAATGGTGAGGTCACGTGCCAGATGTTCCCAGGCCTCAGACTTGTATTCAGAACCCTGGTAGTGGCCCTGCAGCAATATGGCATCATGGTCTTTTACTAGAAGTCCAACCATGACCCTGGACTCCAACATGCCCCAGCGCTGCGCCCGAAAGCACGCTCCCTCTCTGACTTCAGACATAGCTCCTGCAGTGATTAAACACCAACAGGTTCTGGCTGTATTCCCACCTGTTCAGTTTAAATAAGGCTGTTTTCCCACTCTTTGCCACCAGTGGCCATTTTAAAAATGCTTAGCTCCGCTTAGCACCACGCAAACCCACTCAGCTGAGCTAAGGACTCCTTACAAGTGGAACTGCTTAACAGTGCTCAAACCAGCTAAGTGGAGCTGAGCATTGCTAAGTATTGCTGCAACAGGTCTTGTTTATGCATTGCTTAGGTTGGCTTAGCACTGCTTAGCAAAACTTAACGAAGGGCAAACAAGATATGTAATTAATTAAAAAAAAAATATATATATATATATATTGATATTAATTACTTATTATTGATACTTTATTATTAAGTGTATGTATTTTACATTACATGACCTCTCCCTTTCATTACGTGCTTTCATTACGTTACCTTGGGGTGTGGCTGTAGTGTATTGGACACTTGTGTTTAAATGGGGGTTTTCACCTCATATTTCTACTGATGCTGGGATTCTGGGCCAGCTCCACTACCCTGGTTAACGAATATCAATAACAATATAAATAAATTAAAAAAAATTATATACAAATTCTTTCTGTTGTAAAAGCTGAATGGCCTGTCTAGGTATTTTAACTGTGCACCTACTGCACACAAAGCCGTGACTCTAACCATTCGGCTATCTTGGCTGTGAAGATTTCAGCTATACATTTCTGTATAGCTTTTTGTTACATTTAAGCATAGCTGAGCAAAACGCTGCGCAAACCCACTCAGCTAAGCTTAAACTTGAGAAAAAATAAATAAAAAATAAAAGCAACATAGTAAAATAAATATAAAAGGAAAACTCACATTTGCACATTTAATTTCCATGCCATAGGGCACTCTGACAGTACATGGGGTGTGTTACGGACATTGTAATACACCCCCTACAGCTACATTTTCATACTGGCCAAGAACACACAAAAATTGTAGATTTTAGAGCTGTACAGCATTTTGAAAGTGCAGGGAGTATACTGCGGACACTGTAACACACATAAATGTGTGACATACATTTTGTTATGAATAAGTGTCTGAGGACATTTTAATTAAATCATGTGGTGCCATACGGCACTTTGAC